>NC_140992.1:131253429-131450144 GCF_052327205.1 Somniosus microcephalus | reverse complement strand
CGGGGCGCCTCTCTCTCTTCTTCCCCCCCACCCCGGGGCGCCTCTCTCTCTTCTTCCCCCCCCACCCCGGGGGGCCTCTCTCTCTTCTTCCCCCCCCCAGGCCCCTCTCCAGGCCCCTCTCTTTTCTCTCCCCACCCCCCCCCAGGCCGGGCTGCAGGCCTCTCTCTCTTCACCCAGGCCGGGCTCTGGGCCTGTCTCTCTTTTCCCCCCCAGGCCGGGGTCTCTCTCTTTCCCCCCCCAGGCCGGGCTGCGGGCCTCTCTCTCTCTTCCGCCACCCCCCCCCCCTCTCCCCCAGGCCGGGCTCCGGTCCCCTCTCTCTCCCCAAAGGCTCCGGGCCCTTCTCTCTCTCCCCCCCAAAGGCTCCGGGCCCTTCTCTCTCTCCCTCTCTCCCCCAAAGGCTCCGGGCCTCTCCCTTCCCCGGGTATCAGGCCTCTATTCCCCCTCCGGTACCTTTAGGAAACACGAGCTGAGACGCGTCCTCCTCCACATCGCCGACCCGGGACTCACTGCCGCCGGCCGCCATCGCGGGCCTCGCTGAGCAACACACCAACCCGGAAACAGTCCGGGCGTGGGTCACACGCATGCGCTGAAGCTGGGCGCCGCTCTGTTTGTTCCTGGCGGAACGATGCTGCCGACAGGGCCGAGAACAGAGCAGGTCTGCCTGGACCTGAACTTTTTTGTTTAAGGCTTCTTGGGATGAGTGCATCAGCCTGTACTCTGATTGTCAATGAATGCGAAGGTCTAGTCCATGGGAAACTGGAAGGGGAAGGAATGAATAAGTCTGTCCTCTCAATTTCTTTCTGCATGGGTAATGTCACCCTCTTCTGTCTGCTCTAAATCCTGGAATTACCCCGATGTACCTCTAATTTTTTATATATGGTTGCATTCTGTGTGACACTAGTAAGCTTGGATCATGCTGTCTCCTGAACGCTCATACCTTAGATCCTATGTGACTGCAGTCTGGGACTTGGCAAACTCTGGCAGCCGGGATCCCGTGCTTGACAAACGGAGTCAACCAATTCTGGTAGTAACTATTAGCAGAGAGAGGCAGTCATGTCTAGGAGAATCACACAAGAAAGAACTTGCATTTATAGAGTGCCTTTTATATTAATGATGACTTCAATGAAGGGGCCAAGTGAAATGTATCGAATAGCAAAATACTGCGGATGCTGGAAATCCGAAATAACAACAGAAAACGCTGGAAAAACTCAGCATGCCAGGCAGCATCCATGGAGAGAGAAAATATTTCCAAGTTTGCTGATGATAGAAACCTAGCTGGGAAAGTAAGCGGTGAGGAGGACACAAAGAGCCTGCAAAGGAATAGAGACAGGTTAAGTGAGTGGGCAAGAACGTGGCAGATGGAGTATAATGTGAGGAAATCTGAGGTTATTCACTTTGGTAGGAAGAATAGAAAAACATTTTTTTTAAATGGTGAGGAACTACTAAATGTTGATGTTTCGAGGGATTTGGGTGTCCTTGTACACAAAACACAAAGTTAACATGCAGGTACAGCAAGCAATTAGGAAGGCAAATGGCATGTTGGCCTTTATTGCAAGGCGGTTGGAGTACAAGAGTAAGGAAGTCTTGCTGCAATTGTACAGAGCTTTGGTGAGGCCACACCTGGAGTAATGTGCACTGTTTTGGTCTCCGTACCGAAGGAAGGATATACTTGCATTAGAGGCGGTGCAACAAAGGTTCACAAGATTGATTCCTGGGATGAGAGGGTTGCCCTATGAGGAGAGATTGAATAAACTAGGCCTATACTCACTGGAGTTTAGAAGAATGAGAGGTGATCTCATTGAAACATATAAGATTCTGAGAGGGATTGACAGAGTAGATGCTGAGAGGTTGTTTCCCCTGGCTGGAGAGTCTCGAACTATGGGACATAGTCCCAGGATAAGGGTCGGCCATTTAAGACTGAGATGAGGAGGAATTTCTTCCCTCAGAGGGTTGTGAATCTTTGGAATGACCTACTCCTGCTCCTATTTCTTATGTTCTTTTACTTCCTCAGAAGTCCCAAAGAGCTTTACAGCCAATTCATTAATTTTGAAGCATAGTCACCATTGTTACGTGGAAAACGCAGCAGCCAGTTGTGCACAACCAGATCCCACAAATGGTAAATAAGATCAAAGCACAGAGCTTTGGTAAACGTAGTACTGTTTGTGCAATTAGAAGCTGCCTCCCCAATAGTGCACTGGCTCACAGCACTCTGTAGAGCAAGGTGGGACAAATCTTAGCCCCCAGTGATAGGTCTACCTCTCAACGTTCCCTTAGTGAACCATTAACAGTGCCCTGGGGAGGACTGTAGAAATTCCTGGTGCAGACAAAAGAGTCGGCCCCAGATGGTTAACTTAGTTGCAAACTTCCATCGCTGGTGTGTTATCAACAACAACGACTTACATTTACATAACATAGTAAAGCGCCCATAGACGCTGCATTATGAAACAAAATTTGACACGAGCCACATAAAGAGATATTAGGACAGGTGGCCAAAAGCTTGGTCAAGGAGGTAGTTTTTAAGGAACACCTTAAAGGAGGGGTGAGAGGCGGAGAGCTTCAGCGAGGAAATTACAGAGCTTATTGTTGTGTATGTACCTTTAAGAGAATAACTGGTCTCAGACTGCAGTACCGGCAGTGACCACCCCTGTATAAAAGGCGCTAATGAGCCTCTGTGTTTTTAGTTTCACTATGGACTTCCACCAGTAAAGACTTATTTTGTTCACTCCTGCTGTCCGTGTCTCAATTATTCACGGACGTAACACTGGCGACGAGTAAGAAACTAACTTACCTGCAACTCGGCAGCACCTCAGACGACGTTATTGAAGGTCGAAGCCAGAAGAAAGAAAAATAAATAAATAAATAAATCCAAAGAAACTCGAGAGACGGGCGTCGACCGTGGGCAACCGCCCTCCAAATCGTCGGATTGAAAACTTGCAGGAGAGACTGTCCAGAGCCAGGCTTGGTTCCTCGGTTTGTGGTTTCCCAGCTAATCGGGCTGGTGGCAGGTAGTGCACTGATCCTGGGCTGCGGCGGGCTAGAGCTCGATCGGGTGGCTTTTCAACGGGGCCGGGCAGCGAGTCGGGAAGCAAAGAGAGAGAGAGAGGGTGGCGCACACAGGGCACGGCCGGTGCTTCGAAGCCGGGCAGCGTTCGGACCTAAGAAGAGGGAGGGAAGTGTCCCAGAGGGTCCGCTCCACGACGGGAAAATAATAAAAGAAAAAAAATCAATATTAAACGCGCAAGAAACCGTGGAAAGCAGCGCTAACAACAGCGGGGAAGAAGGCAAAGCGCGGGAGGCGCCATTTTGTTAAATCGGGGAAGAAGGCAAAGCGCGGGAGGTGCCATTTTAGATTTGCAAGATGCCGAAGACTGGCTGTATCACTGCTTTTGATAATACAATAGAGGACTGGACCACGTATGTGGAAAGAGTCGAGGTATATTTCGAGGCAAACGAAATAGCGGAGGGGAAAAAGGCATCGATATTGCTAAACTTAATGGGCGCTAGAACGTACGGCCTATTGCGGGACCTGATTACTCCAGCCAAACCGAAGGCGAAGAGTTTTAACTAAATTGTTGCTGTCCTACAGGAACACTTAAACCCTGCACCGCTGTTGATAGCAGAAAGATTTAAATTCCACAGGAGAACTCAGCACAAAGATGAGAGCAATGCTGAGTATCTTACGGAACTACGCAAGCTATCAAAGCACTGCCAGTTCGGAGCAGGACTGGCAGATACCCTACGGGACAAATTTGTCTGTGGACTCCTGAGTGAAGGAACACAGAAGAAGTTACTCTCAGAGAAAGAGCTGACGCTAGATAAGGCTTTCAGCGTGGCAGTATTGTATGAAGCAGCAGCCAGGGGAGCTGCAGAAATTCAACAAAAACCACAGGAATACGGCACCCACGAAATGACACGGGGATTTGCAAAATGTTATCGCTGCGGCAGAACTAACCATGACCAGAAGGACTGCTGGTCCAAAGACAAAATATGCAGGCAATGCGGGAAGATGGGACACATTGCACGAGTTTGCAGGTCTGGGAAGAAGACCAGCGACAACAAAAAGGCTACTAAGGAACCGTACAAGAAAGTACAAAAGATGACGGACAGTAGTTCCGAAGACCAGATGAGCGATAGTGAATCCGGGAACAGGAGACTAAGCTGTCTCAAACTTCACAATGTAATCGCAAAAGAGGATCACCGAACCATTTGGGTCATCCTCACGATAGCAGGGTCCCAAGTTAAAATGGAATTGGATACAGGATCAGTGCTAACCGTCATGAATCGACGAGACTACGAGCGGCTATTTTCACACATACCCTTGAGAGAGACATCCATCGTCTTAACGACGTATACGGGGCAAAAATATACCCCAGAGGAAAAATAAGGGTGCCTGTCGAATACAATGGCAAGAAAATACGGAAATTGTATCTCTACATACTGCCAAATGGTGGACCACCGTTATTGGGACGGGAATGGATCAGGAAGATAAACTTAGATTGGCATTCCATTCATGCAATGATGGTGGACGGTAAAAAAGATGAAGACGTCACTCCTGGACGATTGTCAACAATCTTAGCTAACGCCAAAGAGGTATTTCAACAAGAACTGGGCACGCTTAAAGGCGTAACCGCCTCGATAAAAATAGAAGAGAATGCAGTTCCCAAGTTGTTCAAAGCAAGACCGGTACCATATGCAATTCGCCCAGCTGTCGGGGCAGAGCTGGAGAATCTGGAGAAGGCGGGCGTGTTGTCTAAGGTCGACTGGAGCGAGTGGGCGACACCCATCGTTCCTGTCATGAAGAAAACGTTAAGCAATAAGTCCGGGGAGCCAAGGAAGATTCGCATCTGTGGGGATTTCAAGGTGATGGTGAACCCTGTCCTTCACACAGTACAATATCCTCTTCCAAGGATAGAAGACATCTTCGCCTCACTGTCTGGAGGGAAGCGTTTTACAAAAATTGACCTAGCACAAGCATATTTGCAGATGGAGGTTGAAGAGTCCTCTAGGAAGTATCTCACGATAAACACTCACAAAGGTCTTTACCAGTATCATCGATTGGTATTCGGAGTAGCATCGGCTCCGGCGATATGGCAAAGAGCGATGGAACAAGTCCTGCAAGGGATTCCGGGGACTCGGTGTTACTTGGACGACATCCTTGTAACAGGTGAAGATGACAGTGAACACCTTAACAACCTAGAACAGGTGCTCACTAGACTACGGGAACATGGGCTGCGAGCCAACCGCCCCAAGTGCGAATTTTTTAAGAAACAGATATCGTATTGTGGCCACGTGATTGATGAAGAGGGGTTATATAAGTCCCCTGACAAAATTGAAGCGGTTGTTAAGGCCCCAGCGCCTGAAAATGTGTCGCAACTGAGGTCATTCCTCGGATTGGTGAATTACTATCATAAGTTTTTGCCAAATTTGTCGACAATTCTGCACCCACTGAACGCCCTGCTACGAACGGGGGTAGCATGGAAATGGAGCGATGATTGTAAGCGTGCTTTTCAGAAGAGTAAGGACTTAATCACTTCAAGGGAAGTTTTAGCTCACTACAACCCAGCACTGCCAATCAGGCTGGCATGTGATGCGTCTCCCTACGGCATTGGGGCGGTACTGTCACATAAATTCCTTGATGGTTTAGAGAGGCCGATAGCTTTTGCGTCACGCTCGTTAACTTCTGCCGAGCGTAACTACGTCCAGATTGGCAGAGAGGCCCTCAGCCTAGTGTGGGGGGTGAAGAAGTTCAATCACTACCTGCACGGTCAAAAATTTACTCTACTAACCGATCATCAACCTCGTCTCCATTTTCAACCCTCAGAAGGGCGTACCGATAATGACAGCACAACGGCTGCAGAGATGGTCCCTTTTCCTAGGGGCACACCAATATGACATTGAGTACAAAGGAACTAAACAGCATGGAAATGCTGATGGATTGTCACGTCTACCGTTGCCGACGGTGGAAGAAGACCTTGCAGTGGATCCAATGGAGTTATTCCACTCGACCATAGTCGAATGTCTCCCTGTGACGAATGCAAACATAGAAAAGGAAACACGGAATGACCCGACACTATCACAGGTCTATGATTTAACGGTGAAGGGATGGCCAGCACATGGCGAACCACTGCTGCCAGCATTCTCGCCGAGAAGAGAACAGCTGTCAGTGTGCAGAGGAACCTTGATGTGTGGATCCAGAGTAGTAATTCCACCTAAGTTGACGGATAGAGTGCTCAATGAGCTTCATGAGGGTCATCTGGGTGGGGTAAAAATGAAGAGCTTAGCCAGAGCGTTTGTGTGGTGGCCGGGAATCGATAGAGAAATCGAAGAGATGACCAAGCGCTGTGCAGGATGCCAGAAGGTCCAAAACGCCCCACCACAAGCTCCTCTGCATCCATGGGAGTGGCCCTCATCTCCATGGCAAAGGGTGCACATTGATTTTGCTGGTCCCTTCATGGACTCGATGTTTTTAATTGCGGTGGATGCACATTCAAAGTGGCCAGAGGTAATAAAAATGTCCTCAACCACCACGGAAAAAACGATCACAGTTTTACGAACCATATTCGCCAGGAATGGGCTGCCTGAACAGATTTGCTCTGACAATGGACCACAGTTTGTGTCTGAAGAGTTCCGGAGGTTCTTAAAGAACAATGGTGTTAAGCATTACACATCTGCCCCATATCATCAGGCCACTAATGGATTGGCCGAGAGGTTTGTCCAAACATTCAAGAAGGCTATCAAGGCAATGTGTAATGAAGATATACCCCTACAACACAAGGTGGACAACTTCTTGTTTGCCTACCGGAATGCGACACATGCGGTTACCAACCAAACTCCAGCCATGATGTTCTTCAATCGAAGACTACGATGCCGCTTGGATTTGGTTAAGCCAAACGTCCGAAGAGATGTGGAGAACAGGCAGTTTCAGAATATGAATGAAAGGCCGACCAGGAGTTTTAAGATAGGTCAACCAGTTTTGGCCCGGGACTACCGCACTGAGAAATGGCAGCCAGGAACGATTTGTACACGACAAGGACCTCTCATGTATACCGTGGACGTTGGGGAGAGCATTGTAAGATGCCATGCTGACCAGATTCTAGAGTCACTGGAAAACGTCAACTCCACACCACGATCTGATACACCTGGTAATGAAATCGACGTTCCAATTGCAGCTACCGCAGAACCGGTAATATTGGAAGCGGATGAACCAAACAACGACATTGATCCCGACTCAACATTGCCAGAAGAACCTGATACCCCAAAGAGGCGTTATCCAGACAGAATCAGGAAGCCTCCTCAAAGACTGAACTTATAATTGCTTAAACTTAACCAATGTATCTAGCAACAGTAATTGTGATTGTAATTAGTTATCATTTAGTTGTTAAATGTTATGTACTGTTTATCTAAAAGGGGAGGAATTGTTGTGTATGTACCTTTAAGAGAATAACTGGTCTCAGACTGCAGTACCGGCAGTGACCACCCCTGTATAAAAGGCGCTAGTGAGCCTCTGTGTTTTTAGTTTCACTGTGGACTTCCACCAGTAAAGACTTATTTTGTTCACTCCTGCTGTCTGTGTCTCAATTATTCGTGGACGTAACACTTATGGCCTCAGCAGCTGAAGACGCGGCCTCTAATGATGGGGGCGATGAAAATCAGGGATGCGCAAGAGGCCAGAATTGGAGGAGCGCAGTTATCTCGGAGGGTTGTAGGGCTGGAGGAGGTTACAGAGATAAGGAGGGGTGAGGCCCTAGAAAATTTAAAATCTGATGCATGATGTGGTGGCACCAGTTCAACTGCAAAGAGAACTGGCCTAGTATCACCTATCCTCCCCATCCAAAGAGGATCGTCACCAGATGACCAGTGCTCCGGACAGTAAAGGGAAGAATATTGAACAGAGATAAAACTCTGGCTTGCTGCTCAGACGTAGGTACAAGCACATTGGGCCAAATGATTTTCCTCCGTGACAATATGTCTGATTATATGAATTTTCAGAATGTGCCTGAAGAGAATTGAAGCTTCCTAAAAGTGGCTTGTTTTTTCATGGACTGTGCACATTCCTAGTGTCTACATGGAATCCTATCATGTGTAACTGTCCAATTACTCTGCTCCTCCATGTGGAATTTCTGCCTATTCGTTAAAATTTGTTCTTTCACCTGGAGAAATCAATCTACTCTTTCAGGTGGGGTGATTGACCAAATCGACTGTAGATTAGTAAAACATTAAATAAAACTTAACAAATTAAATAAGAATTTGATTGGCTGGGGTGATGATGCACTCCAGTCCCCGCGGCGCCCACCGGTCACGGAAGGCCTCAAGTATGCTGGCAGACACCATGTGCTCCATCTCCAGGAGAAATCGGTCTAATGTTACGCCTCCTCCTTCTGAATAAATCAATAATACTCTGAATGGAATTACCTAAGTTTTCCTCTTCTATTTCTGCCTCGATTCCCTGAGTGAGATTCCTTAATTGCAAACCCATTTTAATCTAACCCGCCTGTTGGGAAACTGACAAGATTGGGTGCAACGCTGGTTTTACACCCCTTCCCATTTTACTTTCTTTTGAAGTCAGCCAGTTGCCTGATCCCGTGGGTTTCCCGCCCAGTGAGTTAAAAATTCACCCCACAGTTTCACTGATTGTCTCGCTGTGACACAGCTGTACACTGATTGGATTCACTCCTTGCTATTGTCATTACACTAAGAATGAAGGGGGTCGTTCGGCCCGATTGCCTGCCTCTCTTCTGCGGCCACGTTCGTGCCTGGATGGCCCTGGAGATGGAGCAGGCGGTGTCCGCCAGCACGCTCGAGGCCTTTCGTGACCAGTGGGCACTGCAGGGACTGGAGTGCACCATCACCCCCGGAAACCACATTTTAATTTACTTTGTTAAGTTTCATTTAATTTTTTTAAGTTACAGTTTATTTGTTTATGGTCCATACAAAAGAGTACACTAAGAATGATGCTTAATGAAGGGTCCCAGTGTTGGATCCGTGATTCTTAGAGTATGATGTTTTCCCAATAACTACACGGAGGCTGTCACTTAACAATCAACAGGTGTTTACTGGAGTAGGGTAGTCTCAAGACTGGCAGTACAGAGGCATGCTCAAGGCTTATATACCAGTGTGGTTACTGCCGGAACGACAGTATACAGGAGCTGTAAAAGTAGTTCTCTCTTAAAGGTACATACACTACACCCAGCAATGTGGGTCACAGTGGTGTGGGTCACGGGTCGGAATGTTGTGGGTCACAGTGATGTAGGAAAGCTACAGACAGGAGATATTCCGTGGCCCCCTCCTCCTGGACCCAGACAGCTGTCTTATCTCTAACCTTGGTATTGTCTGCTTATCTATTCAAAGTACCTCAAGTCTCTTTCTCTCAGAACAATCCAAAGCATCAATGATATGCATGATACCATTCATCCTTGGTCAAGCTTCTCAGCATGACTTCTGATTTTAGTCAAGTTCCATAGTCCTTTGCTCTAGTGCTGTTTCAATACAAACTACCCATTTCTCGGTAAGCTGTCGATCCCGAACCAGCCCACCTGTAATTTTGTCTCGCTTCTGATTGACTGCACCTGTGTTATCCTCCATTTATCGATCATACTTTAATCTATCATGCACTTTTACCAAGCCCAATCCTTTATCCATCCCACAGTTCCCGGGCGAGCGGCTCCCTCACAGTTACTGCTCCATAGACCATACTTACTTAGCCTTGCTGAAGGGCAGACACCAAAAAGGTCTATGTCTATGTTTCATGTCTATTCTTTTCGTCTTCCTTAAAAACTGGTATAAAAAGTCCAAAATGAAAAGTCCAAATTCCTTCAGGCCAAAGCCCCGATTTTAACACGGGGCGGGAATTGGGCAGGCAGGGGACGTGGCATGTGGCAGGATTCTGCTGAGGTTGCCAGCGTGAGGCCCGGGTGGTTTTAACTCCTGGGCCTCATTTGAATTCCTTGAGTCAGTATCCCACCCGCCTGGCAGACGTGGGCACAATGTCAGATGGAGGAAGGCCGCTGCCCATAAACCTGAGTTCATCCAAAGCTCTGCAGCCCGTGTCCCAACTCGCACCAAGTCCCGTTCACCTATCACCGCTGTGCTCGCTGACCGACATTGGCTCCCGGTCCGCAACGCCTCAAATTTAAAATTCTGATCCTTGTTTTCAAATCCCTCCGTGACCTCACCCCTCCCTATCTCTGTAACTTCCTCCAGCCCTACAACCCTCTGAGATTGCTGGGTTCCTCCGGAAGCAGATTTCATAATTACCACTGGCCCATTACACAGTAGAACACTGGATCTGAAATCTAAGTAGTGAGGTTAAAGAAAAAAAAGCACTTGGATTTATATAGCACCTTTCACAACCCCAGGATATCCCAAACCACTTTACAGCCAATTAAGCACATTTTGAAGTATAGTCACTATTGTAATGTAGGAAAAGCGGCAGCCAATTTGCACACAGCAATCAGCAATGTCATAATTTCACATAATCTGTTTTTTCGTGATGTTGGTTGAGGGATAAATATTAGCCAGGACATCGGGGAGAATGCCCCTACTCTTCTTTGAAATAGTGCCGTGGGATCTTTTACGCCCACCTGAGAGAGCAGACGGGGCCTCAGTTTAACCTCTTATCTTATAAAATTGTAAATTTTAGGTTGAATCACATCTGCATTCAGACATCTGGAAGTTTGCATATTTAAGCTTTGCATTCAATGAATCTTGTGATGTTCAGGACATGCCTTTGCTGATAGCATTTGTGTGTACGTGAAAGAATAACTGCTTGACATTGTGTCATTAAAAGATGGAACCCAAGCATGGTTATCAAGGAAGCCCTGATGTCTGTTATTCAGAAAGCCAAGGTACCATTACAGAAACTCACTGTCATTGCTGCGGATGGGGCACCACAACTTTGGGATCAGTAAGCGGGTTGGTGCGACTCTTTATCATATTGCTGTTTGTGGGAGCTTGCTGTGTGCAAATTGGCAGCCGCGTTTCCCATATTACAACAGTGACTCCACTTCAAAAGTACTTCATTGGCTGTAAAGCGCTTTGAGACGTCCGGTGGACGTGAAAGGCGCTATGGAAATGCAAGTCTTTCTTTTCTTTAAAGCTGATGACAGCTTTTCCTCATTCTGTGGATTTCATGCATCATTCATCAGAAGTAGCTGCTGTCAAAGTACCTGAACTTCAAGCACATCGTGAAAGTTGTTTTGGAAATTCTGACGTTGGAATCTGCACAAAATCACTGCCAATTCAAAAATCTGATTGAAGACTCAATCACTCAAGTCTCCCTTCAGACCGAGCACTCCCCTTGTCCAGTCTCTTCCCACCTACATCCGCGACTCTTCGGACGCCCTCCGCCACTTTAACAGTTTCCAGTTTCCCGGCCCCAACCGCTTCCTTTTCACCATGGACGTACAATCCCTCTACACCTCCATCCCCCACCCGGATGGCGCTCCGCTTCTTCCTTGAACAGAGGCCCGACCAGTCCCCATCCACCACCACCCTCCTCCACCTGGCTGAACTTGTTCTCACATTGAACAACTTCTCCTTTAACTCCACTCATTTCCTCTAAATCAAAGGTGTTGCCATGGGTACCCGCATGGGTCCTAGCTATGCCTGCCTTTTCGTGGGCTATGTGGAACAATCTTTGTTCCAGTCCTACTCGGGTCCCCTCCCTCACCTCTTTTTCCGATACATTGATGACTGTATCGGTGCCATTTCCTGCTCTCGCCCCGAACTAGACAATTTCATTCACTTTGCCTCCAATTTCCACCCTTCCCTCACCTTCACATGGTCCATCTCGGACTCTTCCCTTCCCTTCCTCGACTTCTCCGTCTCCATCTCTGGGGATAGGTTATCGACCAATATTTACTACAAGCCCACTGACTCCCACAGCTACCTGGACTACACTTCCTCCCACCCCGCTTCCTGTAAGGACTCTATTCCATTCTCCCAGTTTCTCCGCCTCCGCCGTATCTGCTCCGACGACGCCACCTTCCACACCAGTGCTTCAGACATGTCTTCCTTTTTCCGCAACCGAGGATTCCCCTCTACTGTGGTTGACACTGCCCTCGACCGTGTCAGTTCTATCTCACGCACTTCTGCCCTCACCCCTACCCCTCCCTCCCGGAACCACGATAGGGTTCCCCTTGTCCTCACCTTTCACCCCACCAGCCTCCACATTCAACGGATCATCCTCCGGCATTTCCGCTACCTCCAAAGTGATCCCACCACCAAACGTATCTTCCCCTCCCCTCCCCTTTCAGCATTCCGCAGGGACCGCTCCCTCCGAGACACCCTAGTCCACTCCTCTATCACCCCAAACAGCCCTTCCTCTTCGCCTGGCACCTTCCCGTGCAAGCGGAGGAGATGTAACACCTGCCCCTATACCTCCCCCCTTCCCACTGTCCAGGGCCCCAAACACCCCTTCCAGGTGAAACAGCGATTTACTTGTACTTCTCGCAATCTAGTATACTGTATTTGCTGCTCACGATGCGGTCTCCTCTACATTGGGGAGACCAAACGCAGATTGGGTGACTGCTTTGCGGAACACCTCCGTTCAGCCCGTAAGGTTGACCCCGAGCTTCCGGTCGCCTGTCATTTTAATTCACCGCTCCATTCCCACTCGGACCTCACCGTCCTTGGCCTCTTGTATTGTTCCACGGAAGCTCAACGTAAACTCGAGGAACAGCACCTCATCTTCCGATTAGGCAGTCTGCAGCCTTCCGGACTCAATATCGAGTTCAACAATTTCAGATCATAAGCTCGGCCCCCATTTCATTTTCTCTTGTAATTGTTCCACTCCTTTTCCCCCCCCCTTTCCTTTTGTTTCTCTCTCACACCTGGCAGCTATCTTTTGCCCTGCCAGTACACTTTACACCTAATCCCAGCCTATTACCATCTCGTCTAGCTTCTAATCTCTTTTACTTCTTTTGTCCGATCGCAGCCCTGCCTCCGATCTAGTTTCTTTTCTTTCCAGTTTTGAAGAAGGGTCCAACCCGAAACGTCAACTCAAATTTCTCTCCACGGATGTTGCCTGACCTGCTGAGTTTTTCCAGCATTTTCTGTTGTTACTTCACCATGAGGCTTTCTAGAGGGAAAGTGATCACTCATGTTTTTCAACTGCTCAGTCCTGTGTAAGAAGTCATGGAGGAAAAGGACAGACCCTCGGTGGGTTTTGGATTTGGCCTTTCTAGCAGTCATGTTGCTGCATTTGGACAAAGGAAATCTGGAATTGCAAAGAAAGAGGAAGCTGAAGAGCTACAAACAACAATGATTTGCATTTATATAGCGCCTTTAATGTCGTAAAACATCCCAAGGCGCTTCACATGAGCATTATCAAACTAAATTTGACTCCGAGCCACATAAGGAGATATTAGGACAGATGGCCAAAAGGTTGGTCAAAGAGGTAGGTTTTAAGGAGTGTCTTGAAGGAGGGGAGAGAGGTGGAGGGGTTTAAGCAGGGGATTCCAAAGATTGGCCCCGAGATAGCTGAAGGCATGGCTGGCAAGGGCAGGACAAAGGAAATCGGGGATGCACAGGAGGCCAGAATTGGAGGAATGCTGAGTTCCTGGAGGAATGTAGGGCTGGAGGAGGTTACAGAGATAGGGAGGGGTGAGGCCATGGAGGGATTTGAAAATAAGGATGAGAATTTTTAAAAGGCCAGAATCAGAGGAATGGAGAGTATGGGGAATATTATAGGGCCGGATGAGGTTACAGAGACAGGGAGTGGCAAGGCTATGGAGGGATTCAAAGACAAGCATGAGAATCGTAGAGTAACTTGTTTTGCTACTGGTAGTAGGGTTTTGTTATTTAACTGAAATTATTTATTAATATTTTATTAATTGTTGTTTGTGGGATTATTGCAATTTTTGGAAACTAATACTGTGCCATAGGTAACACTGAAAATATTTATAATAGTATATACCTGGTACATTTTAGTTTAAGACAATTGGACGACAGATATGGCTGCCATGCTGTTGCTGGCATTCCTGAACATAAATGACCCGGCCTCAATAGAGCTGATGGCAATGGAGGCCCACTTCTAGTGCTGGTCTCCCAATATCAGAGTTGTCATGTGTGGCTCTTTCTGTCAGTCACTTGTTTGGCCACAGGGGTCAGCCACATGGGACTAGAGTCACATGTAGGTTCCCTTCCCTGCAGGACATTTACAACGATAGTTAAATTGGAAAGGGAAGCTTTGCTCAAGTTGTGATGAGTGAGTGCAGCAGAGTGTAGTCACTCAGCATAGAGACAGGGTGAGGGGTAATTTTCAACTTACCGCTGGGGCGTAAAATTTGCGTTGGGGGTCAGGTATCCATTATAAAAATCAGGCAGTTTCTATAATGAGTACCCAACCCATAACCTCAATTTATGCTCCAGTGCTAAGTTGATAGTTAACTTTCCTGGTGCCAGCCCACAAATTATGTGATTTACTGAATATAAGTTCACAAATTCCTATGGGGGATTGTGAACTCATCATCTCTGGGTTACCAATCCAGTTCCATAATCACTAGGCTACTGTACCCAAGTACACAGCATTGCTGGATGGTATCCAGCACAGTAAGTCGGAATGGCTGGCAGTATAACATGTGGCCTTGGCTAGAATAATTCTGCTTTTCTTCTGTTTCAAACTTTTTCTTTGTGGCTTGTATCTAATTGAGTCAGTAAAAAAAAAAGTGCTCCATTCAAACTTGGTAATCAAGAGGGAGAGGGAGGTCAGAACTTGCCCTGGATTGGATACAGTAGAGGCTGAATGGGGCCATATCTGCGCTGATGCAAAACCAAGAAAATATAAGTGGCTTCAAAGTTGTTAAAGCAGCTTTATTTTTTTAATAAAACATGGCAGTGGGCAAAGACACTTAGACTTGAGAAAGGGTGACGTAGGATGGTGGTGCGCTATAAACACAGCTTTCATGAATATGAGTACAATTAAATCACATTTAATATTTAAATATTTAACTCACAATAGAAACACACAGAGGGTAATTTTCAACTTACCCCTGGAGTATAAAACTGGCTTTGGAGTTAGACGCCCATTATAGAATATGCCCGATTTTTATAATGGGCACCCGACCTGACCAACAAGGCCAGTTTTACACTCCAGCAGGAAGTTGAAAATTCAGAGGCAAGAGTGCTACCATTGAGCCAAGAAGGGTGGTGTGCAGGGAACAATCAGGAGTTGGTGGGGGCTTGGGAGTTGGGGGAGAAAGAGAGGGAGACAGGAATGTGGGGTCCAGTCACGGGGTCTCAGAAAGAGAGGGAGACTGGGGAATTGGGGTCAAGGCACGGGGGAGAGGGAGATTACAAATCGCTCCCCCTCCCTTCAGTTTCCCCTCTTCCTCACCCTCGGTTTCCCCTCTTCCTCACCCTCGGTTTCCCCTCTTCCTCACCCTCGGTTTCCCTTCTTCGCCTTCTCGTAGGAGGCCTCCTGGCTCCTGAAACCTCTTGCACTACAGCTGCTGGCGCAAAACCACAAGCAAAGGTAGTCAACTACAGGAGACGCAACCTTTAAAAGGTAAATAACATTTGCAGACATCACATGATCAAACATCCAGGAATGCCTCCAACCAGAGTTAGCAATCCTTGGCTCCAGCAGAGAGCCAGCACTAGCCTCTTTCTGTGCTATTAACCTGTATGAATTGAGGTTGGGCGATCTGATCTATGCTAAGCTCTTGTGCCACCTCCCTATAAACACCTGGGTACTAACCATCATGGACATCGGACAGGCTGAGACCTGGTGCTACCTGAAGTCTGGGCAGCCCAAGGGAATTTTTGTTGAGGCTTCTAGAGGCCAAAGAGTCTGGGGGCAATTGTATTGAATGTTCAGGATGTTTGGGTGGTGTTGAGGCCCACTTTTGCCAGGAGGGAGCTCTGACTGACAGATGCTGCTAAATGTAGAGTTAGTTCAGTGAGAGAGTGCCAGGCCCCAGCAACAAGCCAGAGGGAACACTGCGTTTCCTGTACTGTAAATATTATTGATTTACCTGTAAAATTTATTGTTGTATTTATATTGTTGACCATAATTGGTCAATGAATGTAATGGATTTACTATGTAACTGTTGAGTTGTATAAGTACTGTTGTACTTGAATGTTAAAATTTAAAAAAAAAGGACAACAGGTTATACTAAGCAAAAATGAGGAGTTACTAGATTGCCAGTAGGACTGGTATGTATTGTTTTTTACTATGGGTACTTGTATTGTTGACATTGTATTTGTCTGAAAAAATGTATTATTCTATTTGTACTGTTAATCTTAAAGCTGTTTTTTGTTAAGGTTAGCCTTATTGTGGTTGATGAATGTAATTGTTAAGTCTGTGTGTTATAGTGAGAATTACTACACAGACCACAAGAGTAAATTTTAACAGGTCTTTACTCGTCGAAGGTCAGGGCGGAACTGCCCAATAAATCATTACACAGCACTTATATACCGGTGTGGTCACCACCGGTATTACAGTATACAGCAGCCAAGATAAAGTAGTGCAACTCTTAAAATAGTTCTCTTAAAGGTGGAACGGTTACATACACCACAATCCTCCCTTTTTAGCTTAACAGTATATATTCCCCATTAACATTACATAATAACATATATACACAACTTCATGTAAAAACAGTTCACAGATTCAGTCTCTCTGGAGGCTTCCTGACTCGGTCCGGATAACGCCTCGGTGGTGTAGTAGTTTTCGGTGGTGTAGTAGGTTCTTTTGGCAAGGTCGATTCGGCTTGAATGCCAGTGTCGGGTTCATCTGATTCCAGTATCACCGGATCGGAGGTAGATACTATGGGTATCTCTGCTTCATCATTAGGCGTATAGAGTTGTGGAGTAGGTTGTCCCTTTTTGGATGACTCTATGATCTGATCAGCATGGCGCCTTATTATGCTTTCACCAATGTCCACGGTATACATCAGCGGTCCTAGTCGTGTGCAAATAGTTCCAGGCTGCCATTTCTCGGTACGGTAGTCCCGGGCCAAAACTTGTTGACCTATCTGGAAGGTTCTAGTTGGCCTTTCATTCATGCCTTGAAATTGCCGGTTCTCTACGTCCCTTCTGATGTTTGGCTTGATCAAATCCAGCCGGCATCTTAGTCTTCTATTGAAAAACATCATGGCGGGAGTTTGGTTTGTAACCACATGTGTTGCATTCCTGTACGCCAACAAGAAGTTATCTACCTTATGTTGTAGATTTATGTCTTCATTACCCATGGCCTTTATGGCCTTCTTGAAGGTCTGAACAAACCTTTCAGCTAATCCATTGGTGGCAGGATGGTATGGGGCGGACGTGTAGTGCTTAACCCCATTTTTTTTTAAGAACTTCCTGAATTCTTCGGACACAAATTGCGGTCCATTATCAGAACAGATCTGTTCCGGCAGCCCATTCCTGGCAAATATGGTCCTTAATACTGTGATGGTTTTTTCCGTGGTGGTGGAGGACATCTTTATTACCTCCGGCCACTTGGAGTGTGTATCCACCGCGATTAAGAACATTGAGTCCATAAATGGACCAGCAAAGTCGATATGTACCCTTTGCCATGGAGATGAGGGCCACTCCCATGGATGTAGTGGGGCTTGTGGTGGGGCGTTTTGGACCTTCTGGCATCCTAGACAGCTCTTGGTCATTTCTTCGATGTCTCCATCGATACCTGGCCACCACACAAACGCTCTGGCTAGGTTCTTCATTTTCACTCCACCCAGATGCCCCTCGTGAAGCTCCTTTAGCACTTTATGCTGGAGTTTGGGTGGAATCACCACTCTGGATCCACACATCAAAGTTCCTCGGCACACTGACAGCTGCTCTCTTCTTTGCGAGAATGCTGGCAACAGTGGTTCGCCATGTGCTGGCCATCCCTTCACCGTTAAATCGTAGACTCGTGAGAGAGTCGGGTCATTTCTCGTTTCCTTTTCGATGGTAGAATTTGTTACTGGTAGACATTCCACTATGGTTGAGTGGAACATCTCCACTGGGTCCACTGTAGGCGCCTCTTCTACCGTTGGCAACGGTAGGCGCGATAAACCGTCAGCATTCCCATGCTGTTTTGATCCTTTGTATTCTATGTCATATTGGTGTGCCCCTAGGAAAAGGGACCACCTCTATAGCCTTTGCGCTGTCATAATGGAAACGCCCTTTTTAGGGTTGAATATGGATACCAACGGCTGGTGGTCTGTCAGCAGTGTAAACTTCTGGCCCTGCAGGTAATGATTAAACTTCTTTACTCCCCACACCAGGCTGAGAGCCTCCCTATCTATCTGAGCATAGTTGCGCTCAGCGGAGGTCAATGATCTGGATGCAAATGCAACTGGCCTTTCCAAGCCATTTGGCAACTTGTGTGAGAGTACTGCTCCAATACCATAAGGAGAAGCATCACAAGCTAAACGAATAGGTAGCGTTGGGTTGAAATGAGCCAACACTTCCTCTGAGGTGATCAATGCCTTGCTTTTGCGAAAGGCCTTCTTACAGTCCTCGCTCCACTTCCATGGTACTTCTTTCTGCAAAAGAGCATTCAGCGGGTGCAGCACCGTGGATAGATTTGGCAGAAACTTATGGTAATAGTTAATCAACCCTTGGAATGACCTCAACTGGGATACATTTTCCGGAGCGGGAGCCTTCACAACAGCTTCGATCTTGTCAGGTGACTTGTGCAGCCCCTCCTGGTCAATGACATGACCACAGTACGAGATCCGTTTCTGAAAGAACTCACATTTCTGGCGATTAACTCGAAGTCCATATTCCTTCAATCTGGTGAGCACCAGTTTCAAATTTGCAAGGTGTTCCTCATCGTCATCTCCTGTAATCAGGATATCGTCCAAGTAACATTGAGTGTTTGGAATTCCCTGTAATACCTGCTCCATGGCCCTCTGCCAAATTGCTGGAGCCGAAGCCACTCCAAAAACCAGTCTATTATATCGATACAAGCCTCTGTGCGTGTTGATTGTGAGATACTGGCGCGACTCTTCCTCAACTTCCATCTGTAAGTACGCTTGCGCCAGGTCTATCTTGGTGAAGTGTTTCCCGCCAGACAATGAAGCAAAGATATCCTCAATCTGCGGAAGCGGATATTACACCGTGTGAAGCACCGGATTAACTGTGATCTTGAAGTCTCCACAGATGCGGACCTTCCCCGGTTCCCCTGGCTTGTTACTCGATGAACGCTTCATGACGGGAACAATGGGTGTGGCCCACTCACTCCAGTCCACCTTAGACAGTACTCCTGAACGTTCTAGCCCTTCCAGCTCAGCTTCCACAGCAGGTCGTATCGCATAAGGTACCGGTCTGGCTTTGAAAAATTTTGGGTTTGCATGTTCTGCAATCTTGATTTTTGCCTTAATTCCTCTTAGTGTTCCCAGTCCCTGTTGGAACACCTCTTTAGCCTCATCCAATATTCTGGACAATCGTTCAGGTTTGACATTTTTTTTTCTGGAATCTACCGTCATTGCTTTTAGGGAGTGCCAGTCCATATTTATTTTCCTGATCCACTCCCGTCCCAGAAGTGGTGGACCTCCCTCAGGTAGTACATATAAGTCCATTCCTTGGTGTTCTTTGCCCTTGTGTATCACCTTGACTTTTATCTTTCCGATGGGGTATACTCTTTGCCCCGTGTATGTCTGCAATACTATCTCCGTATCCCGTAGGGGAATATGTGTGAATAACCTTTTGTAATCTTGCTTATTCATGACCGTCAACGCCGATCCGGTGTCCAATTCCATCTTCACTTGGACTCCTGCTATCTGCAGTGTGACCCAGATAGTTTGTAGGTCAGCTTCCTTACTCACATTGTGAATTCTCAGACTACCCAGTTCCTTGCTGTTGGAGTCTGAATCCAAATTCTGTTCATCCAAACTCTTCTCAGCCACCTTACGTACCTTTCTGCACTTTTCCTGCGGTGACTTTTTGTTGCTGGTCTTCTTTCCTGACTGGCATACTTTAACTATGTGACCAAGCTTGCCACATTTTCTACATTCCTGGTTTTTAAACCAGCATTGGTTCTGATCGTGTGTTGTCTTTCCACAACGATAACATTTCGTTGTACCCAAAGCCATTTGATCTACGCTGCGTACCGCTGCCTTCAGCTGCATTTCCGCAGTGCCTCTCGCTGCGGCTTCGTGCGATGCTGCAATAGCGACAGCCTTATCAAGTGTAAGATCATTCTCTTCAAGCAGCCGCTTTTGTGTTCCTTCTTTCGACAATCCACACACGAATTTGTCTCTCAGTGCCTCTGTCAGACTTTCCCCAAACTGACAGTATTTCGCTAGCTTACGCAGTTCAATTAAATACTCCGCGTTGCTTTCCTCTTTCAGTTGCGTTCTCGCATAAAATTTAAATCGTTCCGCTAACATCAGCGGTGTGGGGTTCAAATGATTTTTCAGGACAGCAACAATTTTAGTGAAAGTCTGATCCGCCGGTTTAGCTGGTGATAGAAGATGCTTCAATAGCCCGTATGTCTTCGCACCCATTGAGTTTAGTAAGGTTAGTGCTTTATCTTCATCTGATATTTTATTTGCCTTACAATATATCTCAATGCGTTCTACATACGTGGCCCAATCTTCAACATCGGGATCGAAATCGTTGATGTTACCACGCTTAGGCATCCTCGCAATCTTCTTGAGAAACAAAAAGAAATTTTTCTTTTATTTTTTTTTCAAAATGGCGGTTTCCCGCGCTTGTCTTCTTCCCCCGCCTACGAAAATGGCGGCTTCCCGCGTTTGCCTTTCTCCCCCGCTGGCTGTAATGGCGATTGCCATATTGCTGCGTTCGCCCTCCCCAGCGGTTTTCAAATCGTGCCTCCCAGCCCCTCTTGCAGTCCGGTCCTTTCCCCCGGCTGCGGCTGAGTGCTCCGCGGTTTTTTTTAAATTTTCTCCCGCGCCTTACGCTGACCCGGTCGCTGCGCCTCGCGGCCTCGGTAGCTGCCCGGCCTTTTTCACCGGTCGTGGTCAAGCTCTCTCTCGACGCTGTTGCGTCTCCCAGCCCGCTTGCAGCCCGGTCTTTTACACCGGCTGCGTTTGCATTCACCGCGGCTCCCGTGCCTTACGCTGCCCCAGTCTCAGCGCCTCTGGCCCCAACTTCTGTCCGGCTCTTTTCCCCCGGCCGTGGTCGAGTTCTCCGCCCTTATATCCTCCGTTTTTCCCTCCCCTACTTCACAGCCAACGTGGCCGACTTGCTGCTCGTCGCTGATCGGCTTACCCACCACCGTGATAGAAGGGATGATCACTGCCTGTTGCTGATGGAAGACTTCATGTCAGGATTCTTCCTTTGCTCTTCAGACCTGCGTCTTTTCTCAGCAGGATGATGAGGGCGGATGCCTCCTCTCAACGCCCGTCAACTGCCTTGGATGTATCTCTGCCGCAGGGTAAGATCGTACTCATCGCCACTGTTAAGTCTGTGTGTTATAGTGAGAATTACTACACAGACCACAAGAGTAAATTTTAACAGGTCTTTACTAGTCGAAGGTCAGGGCGGAACTGCCCAATAAATCATTACACAGCACTTATATACCGGTGTGGTCACCACCGGTATTACAGTATACAGCAGCCAAGATAAAGTAGTGCAACTCTTAAAATAGTTCTCTTAAAGGTGGAACGGTTACATACACCACAGTAATGGATTTATTAATGTAATGTATATATACCTTATTAAGGGAGAGAACTACTTTTTACAGCTCCTGTATACTGTAGTACCGGCAGTGACCACACCTGTATATAAACCGAGTAGTGATCTGTATAATTAGTTTTAGAGTAACCCTCATTCAGTAAACACCTGTTGAATCGTTCCCTGCAGTCTGTTGTCTGATTATTGAAGGACACAACATTAAGATACACTGACAGAACAATTATGAAGTTGATGTTTTGTAACAAGTACTACCAAATAAAAGGTCAACCCAAAAAAAAACACTGCGTTTCCACAGCAACAGGAGCAGCAACCAGTCGGCCGCGGTGCATTATGGGGGATGCAGTCCTCTGTTGAGGGGCGTGGCCAGGCTGCTGTCCCACAATGCAGTAGCCCGGGCGAAGCGCATGCCGGGAGTTGCAGTCCGCGGTCTCGACGTTTCCCTGAGGCCAGGAGACGGGGGCCTGAGCGCAAGACTACAACTCCCGGCGTGCGCCAGGGCTCGCAGCCCGCCGCTCAGAGTGGAGCCGAGCCGGGCGGGGTGGGGCAACGGAGACTGAGACGGGCCACCACGCCGTGGTGGGAGAGGGAGGAGCCGGGAATTGGGCCTGGCGCCTCCCTGCACCCCAGCAGCTTCCTGGGCTGGGCCGCGGCTGCACTTCCGCTTTCCTCCGACATTCGGCCGCGGCTTGCCCTGTGTGCGCGCGCGCGCCTGTCCGCCCACCTGCCCGCCCAGGGGAGTCCGCAGGCAGCACAGCCCCTACCGCTGGAGCAACGGCCCTGCAGTCCGGGTGAGTGAGGGCCGCGGCAGCTGGGTCCCTGCAGCGGGACGGCTGGTTCACCGGGGCCGGTACCTGCACCTGCACAGTATCTTCAGCCGCGTCTGTGTGAAGAAGCTCGGGGTCAGGGAGGGGTTGAGGCATGGTCCAGGGGAAACCTGGGGCCGAGATGGTAAATGCAGGGAAATCTGGGCCCGGCCTGGATCCAGGTGGGGAAATCATTATCGGGGGCGCTGCCTGGGGTCAGAGAGAGGAGGTGTGAGGGGGTCTCGGGGTGAGGGTGGGTCAGGGAGAGGGTGTAAGGGGTGCCTTGGGGGTCAGAGAGAGAGAGTATGAGGGGGGGCGTGGGGGGTCACAGAGTATGCGGAGGGGGGTGGGGGGCCAGGGAGTATGAGGAGGGGTGTGGGGGGCCAGGGAGTATGAGGAGGGGTGTGGGGGGCCAGGGAGCGGGGTGTTGGGGGTCAGAGTATGAGGAGGGGGTGGGGTGGGGGAGGGTCTCTGGGTCAGGGAGTGTGCGCAAGGAGTGCCTAGGGGATCAGAGTGAGGTGATGTCTTGGGGTCAGAAAGAGGAGGTGAGGAGATCTTGGGGTCAGGGAGGGGTGAACTGTGTTGTAGTCTGGGTGCGGAGCATCTCTGGGTCAGGGAGAGCTTGTAATTTTTTGGGAAGATGGTGTGAGAGGATCTTGGATTTGGGGAAGGTCTCTTGAGATCAGTGAGGAGGTTCTGGGTGTTTAGTGTAGGGAGAAGCAGTGAGGGGTTGTCTCCGGATTAGGGAGAAGCTGTGTGGGGGTGTTTCATGTAGGGAGAAGTTATGAGTTGATGGGGAAAGCATGTATTGGATCACTGCTCGGGTCTTGTGAAACAAATTCCTGAATCTCAAAATTGTACTGCAAACTTCATAGAATCTGTCTCTACCATTTCCTGACTCTACAGCACTGGAAAACTTTGAGTGGAAGTGCAACAGAGCAGTATAATTGTTCAGTTCTGCATAATAGGAGATGGCACTATTAGAAACTTATGCTCAAAATTGTTGCACAACAGCCAGAATTTTGATTCTGAAGGAATTGGTTTGTGTAGTATATATATGTATATATAGATATATATATGTGTGTATAATAGATATTAAATATTCCTAGTGTTTAATCAGGATACCGTAAACCCACTTGATCTTCCGGCATGGACTCGATGAGCCGAATGGCCACCTTCTGTGCCGTAATGACTCTCTGATTATTGGTGTGGGTGGTTAAATTATCGTGGTTAAATTATCTGAAGTGTTAGTATGATTTGAGCAAGTGCTGATTTTATTCAGGAACATGATTTTGATGGAAAACTGGAGCTGGAAGTAGCAGTCGGACGAGGGGAATATTAGGATCTGCCAATACACGGCTGACTGTACCCTCTCGGTCTGGTCGTCACAGACAGCATGTACATGGTGATACCTTGTCCATAAAGCACCTGACCTGATAATGGGAATATAATTTGCACCAGTAGTAGTGGTGTTGCCAGACATGGAGCAAAGCAGAGGTTTCGTGTTCAGTCAAGACTCTAATATTTGGTGCATTCCAAGCAGGGCTCACAGGCCTGAACCTGCTCTCTTTCTTTCTTGATACACTTCCTCAAAGTTTCATGGGCCTACTTCTCTTCAGAATACGAGGATGTGAAAACAAACGGGCTGGAATTCCCATGTTTCCTAATTGTAATGAAAAACTAAGTGTGACTATAAAGTATTATTTGCTTTGATCAGAAATTATGATGTATTGAAAGAAAGAACAAAGTTTCATATCACCTTTTACATTCTCAGGGGGCCCCGTTAAGATTTTTAAAGTGATACTGTTATAAATGTAGTCGCCAATGTGTGTACAGCAAGATACCACAAACCACAATGAGATAAATAACCAGTTAATCTGTTTTTGGTGCTGTTGGTTGAGGGAGGAATGTTGATCAGGACACACGGAGATCACGCTGCTCTACTTCAAATAGTGTTGTGGAATCTTTAATATCTTCCTGACCAGGCAGATGGGGCATCGGTTTAATATCTCACTGGGAAAAAAGGCACCTCTGACAGTGCAGCAGTCCCTCAGTACTGTACTGAGGTGTCAGTCTAGATGTTGTGCTTATGTCCTGTAGTGGGTCTTGAACCCACGACCTTCCGAATTTAGGCGAGAGTGGTTGGACTGAGCCAAGCTGATGTTCAATAATTTTACTTCCATTGTCTTATTGCCTTCATCCTCACGTTATCTGTCCTCGGTTGTGTTGAACCGTGTGCCTTGGTGACTTTAGTTTGATGTTAGATGGTTATGTACAACACGAACAGTGGCTCAGTTGGCGAGTGCACCACTTGCTGCAGTCATTGGCTGTGTTTGCAAGGCCCAATCCTTAGTTTGACTTGAGGCAGAGGTGGGTTTGTTATGATTAGCCTGAGTGTTCGGACGCGGGTGAACGGTGGGGCGTGGCGGGGGGAAAGTCCATCATGGTTTGATCCAGACATCCTGTGCTTTTTTTTTTAAAGTGGGTTGTCCAGAAAGTTTTTAAATTGTGAACTGGACATCAAAAGTCTGTTCTCAAAATTTAAGTTCTGTATTTTTCCCCACTTCTGTGAAATGGCAGCATCTGTGGTCCCAGCAACAGTTTGGTTTATTGTTGCCTGGGAGGTAATGAACTTTACTGACAGTGTTTGGTGTTGTGGCTGGGTATTGGCTGCTGCATTTCACATCATCTCTGGCGGCCTCTTTTGAAGTACATCATGGAGATTCTGCTCAGTCCAGTCTTGGACACCAAAGGGACGTGACCCCGGTTTCAGTGACCCCTGCTACAAAGTGTGGGCTGGGGGGGTGGGGGAAAGAGGTGAGGGTGAACGTTGGGCATTGGCTTAAGGGCAGGAGTGGATTTGATGTTTTTATTCATTAATGCGATGTGGGCGTCACTGGCATAGCCAACATATATTGCCCATCCCTAATTGCCCTTGAGAAGGTGGTGGTGAGCTGCCTTATACAACTGAGTGATTTGCTTGGCCATTTCAGAGGGCAGTTAAGAGTCAACCACATTGTAGGTCTGGAGTCACATATCGACCAGACCAGGTAAGTGCGGCATAGTTCCTTCCCATTAGTGAACCAGATGGGTTTTTATGACAATCTGGTAGTTTCAAGGTCACCATTACTGATACTAGCTTTTTATTAAATTTGAATTCTTCAGCTGTTCTGGTGGGATTTGAACTCATGGATCATTAGTCCTGGCCTCTGGATTACTAGTCCAGTAACATAACCACTATGCTACCATGCCCCTACAATCATATAGCACAGAAAGAGGCCATTTGGCCCATCGTGCCTGTGCCGGCTCTTTGAAAGAGTTATCCAATTAGTTTCACTCGCCCGTTGTTTCCCCATAGCCCTGCAAATTTCTCCTTTTCAAGTATATAACCAGTTTCCTTTTGAAAATTACATGCTCCTCGTGATTAAATAGCCTGCCATCGCTCATTGGACTCACGCTTGGGTTGGGCATCTGCAGAGCTGTATCCCAGTCTTGAGCCTTTTCCTTCAGGAGAGGGGGGGCTGGGATTTTGCCTAAGAGATTGGGGGTGGAACATTATTAGAAATGTGCCTAGTGTTCTACAGATTCAAGGAAAGAACTTGCCTGCTTGGGAGAGGCTGAAAGGGCATAGTGACAGTAGAGATCCCATCACATAACTCAAGCATGGGCACGCTGCCTGGAGACTCTCAATGCTCCAGTATCATGAGACAGCATGGATGGTTGGGTCCTGCTTTATTTCTACATTATTTCCTACATTACAACAATGACTACACTTCAGAAGTACTTCATAGGCTGTAAACGCTTTGGGATGCCCTGAGGTTGTGAAAGATGCTATATAAATGCAAGTTTTTTCAATGCAACTATCGACCAGTTAGCCTAACATCTGTCATTGGGAGCATGCTGGAGTCCATCATTAAGGAAGCAGTAGCAGGACATTTAGAAAATCATCATAAAGTCAAGCAGAGTCAACATGGTTTGATGAAGGGGAAATGTAACGAACAGGGTGGATAAAGGGAACCCAGTAGATGTCGTGTATTTGGATTTCCAGAAGGCATTCGATAAGGTGCCACATAAAAGGCTACTGCACAAGATAAGAGCTCATGGGGTTGGTGGTAATATATTAGCACGGATAGAGGATTGGCTAACTAACAGAAAACAGAGTCTCGGGATAAATGGGTCATTTTCAGGTTGGCAAACTGTAACTAGTGGGGTGCTGCAGGGATCAGTGCTGGGGCCTCAACTATTTACAATCTATATTAATGACTTGGATGAAGGGACTGAGTGTAATGTAGCCAAATTTGCTGATTATACAAAAGATAGGTGGGAAAGCAATTGTCTGGAGGACGCCAAGAATCTCCAAAGGGATATAGATAGGCTAAGTGAGTGGGCAGGAATCTGGCAGATGGAGTATAATGTGGGAAAATGCGAGGTTATCGACTTTAGTAGGAAAAATAAAAAAGCAAATTATTATTTAAATGGGGAGAGATTACAAAATGGTGAGGTACAGAGGGACCTGGGGGTCCTTGTACATGAATCACAAAAAGTTAGCATGCAGGTACAGCAAGTAATTAGGAAGGCAAATGGAGTGTTGGCCTTTATTGCAAAGGGAATGGAGTATAAAAGTAGGGAAGTCCTGTTACAACTGTACAGAGCGTTGGTGAGACCGCACCTGGAGTACTGCGTACAGTTTTAGTCTCCTTATTTATGGAAGGATATACTTGTATTGGAGGCAGTTCAGAGAAGGTTCACGAGGTTGATTCTGGAGATGAAAGGGTTGTCTTATGAAGAAATGTTGAGCAGGCTGGGCCAATACTCATTGGAGTTTAGAAGAATGAGAGGGGATCTTATTGAAACATACAAGATTCTGAAGGGGCTTGATAGGGTAGATGCTGAGAGGATGTTTCCCCTCGTGGGGGAATCTAGAACTAGGGGGCATAGTTTCAGAATTTTAAATCTGAAATGAGGAATTTTTTCTCTGAGGGTCGTGAATCTTTGGAATTCTCTTCCCCAGAGAGCTGTGGAGGCTGGGTCATTGAATATATTTAAGGTGGAGATAGACAGATTTTTGAACAATAGGGGAGTCGAGGGTTATGGGGAACGTGCAGGAACGTGGAGTTGAGGCCAAGATCAGATCAGCCATGATCTTATTGAATGGTGGAGCAGGCTCGAGGGGCCAAATGGCCTACTCCTACTTCTTATGTTCTTATGGAGTGCTCTTGGCTTTGGGGCAGTGCTAACTCTGCAGGAAGCAACATTTAAGCCTCAAATCCTTTTGCCCCTCTACTAGCTTAATAAAGCAGTGCGCTGTCACATTCCCTAGCATTCTCAAGGCTGTGAACTTGCACAGTGGTGATGAGATGACCGCCTACAGGACCAGAGCACGGAGGGACTGATTGTGGTAATCAGGTACTGAGGACTGTTCGTGGCAACCAGGTTCATTGGGTATTGGCCAAGTTCCAAATGGGGATACCAGCTGATGGAGTTTGAATGGCAGTGGCTGTTGTAGTTGGTCTGAGGTGTTGCCGTTTGATGCAAATGTCTGAAGTTCAATACAAGCAGTGTTTGCCGCACGTGTTGGAATTCTCTGAGCTGCTGTGAGTGGGCAGAGTTCGGGGTCATTCAGCTCGGGTGGTGGTGCGGGTTTGATCCATCGCCAGGAATGGCAGGTGTGAGCAGGCCCCTAGCACACGGCTTGTAAAGGTGTCGAATGTATTGTGCTGTGGATTGCAGTCTCTTTGCTGTACCTAATGCGGTTTTGTTGCTGTGCCTGGGCAGGATGTCATTAACAGGAACTGACGGCTCTTTGTGCTGTTGTGTACTCGCACAGCTTCCTCTTTGGCCTCCACTGCCCCTTGCACAAGTGGAGAGCTTTTAAGAGTAGGAAGCGAAGTTCAGGAGAAATGCTGATCGTTTACCTGGAGGCAGCCAGAGGAAGTCTGCATGACAGAAACTCCCCTTGGGCTTGTACTGTTCAAAACTACATATATAACTTGCTCGCTTGACTGCAGAACCTCCCCTACTCTCTGCTCTGATTGAGTAAACGACTTCCTTTATCTTTCATTGCGTGAGGCTTTTAGGAACCTGCTAATACAGATTTTGATTTGAAAACTGTTCCTCTAGGCTGAAGGTCAGTATTTTCTTGCGGCAGTTAGTTTTCAGGCAATGTTGAAAGAGAAAGACTGTCTGATAACACCAGTCCGGCCCATATCCTGTTAGCGACAAGCTATATGCTTGGTGATTGTTCTAGTTTGTTTAGTTATGTTCAAGGTGGTTGTAGATTGCTTTGAGATAAATGTTTTGTTGCTGCTGTTCTGTAAGGTACAAAAGCTGTGATTTACACCTGCAGTTTGGTGCCAGAACTTTGTGTCACCTTGGCATATTGGTACGATAGCAAAATACTGCAGATGCTGGAAATCCAAAATAACAACAGAATGCTGGAAAAACTCAGCAGGTCAGGCAACATCCGTGGAGAGAAATTTGAGTTGACGTTTCGGGTTGAAACCCTTCTTCAAAACTGGAAAGAAAAGAAAATAGATCAAAGGCAGGGCTGCGATCGAACAAAAGAAGAAAAGGAGACAATAAAAGGTATTAGAAGCCAGATGAGATGGTAATGGGCCCGTGGAGACAAAAGGCAGCTGAGATTAGGTGTGAAGTGTACTGGCAGGATAAGGACAACTGCCAGGTGAGAGAGAGAAACAAAAGGAAAGGAGGGCGGCGGGGGGGGGGGGGGGGAAGGAGGACCCACAACAAAGGGGTGGAAAAAATTTAAAGGAAAAAAGTAAGAGAGACCAAGGTTATGATCTGAAATTATTGAACTCGATATTGAGTCTGGAAGGCTGCAAAGTGCCCAATCGGAAGATGAGGTGCTGTTCCTTGAGTTTACGTTGAGCTTCTGTGGAACAATACAAGAGGCCAAGGACGGTGAGGTCCGAGTGGGAATGGAGCGGTGAATTAAAATGACAGGCGACCGGAAGCTCGGGGTCACCCTTACGGACTGAACGGAGGTGTTCCGCAAAGCGGTCACCCAATCTGCGTTTGGTCTCCCCAATGTAGAGGAGACCGCATCGTGAGCAGCGAATACAATATACTAGATTGCAAGAAGTACAAGTGAATCGCTGTTTCACCTGGAAGGGGTGTTTGGGGCCCTGGACAGTGGGAAGGGGGGAGGTATAGGGGCAGGTGTTACATCTCCTGCACTTGCACAGGAAGGTGCCAGGCGAAGGGGAAGGGCTGTTGGTGATAGAGGAGTGGACTAGGGTGTCTCGGAGGGAGCGGTCCCTACGGAATGCTGAAAGGGGAGGGGAGGGGAAGATGTGTTTGGTGGTGGGATCACTTTGGAGGTAGCGGAAATGGCGGAGGATGATCCGTTGAATGTGGAGGCTGGTGGGGTGAAAGGTGAGGACAAGGGGGACCCTATCGTGGTTCTGGGAAGGAGGGGCAGGGGTGAGGGCAGAAGTGCGTGAGATAGAACGGACACGGTCGAGGGCCGTGTCGACCACGGTAGAGGGGAATCCTCGATTGCGGAAAAAGGAAGACATGTCGGAAGCACTGGTGTGGAAGGTGGCGTCGTCGGAGCAGATACGGCGGAGGCGGAGAAACTGGGAGAATGGAATAGAGTCCTTACAGGAGGCGGGGTGGGAGGAAATGTAGTACAGGTAGCTGTGGGAGTCAGTGGGCTTGTAGTGAATACTGGTCGATAACCTATCCCCAGAGATGGAGACGGAGAAGTCGAGGAAGGGAGGAGTCCGAGATGGACCATGTGAAGGTGAGGGAAGGGTGGAAATTGGAGGCAAAGTGAATGAAATTGTCTAGTTCGGGGCGAGAGCAGGAAACGGCACCGATACAGTCATCAATGTATCGGAAAAAGAGGTGAGGGAGGGGACCTGAGTAGGACTGGAACAAAGATTGTTCCACATAGCCCACGAAAAGGCAGGCATAGCTAGGACCCATGCGGGTACCCATGGCAACACCTTTGATTTGGAGGAAATGAGTGGAGTTAAAGGAGAAGTTGTTCAATGTGAGAACAAGTTCAGCCAGGCGGAGGAGGGTAGTGGTGGATGGGGACTGGTCGGGCCTCTGTTCAAGGAAGAAGCGGAGCGCCCTCAGGCCATCCTGGTGGGGGATGGAGGTGTAGAGGGATTGTACGTCCATGGTGAAAAGGAAGCGGTTGGGGCCAGGAAACTGGAAACTGTTAAAGTGGCGGAGGGCGTCCGAAGAGTCGCGGATGTAGGTGGGAAGAGACTGGACAAGGGGAGAAAAGATAGTCGAGATAGGAAGAGATGAGTTCCGTGGGGCAAGAACAGGCTGAAACGATGGGTCTACCAGGACAGTCCTGTTTGTGGATCTTGGGAAGGAGGTCAGAAAGTGCTGGGTTTGAGCACCATGCCAGGACTGGCAGGGAATTCTATAGAAATTACAGCACAGAAGCAGGCCTTTCAGCTCAAGCATGTTGGTGTTTATACTCCACGATAGCAGTAGTTGGAATCCCATGTCCCTTTATCCCACTTTCCTTCAACTGCCTGTCTAACCTATTGGTAAATATTGACGTTCTCTGATTCAATTGTTTTGAATTGTGCATCAGTATATTTCAGTCAGATACTGAATTGGGCAGTAGTATATTTCAATCTGATATTGAATTGGGCAGTAGTATATTTCAGTCAGATATTGAATTGGGCAGTAGTATATTTCAGTCAGATATTGAATTGTGCATCAGTATATTTCAGTCAGATACTGAATTGGGCAGTAGTATATTTCAATCTGATATTGAATTGGGCAGTAGTATATTTCAATCTGATATTGAATTGGGCAGTAGTATATTTCAATCTGATATTGAATTGGGCAGTAGTATATTTCAGTCAGATATTGAATTGGGCAGTAGTATATTTCAGTCAGATATTGAATTGGGCAGCAGTATATTTCAGTCAGATATTGAATTGGGCAGTAGTATATTTTGGTATCTTCGAATTAGCCAGTGGTATTCCTCAGTTAATGAATTAGTGTTTTTTTCAGTCTGTTAGTGAGCGTAAGGCACTTTAGCCTTGTTCTTGCTTTGATGTCATCTGAACCCCATGGGTTGGATTTCCACCTTCTATTTCCTTTGAAAGGGTCCCCTTATTATCTGCTCCCAATGTAAGCGTGACACATGGAAGGTATTCAGATATATGGTATTGTAGTTGAAGAAGCGGCACAGACCGATCCCACGACTGGCCGAGCTGAGTCACCTGCCGCGTGCAGTTCAGGTGTGGTGAAGCTTCCCTGGCGTGATACTGAGGACTAGTACTGTCAGTTCTACATTTTCTGTTGCTCAGAGAATGAAGTGCATGATACAAGTGTACAGGGCAGAGTATGTATCGGATGAGCAAGATCTGATTTATTCTACCTCTCTGGGAATTCAGCTATTCCCTTTGTGGCATCGCTTTCATTATTTTACACACACAATAATGGATACCCAGGAGTGAGTTACAGGCTGGAATGTAACCGAGGGGTGCAGATGGATCCTATATGGAGTAATAAATATCTGGGAATGAGTTGGTAAATCTCAGCTTGGCTCAGTTGGTAGAACTCTTGCCTGTGGTTCAGAAGGTTGTGGGTTGTGCACCAGGGTTTTGAGTTCCAAGTAGGTTCATATTCCAGTGTAACACTGATGGTGTGCTGCTTTGTTGGTGGTGCAGTTTTTCGGATGAGATCTTAAAACCAAGGCCCCAGTTACCTGCTTGGATGAGCATCGAAGACCCTGTGGAATGATTCCCCCCTCACCTGACAACACCAGAAACATGAGCCGGCCTTTCTTCTCTTGGCTGTTTGTGGGATGTTGCATTTGCTTATACAGCAATGGTCACTGCGCTTCAAAGAAACATGGTGCGGCGAAACAAGTCTTGTTGTGATAGCTGCAGCCTGGAATTTAGGGCTTCTGATGACCCCATAAACCACACAAGCAAAACTCAAGCAATCAAAGTTCAAGTTTGGCGGTTGCAGGAACATTTCTTCATATTGGGGCGTGTTGAGCACTTGCCCAATTGGTCCGCCAGCAACTCTCTTGGATAGCTTTGCTGTTGGTTGTTTAACTTTCCACACCTCTAACCAGCTGGTTCTCTGCTTCCTGGACTTCTTGCTCGCCATCTCTCTGTCCTCTTGCACTTCCTTTTGTTCCCTTCCAGGTAAGGGAACGGGAGCTTGCCTCTTTTGGAGTCAGAAATTGCCTCCACTTGGATGCGGGAGAGGCTGCTGCATGCATTATGCAGTTGTTAACAGTCAGCCTTGTGCTCCCTGTCTGATCCCTGAACTAGGAAGCCTATTTATTTTGTTTCCTGAAGACATTTACCCTCATTGGGGTCAAGTTCCATGAGGGCCAGCAGCCCACTTTGTGCTTCACCCGAATGGCCGTGCTTCATGCGAGAGCCTAATCTGTGGTGCTCATAACAGTCAAGCCCGATAATGTCTGAGCCTACTATCCACAAGAGCACATTCCAGCAGAATTTCAGGAGCAGAAACACTGCTTTCCTAACCCAGCAGTGCTGAGGTCAAGTAAAGCACACCAGCTGCTGATCTGGCTCGGCTCAACTCAGCTCACAGAGTCTGTGGATTGAACCTGAGATCTCAGCAATTCATTGTATGGTTCATTAATGTCAGCCGTGGCTCAGTGGGTAGCACTCTCGCCTCTGAAGGTTGTGGGTTCAAGTCTCACTCCAGAGACTTGAGTACAGAAATCTAGGCTGACACTCCAGTGCAGTACTGAGAGAGTGCTGTGCTGTGCTGTCGGAGGTGCTGTCTTTCGGATGAGACGAGATCCCGTCCGCTCTCCGGTGGATGGAAAAGATCCCATGGCACTATTTTGAAGAAGAACAGGGGAGTTATTCCCAGTGTCCTGGCCAATATTTATCCCTCAAATCAACATCACTCAAAGTAGATTATTTGGTCATTATCACATTGCTGTTTGTGGGAGCTTGCTGTGTGCACACTGGCTGCTGTGTTTCCTACATTTCAACAGTGACTACACTTCAAAGGTACTTCATTGGTTGTAAAGCGCTTTGGGACGTCCTGAGGTTGTGAAAGGCGCTATATAAATGTAAGTCTTTCTTACCCACTGGGGAGATGAGGGAGCTGATTGCTGCCTCCTGGTTCCTTTCCTCTACTTGGAGCAGACTTTGGTTTGCTCAACGAGTGTGTTAACAATGCTGTTTATTGTTGTGCCAAAAATGAAATTATTTTATCTGTGAGGAATTATTTACTGGATTTTTTCTTGCTGATCAGGACACACATGGGGTTAAAGTCGGGTACTGTTAGCTAGTTTTCAAAACTGCAGAGAATGTTATATTAGAATTTGGTAGATAAACACATCTCAGGACAAGGCCTTGCTGGGCATGGGCTGATTGCTGCCCTTGTTTGTGGACCTTAGTTCATTAAAAGTGTTAGGAAGTGATCAATGAGTCAAGCCATGCCATTCAGTTCAAATATCACAAACTGCAAATGCTGCTAATCTGAGATGTAAAGAGAAAATGTGTAAACGCACGGGTCAGTCAGTGTCTGTGGACAGAGCAATTAACTTGGGTGTAACCCTTTGTCAGAATAGGTGATAATGATTGACAACCTTTTTAAAGTAATAGGTTTCATTGCCCGTTAAGCAGGACTTTGCAGGGTCGACTGGGGTGGGCATGCCGTTGCTGTGTCCGAAGCCGAGGTCGATGCCGGGTGGTCCGTCCGGTTTCATTCTTAATGGTCTGTATTTTCCGATTGGAGGCTTCCTGCGTGTGGAGACCTCTGATCTGGAAAAAATCTACGCCCTTACCTGAGGGCTCCAGAGGTCCGGACATTTCCGCTCCTGGGCCTCTCCACGACGAAGTTCACAGGGCCCACGTATCCCAGGGGGTGCATGTGGTTTGCAAGCGGCCATGGGGAACCAATGGGAGAAGGGAATCTCCCTTCATACTTTTGACAGGTCTCTCAGCTTAGACCCGTCATAAAAACACATCAAGATATTAGATCATTTTTTTAAAATCACGTTTTAAAAATTAGTTAAAATTGCATTAAATTAAATATTTTAAACAAAAAATGGGGCTAAAAATAAAATAAAAAGCATTTTTAAATTATAAATGAGTGGGAATTAAAAAAAACTTTTTAAAACTCTTATGCTGGTAAAACGTCCAAGATTTTTAAGGGTTTTCAGCGGGTGGAGGTTCTGCAGAAAGCGGATCTCTCCACCCACAGAGGCCCTTCTCCAGTGCAGAGGATCTTGACAGATCGGAAATGCCAGTTTTCAGCACATGCGCTTCGCATGCCTGAAACCGGCATTTGTGACGTCCCTACGGGAGTGTGCACCCATAGGGAACCGGAAAATTGGGGCCATTATGTTTCGTAGCGGTTAGTTGCAATTGAGTGGCTTGCTAGGCCATTTCAGAGGGCAGTTAAGAGTCAACCACATTACTGTGGGTCTGGAGTCACATATAGGCCCAGACCAGGTAAGGACGGCAGATTTCCTTCCCTAACGGACATTAGTGAACCAGATGGGTTTTTACGACAATCCGATAGTTTCATGGTCGCCATTACGGATACTAGCGCTTTATTCCAGATTTATTAACTGAATTTAAATTCCCCAGCTGCCGTGGTGGGATTCGAACTCACGTCTCTGGATTACTAGCCCAGTGACATTACCACTACGCTACCGTTCCCAGCATCTGGGGACTTGTGCCAAAATTGGGAGAGCTGTCCCACAGACTAGTCAAGCAACAGCCCGACATAGTCATACTGACAGAATCATACCTTTCAGCCAATGTCCCAAACTCCTCCATCACCATCCCTGGGTATGTCCTGTTCCACCGGCAGGACAGACCCACCAGGGGTGGTGGCACAGTGGTATACAGTCGGGAAGGAGTGGCCCTGGGAGTCCTCAACATTGACTCCAGACCCCATGAAGTCTCATGGCTTCAGGTCAAGCATGGGCACGGAAACCTCCTGCTGATTACCACCTACCGTCCTCCCACAGCTGATGAATCAGCACTCCTTCATGTTGAACACCACTTAGCAGAAGCACGGAGAGTAGCAAGGGCTCAGAAGGTACTCTGGGTGGGGGACTTCAATGTCCATCACCAAGAGTGGCTCGGTAGCACCACGACTGACCGAGCTGGCCGAGTCCTGAAGGACATAACTGCCAGTCTGGGCCTGCGACAGGTGTCGAGGGGAAAAACCTACTTGACCCTGTCCTCACCAATCTACCTGTCGCAGATGCATCTGTCCATGACAGCATTGGTAGCAGTGACCACCGCACGTCATTGTGGAGACGTAGTCCTGTTTTCACACTGAGGACACCCTCCATCGTGTTGTGTGGCACTACCACTGTGCTAAATGGGATAAATTCAGAACTGATCTAGCAGCTCAAAACTGGGCATCCATGAGGCGCTGTGGGCCATCAGCAGCAGCAGAATTGTATTTCCCCCACAATCTGTAACCTCATTGTCCGCCATATCTCTCACTCTACTATTACTACCAAGCCAGGGGACCAACCCTGGTTCAATAAGGAGTGTAGAAGAGAATGCCAGGAGCAGCACCAGGCATACCTAAAAATGAGGTGCCAACCTGGGGAAGCTGCAACACAGGACTACATGCATACTAAAAAGCGGAAGCAGCATGCTATAGACAAGGCTAAGCGATCCCGCAATCAACGGATCAGATCAAAGTTCTGCAGTCCTGCCACATCCAATTGTGAATGGTGGTGGACCATTAAACAACTAACAGGAGGAGGAGGAGGATCCATTAATATCCTCATCCTCAGTGATGGTGGAGCCCAGCACGTGAGTGCAAAAGACAAGGCTAAAGCGTTTGCAACCATCTTCAGCCAGAAGTGCCGAGTGGATGATCCATATCTGCCTACTGCTGAGATCCCCACGATCACAGAAGCCATTCTTCAGCCAATTTGATTCACTCCACATGATATCAAGAAACGGCTGAGCACACTGGATACAGCAAAGGCTGTGGGCCCCGACAACATCCCTGCTATCGTGCTGAAGACTTGTGCTCCAGAACTAGCCGCTCCTCTAGCCAAGCTGCTCCAGTACAGCCACAACACTGGCATCTATCTGACAATGTGGAAAACTGCCCAGGTATGTCCTGTCCATAAAAAGCAGGACAAATCGAATCCGGACAATTACTGCGATATCAGTCTACTCTCAAGCATCAGCAACGTGATGGAAGGTGTCATCGATAGTGCTATCAAGCAGCACTTACTCATCAATAACCTACTCACTGATGCCCAGTTTGGGTTCCGCCAAGGCCACTCGGTTCCTGACCTCATTACAGCCTTGGTCCAAACATGGGCAAAGGAGCTGAATTCCAGAGGTGAGGTGAGAGTGACTGCCCTCAAGGCAGCATTTAACTGAGTGTGGCGTCAAGGAGCCCTAGTAAAACTGAAGTCAGTGGGAATCGGGGAAAACACTCCACTGGCTGGAGTCATACCCAGCACAAAGGAAGATGGTTGTGGTGGTTGAAGGTCAATCATCAGAGCCCCAGGACATCGCTGCAGGCGTTCCTCAGGGTAGTGTCCTAGGCCCAGCCATCTTCAGCTGCTTCATCAATGACCTTCCCTCCAACATAAGGTCAGAAATGGGGATGTTCGCTGATGACTGCAGTGTTCAGCGCCATTCACAACTCCTCAGATAATGAAGCAGTCCATGCCCGCATGCAACAAGACCTGAATGACGTTCAGGCTTGGGTTGATAAGTGGCAGGTAACATTCGTGCCACAGAAGTGCCAGGCAGTGACTATCCCCCAACAAGTGAGAGTCTACCTCCCCTTGACATTCAACGGCATTACCATCGCCGAATCCCCCACCATCAACATCCTGGGGGGGTCACCATTGACCAGAAACTTAACTGGATCAGCCACATAAATGCTGTGGCAACAAGAGCAGGTCAGAGGCTAGGTATTCTGCAGCGAGTGTCTCACCTGACTCCCCAAAGCCTTTCCACCACCTACAAGGCACAAGTGGCTGCAGTGTGTACTATCTACAAGATGCACTGCAGCAACTCACGAAGGCTTCTTTGGCAGCACCTCCCAAACCCGCAACCTCTTCCACCTAGAAGGACTAGGGCAGCAGGCGCATGGGAGCACCACCACCTCCAAGTTCCCCTCCAAGTCACACACCATCCTGACTTAGAAGTATATCGCTGATCCTCCATTGTCGCTGGGTCAAAATCCTGGAACTCCCTACCTAACAGCACTGTGGGAGTACCTTCACCACACGAACTGCAGCGGTTCAAGAAGGCGGTTCACCGCCACCTTCTCGAGGGCAATTAGGGATGGGCAATAAATGCTGGCTTTGCCAGCGATGTCCACATCCCATAAACGAATTAAAAAAAAAAAAATACTGTGCTGAAAACATGTTAGATCGGTGGGAAGAGCAGGGCCGCAATTCTTTGCCATCCTCTTTGACGGGCTCCTCCGTAGCCAGGGGCGACCTTGTGGACTTGAATTGGGTTACCTGCATTCAGCTCGCTCGTCAGTCTGAAGCTGTCTGGAGTATGAGCCAAGGTAGCAAGTAGCCAATAAGCAAACAACCATGTTTCCATGGTCAGTGCTATGTCAAGAGTTAGTGCAGGAGATAGAAACATAGAAACATAGAAGATAGGAGCAGGAGTAGGCCATTCGGCCTCTCGAGCCTGCTCCGCCATTCAATGAGATCATGGCTGATCATCCAAATTCAGTACCCCGTTCCTGCCTTCTCCCCATATCCCTTGATCCCTTTAGCCTTAAGAAATATATCCAACTCCTTCTTGAATATATTTAATGAATTGGCCTCCACTGCCTTCTGTGGTAGAGAATTCCACAGGTTCACCACTCTCTGGGTGAAGAAATTCCTCCTCATCTCAGTCCTAAATGACTTACCTCTTATCCTTAGACTATGACCCCTGGTTCTGGACTCCCCGGCCATCGGGAACATCCTTCCTGCATCTAGTCTGTCCAGGCCTGACAGAATTTTATAGGTTTCGATGAGATCCCCTCAATCTTCTAAACTCCAGTGAGTACAAGCCCAATCGACCCAATCTCTCCTCGTACGTCATTCCTGCCATCCCAGGTATTAGCCTGGTGAATCTTCGCTGCACTCCTTCCATGTGTATCTTTTGTTGTTTTTAACATTGGAACGAGTTTAGTAAAGCTTGCAATTAACTAAATATACTGCTTATTTACCTGTTTTTAATGTTCACTAAATGACTCTTGGTTTATAGCAGTAATGTTTGTTCTTCCTACTGAAGATATCACGTGGCGACACGTGATATATCACTAAGCTGGGTTTCAGTGACAAAGGTTCTCGGTTTGACTCTTGGGTCTCACTGCATTTACCTAGATATAGTGCAGGTAAAGGCACGCTCTGGATCATGGGGGACACTGGGTCCATTGTCAAGAATGGCAAATGACACTGAGCCCACAGAGAAAAGCTATGTTACATTTGCCTTTTAATTTTATCTTTTAACAAACTGGTTGCTCAGCTCCGGGTCGATAGTCTGCCTCACCAATTACTGTACTGACTTTAAAGGAAAGGGCAGATTACACTCGGGGTTAAGTATGGTCGATCAGTGTGATACTTCGAGGTGTTGATTTCAACACATTGTTGTTTGCCCCTGTCTATAGGCTCTGCAGCGAGTTTGCCAACAGTGCAGGGAAGCATTCTGCCCAGCTGATCCCCAGCCTCTGGTGTTCTCAGGTGCCCTGTTTAGAGGCTGTGAGGTATAAATTGCTGTACGATATAAACCCCTGCCTCCCCTAACCCTTTGTGCCATGGAGTCAAGTGCCTGATCTATGGTTGCCCTCTCCTCTGAAACCAGATTTTGGTGCTTGCTGGACTAAATCCATGACTAGCTATTCGGTAATGTGAAGGGTACTCCCAAGTAGAGATCAGGGCAGAGGGAGATAGTTGTGAAGGGAGGATTGGATGATGTACAGGTAGATTGAGGGTGGCAGGATGGCCGCACCATGTTTAAAGGGGTTTATAATACTGCTGTTTTATAGAGGAATAAATCTTAGCTGGTGACAGAGAAATTGTATGTCCAGGGAAGATTATGGTAAGAAACGATTAAAATTGTAAATTCTTGAACTTCTTGAACTTAAAGCAGGCTGTACAGATTCCTCGAGTACTCTGAGTGGTTACTTTGAGAACGTAGAGTGCAGTCGACAGCAAGAAAAGCAGAGACTTAAGGGATGAGTTCGGTCCCTGTCAGCAGATGAGCCTCGACATGCGAGACAGCTGCAGCCTGCAGTGTGACGCACCAGATTCGCGTTCTGGACGGATGCCTGCCTGTGTGCAGTGCTGGGTGTGGGGGAAGAAGCATTCATCTCACTGTGTCTGATAGCCCTGAGCTGCTTGGTCAGACATGATGCGACTTGTTCAGTCGCTTCCTTTTCAGTGAAGCTTTTCATCACAAATGATTACACACCTGGCAGGAAATGTTGGGATCGGTGGCTTTGTTGGGGGCCTGGATTCCTTCATCCTGCAGTGGAATTGGAAGTGTGCCTGTTTTCTCCCATCTGCTGGAGGTGCTGACTCCTGTTGGAATCTGGTTCCACAGATATTGGTAATCGACCAGTGCCTGGGCCAAGTGGCCGTTCTTCATTTGTACATCCAGACAGTGAGTGTTACATCGAGTCTGCAGCACACAAGCAGGCTTTCGGCCCTACTGGTCTATGCCAGCGTTTATGCTCAACGTGAGCCTCCTCCCACCCCTCTTCATCTAACCCTATCAACACATCCTTCTATTCCTTTCTTCGTGTTTATCTAGCTTCTTAAATGCATCTATGCTATTCACCTCAACTACTCCATAACCACTCTCCTGAATTCCCCATTGGATTTATTAGTGGCTATCTTGTATTTATGATCCCTAGTTTTGAACTCCTCCACAAGTGGAAACATTTTCTCTGTGTCTACCCTATCGAACTCTTTCATAATTTTCAAGACCTGTCTCGGGTCACCCCTCGGCCTTCTCTGCTAGAGAAAAGAGCCTCAGCCTGTTCAGCCTTTCCTGATAAGTATATCCTCTCATTTCTGCTATCATCCTTGTCAATCTTTTTTGCACCTTGTTCAGTGCCTCTATACTTTCATAATATGGAGACCAGAACATTGCACTCCCAACGTTCGAAACAAGTTTAACATAACTCCCTGCTTTTCAATTCTGTCCCTCTAGAAATGAACCCCAGTGCTTGGCTTGCTCTTTTAATGATCTTATTAAGCTGCGTCGCTCCTTTTAGTGATCCGTGAATGTGTACTCCAAGATCCCTTTGCTCCTCTACCCAATTTAGACTCTTATCCCAAGCAGCATGTGGCCTCTTTATTCTTCCTACCAAATGTACCACCAAACACATATCTATATTGAAATTGATTTGCCAATTACATGTCAATTCTGTAAGTTTATTAATGTCATCTTGTATTTTGTCGGTCTCCTTTGTGTTAACTACACCCCTGAATTTGGTGTGGCCCCCAATTTTTGAAATTGTACTGTGTTGGAGGCTAATGACCGTGGAGGGTCTCCCAGCTAACTCTGATCCTATCCTCTCCCGATGTCCATGCAGGCGTGCTTCCCGACAGCTATCACTGGATTTCCCCTCTCCGGCTCGGGGCACTGAAGTCAGTTGTGACATTCTGACTGCAGCCCAGTTGAGATCGGCTCACTCGGCACAGACTCGGATCAAACCTGGGCCATCGGGCCCTTCACCCACAGAATCATTGAAAGTGTTGAGGAGCTGTGTCCTTAACCAATATTGCTAGGACCTTTAACATCTGCCTGAACCCGTAAACAAGTAGACAGAGCCTTGGTTTAACATCTCACCTGAAGGACGGCACCTCAATGCAGCTCAGTACTGAATTGGAGCATTGGGTTATGAGCTAGAACCCACAATCATTTGACTCATTCCTCAGTCATGACTGTAATCAGGCTCAAGAAGGCATAGAAAGAAAGAGACTTATATAGCGCCTTTCACGACCACCGGACATCTCAAAGCACTTTACAGCCAATGAAGTACTTTTGGAGTGTATTCATTGTTGTAATGTGGGAAACGCGGCAACCAATTTGCGCATAGCAAGCTCCCACAAACCGCAATGTGATAATGACCAGATAATCTTTTGTTATTTTGATTGAGGGATAAATATTGGCCAGGACACCGGGGATAATGCCCCATCTCCTCTTCAAAATAGTGTCATGGGACCTTTCACAAGAGAGCAGATGAGGCCTTGGTTTAATGTCCCATCCGAAAGACGGCACCTCCGACAGTGCAACACTCCCTCGGCACTACACTGGAGCGTCAGCCGAGATTTGAGCTGAAGTCCCTGGAGTGGAACCCACAACCTTCTGACTCCGAGGCAAGTCTGCTACCAACTGAGCCATGGCTGACACTCTTGAGTTCCCGCTGAGTCTACTAGGCACCTAGAGTGTCTGCATTGCAGCCTGCCTGAGGTCAGCACTCAGCCCCAGCAAGGAGACAACACCGTCAGGAGAAAAAGGGAGAAGATTGGGGAGGAAAGAAAATATACATCTTGTTTTGCTAACAGCCACCACACGTTCACCAAGGACAGAAGCAAATTGAAGAGTGTTGTAGTAATCAGATAGTGAGGAGAGGAAAAAGAGAACATTGACATAATGTGTGTGGGGAGGAGAATTGGACATTTGCGTTCATGTATATGAGGAGCAAGTTGGGAACTGCTGTTACTGTGATTGTATAATGAGATGGGGGTTGGAGAGGGCTGTGATTGTACAGTGAACTGGGGGTTGGAGAGGGCTGTGATTGTACAGTGAACTGGGGGTTGGAGAGGGCTGTGATTGTACAGTGAACTGGGGGTTGGAGAGGGCTGTGATTGTACAGTGAACTGGGGGTTGGAGAGGGCTGTGATTGTACAGTGAACTGGGGGTTGGAGAGGGCTGTGATTGTACAGTGAACTGGGGGTTGGAGAGGGCTGTGATTGAACAGTGAACTGGGGGTTGGAGAGGGCTGTGATTGTACAGTGAACTGGGGGTTGGAGAGGGCTGTGATTGTACAGTGAACTGGGGGTTGGCGAGGGCTGTGATTGTACAGTGAACTGGGGGTTGGAGAGGGCTGTGATTGTACAGTGAACTGGGGGTTGGAGAGGGCTGTGATTGTACAGAGACACGGGGGTTGGAGAGGGGTGTGATTGTACAGAGAGACGGGGTTTGGAGAGGGCTGTGATTGTACAGTGAACTGGGGGTTGGAGAGGGCTGTGATTGTACAGAGACACGGGTTGGAGAGGGCTGTGATTGTACAGAGAGACGGGGGTTGGAGAGGGCTGTGATTGTACAGTGAACTGGGGGTTGGAGAGGGCTGTGATTGTACTGAGATGGGGGTTGGTGAGGGCTGTGATTGTACAGTGAACTGGGGGTTGGAGAGGGCTGTGATTGTACAGTGAACTGGGGGTTGGAGAGGGCTGTGATTGTACAGTGAACTGGGGGTTGAAGAGGGCTGTGATTGTACAGTGAACTGGGGGTTGGCGAGGGCTGTGATTGTACAGTGAACTGGGGGTTGGAGAGGGCTGTGATTGTACAGTGAACTGGGGGTTGGAGAGGGCTGTGATTGTACAGTGAACTGGGGGTTGGAGAGGGCTGTGATTGTACAGTGAACTGGGGGTTGGCGAAGGCTGTGATTGTACAGTGAACTGGGGGTTGGCGAGGGCTGTGATTGTACAGAGACACGGGGGTTGGAGAGGGCTGTGATTGTACAGAGACACGGGGGTTGGAGAGGGCTGTGATTGTACAGTGAGATGGGGGTTGGCGAAGGCTGTGATTGTACACTGAACTGGGGGTTGGAGAGGGCTGTGATTGTACAGTGAGATGGGGGTTGGCGAAGGCTGTGATTGTACACTGAACTGGGGGTTGGAGAGGGCTGTGATTGTACAGTGAACTGGGGGTTGGCGAAGGCTGATTGTACAGTGAGATGGGGGTTAGCGAAGGCTGGGATTGTACAGTGAACTGCGGGTTGGAGAGGGCTGTGATTGTAGAGAGAGACGGGGGTTGGAGAGGGCCGTGATTGTAGAGAGAGACGGGGGTTGGAGAGGGCCGTGATTGTAGAGTGAACTGGGGGTTGGAGAGGGCTGTGATTGTACAGTGAACTGGGGGTTGGAGAGGGCTATGATTGTACAGTGAACTGGGGGTTGGCGAAGGCTGTGATTTTACAGTGAACTGGGGGTTGGAGAGGGCTGTGATTGTACAGTGAACTGGGGGTTGGAGAGGGCTGTGATTGTACAGTGAACTGGGGGTTGGAGAGGGCTGTGATTGTACAGTGAACTGGGGGTTGGAGAGGGCTGTGATTGTACAGTGAACTGGGGGTTGGTGAGGGCTGTGATTGTACAGTGAACTGGGGGTTGGAGAGGGCTGTGATTGTACAGTGAACTGGGGGTTGGAGAGGGCTGTGATTGTACAGAGACACGGGGGTTGGAGAGGGGTGTGATTGTACAGAGAGACGGGGTTTGGAGAGGGCTGTGATTGTACAGTGAACTGGGGGTTGGAGAGGGCTGTGATTGTACAGAGACACGGGTTGGAGAGGGCTGTGATTGTACAGAGAGACGGGGGTTGGAGAGGGCTGTGATTGTACAGTGAACTGGGGGTTGGAGAGGGCTGTGATTGTACTGAGATGGGGGTTGGCGAGGGCTGTGATTGTACAGTGAACTGGGGGTTGGAGAGGGCTGTGATTGTACAGTGAACTGGGGGTTGGAGAGGGCTGTGATTGTACAGTGAACTGGGGGTTGAAGAGGGCTGTGATTGTACAGTGAACTGGGGGTTGGCGAGGGCTGTGATTGTACAGTGAACTGGGGGTTGGAGAGGGCTGTGATTGTACAGTGAACTGGGGGTTGGAGAGGGCTGTGATTGTACAGTGAACTGGGGGTTGGAGAGGGCTGTGATTGTACAGTGAACTGGGGGTTGGCGAAGGCTGTGATTGTACAGTGAACTGGGGGTTGGCGAGGGCTGTGATTGTACAGAGACACGGGGGTTGGAGAGGGCTGTGATTGTACAGAGACACGGGGGTTGGAGAGGGCTGTGATTGTACAGTGAGATGGGGGTTGGCGAAGGCTGTGATTGTCCACTGAACTGGGGGTTGGAGAGGGCTGTGATTGTACAGTGAGATGGGGGTTGGCGAAGGCTGTGATTGTACACTGAACTGGGGGTTGGAGAGGGCTGTGATTGTACAGTGAACTGGGGGTTGGTGAAGGCTGATTGTACAGTGAGATGGGGGTTAGCGAAGGCTGGGATTGTACAGTGAACTGGGGGTTGGAGAGGGCTGTGATTGTAGAGAGAGACGGGGGTTGGAGAGGGCCGTGATTGTAGAGAGACGGGGGTTGGAGAGGGCCGTGATTGTAGAGTGAACTGGGGGTTGGAGAGGGCTGTGATTGTACAGTGAACTGGGGGTTGGAGAGGGCTATGATTGTACAGTGAACTGGGGGTTGGCGAAGGCTGTGATTTTACAGTGAACTGGGGGTTGGAGAGGGCTGTGATTGTACAGTGAACTGGGGGTTGGAGAGGGCTGTGATTGTACAGTGAACTGGGGGTTGGAGAGGACTGAGATTGTACAGTGAACTGGGGGTTGGAGAGGACTGAGATTGTACAGAGACACGGGTTGGAAAGGGCTGTGATTGTACAGTGAGATCACACAGAATCACAGAATCTACAGTGCAGATAGAGGCCATTTCGGCCCATCGAGCCTGCACCGACACATATCCCACCCTATCCCCGTAACCCCACGTATTTAATCCCCTAACACTAAGGGTCAATTTATCATAGCCAAATCAACCTAACCTGCACATCTTTGGACTGTGGGAGGAAACCGGAGCACCCGGAGTAAACCCACGCAGACACAGGGAGAATGTGCAAACTCCACACAGACAGTCGCCCGAGGCCAGATTTGAACCCGGGTCCCTGGCGCTGTGAGGCAACAGTGCTAACCACTATGCCACCGTGCCAGGGTTGTGGTTGGCTGTATAGTGAGATGGAGAGGGTTGTGATTGCTGGTATCGTGAGATGGGGAGAGCTGTGATTGATGGAATACTGAGATGGGGTTGAAGAGGGCTAACTTTCCTGCATAGTGAGATAGGGATTGTAGTGTGCGACCATGGTTCCCTGGTCAGTGTTATGTTGAGGGTTAGCATAGCAGATGTATCTTTGTTTTTGACATTGTAAGGAGTGTTGTAAAAGCTTGCAATTACTGTAGATATACTGCTTATTTAGCTGTTTAGTGTTCAATAAATTACTGTTGGTTTACCACCTGTGTTTGTTCTTCCTACTGAAGTCGAGATCATGCCGTGACACTGGATACCTGCAACACATGATATACCCCGATAAGCTGGGGTGCAGTGACGAAGGTTCTTGGTTTGACCTCTGGGTCTCACTATATTTATTGAGATATAGTGCAGGTAAAAGCACGCTCTGGATCATAGGGGACATGGGGCCCAATGATGAGAATGGCAAGTGACACTGTGCCCATGGAGAAAATCTATGCTGCATTTGCCTTTTAGTTTTAACTTTAATAATGTGGTTGCTCAGCTCTGGGAGGATAGTCTGCCTCCTCAATTACTGTACTGACTTTAAAGGAAAGGTAAATTACGGCCGGGGTTATAATCAGTGCGATATATGTCCAAGTCAGGACAATGTGTGACTTGGAGGTGATGGTGTTCCCATGGACCCGCTGCCCATGCCTTCTGGCTGTTGGAGGTCGTGGGTTTGGGAGGTGCTGTCAAAGAAGCTATGGCGAGTTGCTGCCGAGCATCCTGTAGATCGTACACACTGCAGCTACGGTAAGCCAGTGGTGGAGGAAGCGGATGTTTAAGCTGGTGGATGGTTGGTGTAGTGCTTCTTAAGTGTTGTTGCAGCTACAGACATCCAGGGGAGTGGAGGCTTTTCTATCACGCTCCTGACTTGTGCCTTGCAGGTAGTGGAGAGGCTTTGGGGAGTCAGTAGGTGAGCAACTCGCCACCGAATACCCAGCCTCTGGCATGCTCTAGTCGGCACAACATTTACAGGATGATGTTGGTGGATTTGGCAATTGTATTGCCATTGAATGTCATGGGAGGTAGTTAGGCGCTCTCTTGATGGAGATGGTCATTGCCTGACACTTGGGTGATGTGAATGTTAATTGCCACTTATCAGCCCAACCCTGGATATTGTCCAGGTCTTGCTGCATGTGGACATGTTCTACTTCATTATATGAGGAATTGCGAATGGAGCTGAACACTGCAGTCATCAGTGAACTGCCTTACTAGTGACTTTATGATGGAGGAAAGGTCATTGATGAAGTAGCTGAAGATAGTTGGGCCTAGGATGTTCCCCTGAGGAACTCCTGCAGCAATGTCCTGGGGCTGAGATGTTTGCCCTCCAACTATCACAGCCATCTTTCTTTGTGCCAGGTATGACTCCACTGGAGAGTTTCCCACTTGATCCCTATTGACTTTTTGACTAGAATTATAGAATGATACAGCACAGGAGGCGGCCATTTGGCTCATCGTGCCTGTTGCCAGCTCTTTGAAATAGCTAGCCAATTAGTCCCACTCCCCTGCTTTTCACCCATAGCCCTGCAAAATTTTTCCCCTTCAAGTATTTATCCATTCCCTTTTGGAAGTTATTATTGAACCTGCTTCCACCACCTTTTCAGGTAGTGCATTGCAGATCATCATAACTGGCGGTGTCATTTTTTCCCCCCACATGTTGCCTCAGGCTCCTTGGTGCCACACTCTGAATGCTGCATTGATGTTAAGGGCAGTCACTCTCGCCACACCTTTGGAATTCAGCTCTTGGGTTCAGCATATGAGGGAGAAAGGAATATAGAGTTATACTGATAGTTAGATGAGGAAAAATGGGAGGAGGCTCCAGTGGAGCGCATATGCCCACGTGGACTAATTGGGCAGAATGCCCTGTTTCTGCGCTGTATATTCTATGTAACCCAAACTGAGATTCATTGAGCAGGTAATTTAGTGAGTCAGTGCTGCTTGATAGTACTGTTGATGACTCCTTCCTGATGATTGAGTGTCGGTGGTACTTGGCTGGGTTGGATTTGTCCTGTTTTTTGTGGGCAGGACATACCCGGGCAATTTTCATATTGTCAGGTAAATACCAGTGTTGTAGCTGTACTGGAAAAGCTTGGCTAGAGCTGCGGATAGTTCTGGAGCACTGGTCTTCAGCACTACAGCCGGGATATTGTCCGGGCCCATAGCCTTTACTGTGTCTGATGCACTCAGCCGTTTCTAGGTATTGTGTGGAGTGAATTGAATTGGCTGAAGACTTGCCTCTGTGATGGTGGGACCAGAGGAGGAGGCCAAGAAAACAAAGATAGATTTGAATTTATATGGCACCTTTCATGACTGCATGATGTCCCAAGTGCTTCACAGCCAATTAAGTTGTTTTACAGCACAGTCACTGTTGTACTGCAGGAAACATGGCAGCCAATTTGCACACAGCAAGATCCCACAAACAGCAATGAGCTGATGACCAGTTTTTTTAGTTATGTGGTTGAGGGATAAATATTGGCCATGACACTGGGGATGAACTCCCCTTCTCTTCGAAATAGTCCCATGGGATCTTTTATGTCCTCTTGAGAGGGCGGATGGGGCCTCAGTTTAATGTCTCATCTGAAAGACAGCACCTGAGAGTGCAGCCCTGGAGTGTCAGCCTGGATTTTGTGCTCAAGTTTCTGGAGTGGGACTTGAACCCACGACCACCTTGCTCAGATGAGAGTGCTGCCAACTGAGCCACGGCTGACGAGGATCATCCACTCTACTTCTGGCTGAAGATAGTAGCGAGCTCCTCAGCCTTGCCTTTGACATTGGCTTGCTGGCCTCCACCATTATTGAGGATGGAGATGCTCAGAGAGTCTCCTCTTCCCGGTAGTAGCTTAATTGTCCACCACCATTCGCAACTGGATGTGGCAGAACTGCAGAGCTTTGACTTGATCCATTGGTTGTGGGATTGCTTAGCTCTGTCTAACATTCTGCTTCCTCTGTTTAGCATGTCATGTGCAGTCCTGTGTTATTGCATCAGCAGGTTGGCACCTCAATTAAAGGTATGCCTGGTGCTGCTCCTGGCATGCTCTTCCCATTGAACCTGGGTTGGTTATCTGGCTTGATGGTGATGGAGGAGTGAGGGATATGCTGACCATGAGGTTACAGATTGTGGTGGAATACAATTATCCTGCTGATGGCCCACAGTGCCTCATGGGTGCCCTGTTTTGAGCTGCTAAATCTGTTCCTAATCTGTGTCATTTAACGGTGGTAGTGCCACACAACACAATGGAGGGTGTTCTCCGTGAGAAGATGGGACTTGGTCTCCACCAGTGCCATCAAGTACAGACGTATCTGCGGCAGGTAGATTGGTGAGGACCAGGTCAAGTATGTTGTTCCCTCATGTTGGTTCTCTCACCACCTGCTGCAAGCCCAGTTTTGCAGTTGTGGCTTTCAGGAGTAGGCCAGCTCATTCAGTGATGACAGTACCGAGCCATTCTTGGTGATGGACATTGAAGCCCTCCGCCCAGAGTATATTCTGTGCCCTTGCTCCCCTCAGTGCTTCCTCCGAATGGTGTTCAACATGGCGTACTGATTCATCAGCTGAGGGAGGGCGGTAGGTGGTCATCAACAGGAGGTTTCCTTGCACATGTTTGACCTGAAGGTATGAGACTTCATGGGGTCTGGAGTCGATGTTGAGGACTCTCGTAGCCATTCCGACCCGACGACATACCACTGTGCCACCACCTCTGGTGGGATGGTGTTGGAGGACTTTGGCTGATAGTCATAATCACAGGGTCATATCTATCTGGCTGTTACTTGACTAGTCTGTGGGATAGCTCTCACAACTTTGGTACCAGTCCCCAGCTGTTAGTGAGAAGGACTTTCCAGGGTCGGCTGTGTGTGTCGTGTCCTGATTCAATGCCTAGGTTGCGGCCAAGTGGTCCGTCCGGTTTTATTCTTTTTCTTTCTAGCAGTTTGATACAACTGAGTGGTTTGTTAGGCCACTTCAGAGATCAGTTATGGCTCAACCATGTTAGTGTGGGTCTGCAGTCAAGCATAGGTCATACTGTTTAAGGAGGGCAGCTTTCATTCCATTTGTTGACTGGTTGGGCCTTTTCAACAATCTAACCACTTCATGGTCACTTTTACTGATAGAGTTTTTTTTTACTGAATTCAAGTTCTGAGACTACCATGATGAGATTTGAACTCATGTTCTCTAGATTATTAATCCAGGTCTGGCTTACTAGTCCAGTAACATAACCACTACGCTATTGTACTTGCACTGGAAGCAAGCTTAATGTGACCAATCACTTTTCAACTTGCTGCAATGTGTGTGTGTGGTTGATGCAGTGAGACAGATGCCACTGTACCGTTCGCTATCAGTACCAAAAAAGGCGGTGGATACACTTCAGTGAGACCCCGATTGGCTGCCTCCTCTGTTTCTGTTCAGTGACTGAACAGGAAAACGGGCCTTCAGATGTGGTTCGGCCTTTGCGAGCAACACGTATTTAACTAACTGTTACTAACAGCAATGTCAGCATAGTGTGGAATGCTTGGAAATGTTGCCCATTCTCACGCCGCCAACAGGAAGTTTGAGGTGGGCCATCTTTGCATGTTTCAATCAGTACTGACTTGATATCATTTTAATTGTTTTGATTATTAATACTTGCATTTATGTAGCGCCTTGTCACATTGAAACATTTTAAATCACTTTCCATAAAGATAATTTGTTAGATTTTCTAGATAGTGTTCCTGTTGTACAAACTTTTATTCACTACTTGTCTAGTCTCATACTTCAGATATTTTTAAGAACACTTGACATGGATGTCTTATTTCAAGTAACTTTTGTGAGCAAGTTTAAACATTTGTTATCAGTAGATCTCCCCTGGCATTGCTTGCAGTGATCAGAGGATAGGGGAGCAGTTTGTGGGAGACCGTGGATTTTGGTCTTGGGAAATTTGAGCCAATCAAGCCAATTTTTTGCCTCACACATTTAAAGTGTCGTGCCCTATGTGGAAGATATCTGATTGTCTGTATATTACGAATAATCACTTGTGCGACTGCTCTAGTGAGGAGAGTAAATGAAGACAATCACTGCCCCTGGCACCAGGTGCTCTGTGTCCTTCATGAAAAGGTGAACTAAAGCCAGACTGGTGAGAATTGGGAGATTTTGAGAAAATGTGCGAGTGAAAACAGTGGGGAATAGGTCTAAAATTCAGTTACTAAGAGAAATTGAAACCCGAATGTGATTTGTGTTTCCGAGCAGACGCAAATTTGACAGCACTACATAACCACTTCTAGGAGGAGTTGTTGTGACCCCCACCCCCCCACCTTTTCCACATACTGCCTTTCTGATTGGATGATTGCACAGCTCTGAAGAGTCAGGGGCAGCCACATTCTTCTGCATTTTTCCATGCTCCCATTTAAGCTTAACTGGTAACTAAGTGCACCAGGGAATGACTCCAGTCAGTGCGTCTCCTTGAGACATGAAGAAGCACCTGGGCCCAGCCCAGCCGACTTCCCCTTCTCCTCACCTCCATGGCCGAGATAGGGAACTTGTGTGGGAGAAAGGGCAGCACGGTGGCATAGTGGTTAGCACTGTTGCCTCACAGCGCCAGGGACCCGGGTTCGAATCCGGCCTCGGGTGACTGTCTGTGTGGAGTTTGCACATTCTCCCCGTGTTTGCGTGGGTTTCCTCCCACAGTCCAAAGATGTGCGGGTTAGGTTGATTGGCTATGATAAATTGACCCTTAGTGTTAGGGGGATTAAATACGTGGGGTTACGGGGATAGGGTGGGATATGTGTTGGTGTAGGGGTTACGGGGATCGGGTGGGATATGGGTCGGTGCAGGCTCGATGGGCTGAAATGGCCTCTATCTGCACTGTGGGGTTTCTGTGATTCTGTGAACCTGAACTGGAATCTGCTTTCCTGTGCAACAGCGGGATATATTTTAAAAATGTATACTGGGGAGAAGATGCAAGTCCCCATCCTTTATTCGGAGAGCAAGGCTTCTGTTTCAGCTGTGAGTTCAGGGGTGTGGCAGACCAGTTATGGAGCTGCTGAGAGTCCAGCTTTGTGAGGTAGGTGTGTTCACTAATAGTGTCCAGCAATGGATATATTCACTGGCTCCTTAAATGGGCTATTTAAGCAGCTTCAATGTAAGATGACATGCTGGACACTTTGGAGCAGTATGCTGTGTGCAAGTACTGATGTGTCACCATATACTTGTGAATTGATCACACTAGGAGAGGTGGGGAGGGGTTTGCCATACACTAATATCTGCTCTCTCAGCCAACATGGTCTGCAGTACTTGGTCATCTCTGTACTGATAGCCAGTGTTAGAGCAGCAGGTACCAGGCTGTAGTGATGGTGTGGAGTCTCGCTGCAACAGTGGTAGCAGTGAGAGTGAAGAGGTTAATCAGTGTTAAAGCCCAGCCCCTGATTATCTTGAACACATCCGCTTTCTTGGGCCATCATTGTGGGCACTGCCTGCTGCTGTTGACGGAGCTGCTAGGAGCTAAATGTTACTTTGTGATGGGTCCAATGACAGGGCTGTTCATTGTTGATTGTACATGTAGAGAGATTCATCACAATGAATCTTGTGCCATTACTCACTGTTGTAAGACAATGGCATAACAGTGCACCTCTGAGTATGATAAACGGGGGCTTTATAGAGGCAAGGTGGCAATCACGAGAGAGTCCTTGTGATTGTGACTTTTCCTTTATAAGGAGCCAGTTTTTCATACGATTTTCGTCGACATTCCAAGCAATTTGATTGGGTCAAGCTGACCCCCGACCAAGTTGCTGTGTCCATTTTGTAGATTGAATGAAAATGAGAGCTGGCATCTCCTGCTGCTGGCAGATGCATATTTACACAGTACTACCTCTTGCATCTTATGTGTACCTCCTCCAGTATAATACACTGTAGTCACCGTTCGCATTGCGGTCACAACGTTGTGTGGACCAGATGCAGATTGGGTGACTACTTTGCTGGATGTCTCTGTTCTGTCTACAAGTGTGGCTCGCCGCTTTACCTCCCACTCCCATTCTCTGAACACTCACTTCTGTAAATTCAGTGCTGAGCTATATCCCCCAATTCCTTGGTGGCAGGGAGGTGCTATGAATGCATGGTGGGTCTATTGACCTCTCCGTTGGCAATAGATGCTCCATTAGTACCCAGGCCTGGTGGGAGAGGGGGGAGAAGACGGTCTCTGCCTGGGGCTGTTTTTTCCATTTTTTGGTGTTGATGGAGTTAGGTGTTTTTAAAAAAGGTATTTCCTTGGATTGTGTTTTCTCATGGCCCCACACTCTGTTTCCCCTTTTCCCTGGAGTTCTGTACTGGCCACATGTTTATTTCCATGTGGGCTGATCAATGGTGCACATCACACATGTGCTGAACATCAGAATGCTTGGGAGAGTGAACCTCCGGATAGTTTTGAAATGTTCTGGTGGTATGCCACCAGTGAATATTCAGGACCATGTCAAGGAAGCACATTCCCTAGCAGCAGGGACAGTGTCAGTGAGAGGCATTGTCTAGCAGTACTGGATATTTGGGACAGTGTCAGTGAGAGGCATTATCTCGCAGTGCTGGATATTTGGGACACAACATGAGGTGTATGCCCCAGAAGCACCAGTTTTCAGTGTTGAAACAAGTTGAACTGTGAACTTCATTGTAGGGAGAACATTAAGCATTGGTTAACTCCGTACAGCAAGAGCGCTGTAGTTGTACCAGAGTTTGGTCCGGTTTAGGCTCCAAGTTGTGTAAATGTAGTCTGATCAGCACCAAAATGATATGCTTAAACCATAGAAAAAAGGTTTTGTAGTTTTAAAATAACTTGCTTTAAAGAATTGGTAATGGAGGGCCCATTGATTAGTGCTCACTACAGAGGAGGATCACAGCAGTTGTGTGCTGCAGATTAATGGTGTTGTGGAATGTGACTGATGTAGGATAGTTACTACTTTAGAGCTGACATTTTAAGTTTTTCATTGTTGCTGTGTTTGGTTTTCAAATGCCTTTTTAAAAAAAAAATTGAATATTGCAGTGAAGCAACACCTCGGTCACACAGTATACCTTATGCCAGGCCATTGTAAAATTAGCTGTATATTTTGACAACTCGATGTATTGAGATTCCATTGCCGTCCTGTTTCCCTGCCAGTCATTTACCGCGTACACCCATCATCTGGGGATGAAGTCCAAGTACGAGCCCTAGATGGGTTTATGTGGCTGGTGTTGGCTGCGATGGCGGAGGAGAGTGGTATATACTTCCATCCAGCCTCTCTCTTGGGGAGGTGGGGGGGGGGGTGGCAAGAGCGAGTTGGCTGCTGCACATAAATACCCCAACCCCCTCCCCAAGTTATTCAACAGTGCCTCCCAGCCCCGTCACTAAGGAAGACTTGAACCACAATGCCATGGGAGCAACCACACCTCCAAGGTTGCACACCATCTTGACTTGGACATATATTGCCGTTCCTTCATTGCCACCAGCTCAAAATTTTGGAAGTCTCCATGTAACACCATCATGGGAGCATTACAGCACTTCGAGAAGCTGGCCCATCACCACCAGCACCTCCAGGCAACTCTGGTTAGATCAAAGAATGCAGCCTTGCCATCATTGCCCATGTCCCAAGAGCAAATTAAAAAATAACTGGTTTGTCCACGCAGGAACATGTGCTCCTTGATGCAGGACAATTCAGGCTGTGCTATTCACTGCCTCATAGGTTTTGTGATCGGAAGTTATGATGTGCGATGCAGTGCAGTTGTGTTTGTGTTGGTAGATGGTGTGCTTTCACCTACTTCAGTAACACAGCAGTAGCAGGAAGTGACAATTATTGTCACAGCTCAACTTCCTATTTTCTAAAGGCATTCGATAAGGTGCCACACAAGAGGTTGTTGCACAAGATTAGGGCTCATGGGATTGCAGGTAAAGTATACTGTGGATTTGATTGGTTAACAGACCGAAAACAGAGAGTAGGAATAAACAGGTCATTTTTGGGTTGGCAGGTTGTAACTAGTGGTGTACTGCAAGGATCAGAGCTTGGGCCTCAGCTATTTACAATCTATATCAATGACTTAGATGAGGGGACCGAGTGTAACGTATCCAAGTTTGCTGTTGATACAAAGCTAGGTGGGAAAGTAAGCCATGAGTAGGACGCAAAGGGATATAGACCGGTTAAGTGAGTGGACAAGAAGGTGGCAGATGGAGTATAATATGGGGAAATGTGAAATTATCCACTTTGGTAGGAAGAAGAGAGAAACAGAATATTTTTTAAAAGCAGAGAGACCAATAAATGTTGGTTTTTAATGAGATTTGCGGGTCCTTGTACAAGAATCGCAGAAAGTTAACTTTTTAAAAAATTCATTGATGGGATGTGGGCGTCGCTGGATAGGCCTGCATTTAGTTGCCCTTGAGAAGATGGTGGTGAGCCGCCGCCTTGAACCGCTGCAGTCCATATGGTGTAGGTCTTACTGTTTTTCGTAGCGGTTGTTTACCACTGAGTGGCTTGCTAGGCCATTAAGAGTCAACCACATTGCTGTGGGTCTGGAGTCACAAGTAGGCCAGACCAGGTAAGGACGGCAGATTTCCTTCCCTAAAGGACATTAGTGAACCAGATGGGTTTTTGCAACAATCGACAATGGTATCATGGTCGCCATTACTAAGACTAACATTTAATTCCAGAATTAAATTGAATTGAATTTAAATTCCACCAGCTGCCGTGGTGGGATTTGAACCCATATCCTCAGAGCATTTGGACTGAGATCTCTGGCTTACTAGTCTAGTGACATAACCACTACGCCACTGCCTCCCCTACCTAATGTAATTAGGAAGGCAAATGGTATGATAGCCTTTATTGCAAGGGGGTTGGAGTATAAGAGTAAGGAAGTCTTGCTTTAATTGTATAGGGCTTTGGTGAGACCACACCTGGCATACTGTGTACAGTTTTGGTCTCCTTACCTAAGGTAGCATATACTTGCCTTAGAGGGAGTGCAACAGAAGTTCACTAGATTGGTTCCTGGATGAGAGGGCTGTCCTATGAGCAGAGATTGAGTAGAATGAGCCTATATTCTTTGGGATTTTAGAAGAATGAGACGTGATCTCATTGCAAAGTATAAAATTCTGAGATGGATTGACAGGGCAGATGCGGAGAAGCTGTTTTCCCTGTCTGGAATGTCTAGAACTAGGGGGTCATAGTCTCAGGATAAGGGGTCGGCCATTTAGGATGAGATGAGGAATTTCTTCACTGATGGTTGTGAATCTTTGGAATTCTCTACCCCAGAGGGCTGTGGATACTCAGTTGTTGAGTATATTCAAGACTGAGATCGATAGATTTTTGGGCACTAAGAAAATCAAGGGATATGGGGATCGGGCGGGAAAGTGGAGTTGATGTAGAAGTTCAGCCATCATTTTATCAATTGGCGATGCAGGCTCAAAGGGCCGTAAGGCCTACTCCTGCTCCTAATTCTTATGTTCTACAAGCTTCGGAGTTAAATCTGTTGTAGATGCTTATCTGGCTGTAACCTTATTTCCTTTTTATCTCTTAGCTTTCTGGTAAGTTACAGAAACCAATTGACTCTGAGATTTCATTATTGAAGGATGTGGTATGAGTTCTGTGTAAGCAGGCTGAGTTGAACGTAAAATGGAGTAAGTGCGAAGACGAAGGTCAAGTTTGAGTTTCAGGCTCAATGGGGACGTGTACAACATTCACATTTATAATATATTAATCTTATGCCTGCATGCACTTCCTGTCTACTCTTTCCATTCCAGTGGAAACACTTATGCAGTACTGGGGGAGTGCTGCACTGTTGGTGGTGCCGTCTTTCAGATGAGGCGTTAAACTGAGGCCCCGTCTGCCATCTCTGGTGGATGTAAAAGCCCCCACTGCGCTATCTTGAAGAAGAGCAGGGGAGTTCTTCCTGGTGTCCTGGCCAATATTTATCCCTCGACCAGCATCACAAAGCAGATTCTGGTCATTATCTCATGGTTGGTTGTGGAATCTTGCGCTGTGCAAATTAACTGCCGCATTAATGGTTCCTATATTATAACATGACTATGCTTTAAAAGTACTTCATTGGGATGTCCTGAGGTTGTGAAAGGCGATATATAAACGCAAGCCTTTTCTTTTTTTATAAATTCCTGTGTCCACATTTCTAACGGAAACTGTATGTAAACGTGTCATTCATCAGCTGACTGGGTAAAGCCATGGGCAATTTACTAGTACGTGTTTCTAGATCAACTGTAGTTTGTTGACTGTGGAAACACTTCCTCTAGATAGGTTAGATGTTGCTGAGGTGTACCTTGTGTATGAAACTTAATAGCTTATTCATTCTCTGCCAAAGCCAGCTGCTGTTCTACTTATCGAGCAGCAAGGTACAGGTGGCAGCTGTTACAACCACTCTTGTTTCATGAATTTGAATCTGGTGACGAGCAGCGAAAGACTTTTGAGAATTCCACAGGGTGACGTGGCATGTTGATCATTGGTATTCTGTGCAGATTGTATTTTTTGGATTGGCACAGAATGTGTGCATATTCCTGACATAACATGGAGGTCTGGATTAAATGCTCATTGCTTGTGGCACTGCTTTGGTTATATGAATGTAGCTTACAGCCCAGCCACACACACCTCCAATGGGGTAGAGTGCGCACTCTGACAGAGTCAGGATAGAGTTGGCCTACAACTGTAGTGTTAATGGAGTCCACTTCGCTTAGGTTTCAGGACTCGGATTCCCTGCGGGAGAGAGCGTCTCACCCCGCTTCACTTTAGAGTCAGTTCGGGGCTTTACACTGTACCAGTTTAGCATCAGTGCAAAGACAAAACTGCTTTACACCGTCACGAAACGTGTAGTACAAAGGCACCCTGTGCCATCCTCATCTAGTTGGCTGGTTTACATATGGCTTCATATTCTGCTGGCAGTATGAAATGGGTTACCTCAGCAGTCTATCCAACAGAGCTTGCAGTACTCCACCAGTGAGCAGAAGTTGGCTTTGTACACCACCAGAGATAGTGACGGTGAAAAGGAGGGGGACAAAGTTTTCTTGAGGAGTACCCACTGTTCTTAAGTTGAAAGCCACCCTCACTATTTATTTACCTCGGTGTGATTGGATGTAATTACCAAGCCAAAGAACATAATGTTTGTACAGAGCTTGCTGGCTTTGTATCACGGAGGTGGGTGGACAACATCATGGAACCTCTGTCTTAGTCACTGGTTTGGTATTCTCTCTGCTGAGGGTAATAAATCATCTGCCATTAGTCAGTTGGTTGTTCAGGTGACGCATAAACCCCTCTAGGTGCAGTTGTCAGCAAAGGGAGTGTCATTTTTGATGACGACAATTCATTGAAGGTTAGACACAGCAAATATCAGAGTTCCTTAGAAAACCCCAGTCTAGGTGTTTGTGATAAGATAACAAATGCCTCCAACTTTGCTTTCACTAAGAAAACCATATTGTGTAGTTTAGCAAGCTAGCCAAATATGTCCCAAGAGACCAGTGTGACAAAAATGAAGCATTTCGGCTCTTTTTCAATTGGTTTCTTTATTATTGGCCACAGGGCTAATACAGCTTTCAGTTGGCTATTTCTGCAAGATACAGGAATATATTATGGCCTGGTATTCTAAAAGTATTAACTATATATCTGTACCTTAGTTCCTGCCGAACAAAAGGGAGTTTAGTGGGCTATTATTGAAAGGGGGGGGGGGTTAAATACTCTGATTGACTGCAGAGTTATTCAGCTCAAGCGGTTGTGTAAAGTCTTTTATGGCTGTCTAGACTATAAGTGGAGCACTGGTAATTTACCTGTTTAGAAAACAACAGACAAATACATTTTATATGAATATTCAGTCAACTAACAAAGATGAGATTGTCACACGATGGCATGTGATGTATTCCAGTAAGTCAGAATACAGCGACCAGTGTTGTGTTTGATCCTGGGATCTCACTATATTTACCTAGATATTGGGCAGTTGAAGACATGTTCTAGTTTGTAAGATCTGCTTACAGGAGTGGTCATCAACATTGAACCCAAGTAGCAGATCCACCACAAGAAACCAGCTTCCGAGTTCAACAAGGCTGAAGTGTTAGATCTTGGTAAAGATGCACGGTGTTTCTCTGACTTTGTGCCTAGCGCAGAGATTTGCTCCATTTCTGGACCAGTACATTGAAATCTGCCCCAGGCTGCCTGATTAGGATGCTGTGGTTTCAATGATCATCTCATGTTGACCTCTTATGGACAGGTGCAGTGTTTGGGGGTCTGCACCCAGCACAAGCTGACCAGATAGTTCAAATAGATAAACCAAGGAAGCAGCTGTTTTTTCTGATTGGTGCTCAGATTTTCACAGTACCTCTTGGGTCAGCAGCTTTTCCAGGATCAGAGGAGATGTTTAACATTCTCGTGCTTGATCTTCTTTTGGCCCAGGTGTGTTACTGTACTTTTTATATCTGATGTTGGATTTCAGGTAATTTTTTAGTAAATCTGAATGGCAGCCCCTCGTCCCGAGAGGTGTGAGCTGTGCCAGTGTCGTCCTCGAGCAGAGTGATGGTGGCATTGGGCCCAATGTTGGAAACAGACTTGACTGTCTTCCTGTGTGTGAATGTTGTGGATGCAGAATGCCTCCTCACGGGTGCTTACACAATAGTCACTGCACCGTGAAAATAATTTATTGTGCATAGCATGTTGAGGCGCGTGTGCCTCTCTCCTCCTTTAAGGCTCTCCTGAAAACCTACCTCTGACCAAGCTTTTGGTCATCTGCCCTAATATCTCCTTATGTGGCTCAGTGTCAGATTTTGGTAACATTCCTGTGATGCGCCTTGGGACGTTTTACTACGTTGAAGGTGCTATATAAATGCAGGTTGTTGTTGACTCACAACACAAGTTTTACTCCCCAGCGATAAGTTGAAAATTACCCCCAGCCTGTCTCTATGCTGAGTGACTACACACTCTGCTGCACTCATCACAACTTGAGCAAAGCTTCCCTTTTGTAATTTAACTATTGTTGTAAATGTCCTGCAGGGAAGGGAGCATACTTGTGACTTTAGTCCTATGTGGCTGACCCTGTGGCCAAACAAGCCACTGACAGAGCCACAAATGGTCATGCCCTTTTACATGACAACTCTGATATTGGGAGAACAGCTTTTGGTCACATGTCCTAATATCTCCTTATGTGGCTTGGTGTCAAATTTTGTTTAAGGTTCCTGTGAAGGGCCTTGGGACGTTTTACTGCGTTAAAGGCGCTATATCAATGCAAGTTGTTGTGAGAAGGTGTCACACAGATTCAAGTACTTTTCTTGCCTTCTACTAGTCTTTGGATCCTGACTGAGAATACAGAATAGTGCAGTTGGATCCTCTCAGTTTTGTACTTCTGCTGTGCTGATGACTGGGTTTGCCATGTTGAGAGTTGGTACACAGATAGGTTTCAGTGTCATCTTGACCTTCCCCATCAACGAAAGCAGCAGGTCTATTTGGCTCGTGTTGCAGGACATCTTTTTTTAACTAAAGAGTCTGGGCAGATGCCAGTGGGTTCGCTGCACTGTTGGGATGTGGTGCTCTGGTGTATTGGATATGACCAAGATGGCTGAATGAGTCGAATTAAGAGATCCCAGGATTTTTACTGGTGCTTTAAAGATTGTGATCTGCGATTCTGTCTGTAATTCGGGCCTTTGGTTTATAGTGACTGAATATCTGCAATTCAGTCTTTATTACATGGGATTTATTGGTGTTTTGGTGGCCACATTTTGTCTAATATTTCCGAGAGCTGTAGGTTGATTGCCTTTGCTTTGATCTGCGTGGTCTGAGCCCCAGTGAATTGTGGATCTTTTGTTAGATGGCATGCTGGGTGGAGGCAGCATCTTCCTTCTCGGTGGTTTCCAATTGGCCCAATCATATAACTAAACCTTGCACTTTGTATTCCCTCCCGGATATCAGTGAAAGGCTGTTTGGATGCAGACCAAATGGACACTGTACCAGCTGGTGCTTTCTCCACACACCAGTAGATAATCTGCGTTGGTCAAACATGACATGACATGACATGATACTGATGGTGAATGGAGTGTTGGAGCTCTCTGAGCTCAGCATGTTCTGAGGTGATGTGCAGCAGAACCTGTGAGTGTGTGTGGAGAAGACTCTGTGGTTGTGAAGATTGGATGCAGTAACAGGGCTGGGGTGTGGGTAGCACAAGAGGGGGTGATGGAATTCAGTCCTATACCCAATGATTTCCTCACTGCACACTGTGATCGGAGGCCCTTCTAAAGAGGATTGACTCCCTGCGACAACCCCTATTGTGCAGTGCTCCTGCGCAACCTGGGCACTTGTTGGGACTGCAGTTCTCTCGTCCACTAGTGTGTGGATACATGTGATGGTGGAACGGGGGCACGGAAGTACAATCCTGATGCGTGCTCTTCGTGCTGAAGTTCGTCATGGCTGTTGAATGATGAATCGTGTCCCCCTCCTCCCCAAAACCTAGTGACAATTTCAGTGCACCCATCACTACCCTGGCTGAGACCAGTTAACAGACCACAGATCCAACCTGGGACCTTCCTGGTGTGCGTAGCTGAATTCCAAAGTGCACTATATTCACCTGCAGCTCTTGTCTTGACGGTGCGAAAGTAGAGGGGTATTCAGAGTTGTAGCTCCTGCTGTGTCCTTCCTGATAAGGATACCTATAGATCGGGATGATCTCCAACTCTCGAACACAATAGTTCTGGAATTAATCTGGTTCGGACTCAATAATGCAAGCTAGAGTGTTCGAGTCATGTCTTGCTATCAGCTCGAGCGGGCCAATTTTCGAGATCTTTTTCCCCCAGGCGCACATTTGCTTTGGCTCGCACAATGATACATTGAAGTGTTAACTGGTTAATGAACCCAGCGGGGGATCATTATTGTCTCATCCTATTGCCAAAATTGGTCCACGTTCTTAGTCGGAAACATTTTTGTTAAAAGTGTCTTCATCCAGTCTGGCACACAACCAAACAAGAGTATGAAAAGCCGCAGTCACAGTTCAAATCGTTGCACCCCCAAACCTGGAGTCATGACTTTGACCGCTGTTTAAGACCTTTGAAGAGGGGGCAGGGCACTTGATTGGCTGGTGCCCTCTGCGATAAACAGCGTGTGGTCAGAAACGCGCTCTTAAAGAATTATATTTGCATAGTACAGGCAGTCTTCAGAGGGCATTCGGTGTTTCAAGCTTGCAGCCACTTGCTGTAAGGCCGAGTGTCTTATGTTAGAGCCACCCTGACCAGGGGAACTAGGCTAATGTAGGTTTCCAGTAAGTGAACTTCCATTTAAAGGATGTCTGCTTGTGTGTCTAGAACAAGGGGGCATGGTCTTCAAATAGAGCTAGGCAGTTCAGGGGTGATGTTGGGAAGCACCTCGTCACACAAAGGGTAGTGGAATTCTGGAACTCTTTCTCTTTCTCCCCCCCCCCCCCCCCCCCCAAAAAAAAGTGGTTGAGGCTGGGGGGTCAATTGAAAATGTCAAAACTTGAGATTGATGGATTTTGTTCAGCAAGAGTATTAAGGGTTACGGAACCAAGGCGGGTAAGTGGAGTTAAGATACAGATCAGCCATGATCCCATTGAATGGTGGAACAGGCTCGAGAGGCTGAATGGCTGACTCCTGTTCCTATGTTAAAGCTTCAAATTTAGAGAGTAAGCAGGTTGTGTCTGTTATTTTATATAGTGTGTGGGGAAATGTATGTCACTGTACTCATTTATCTTGTGTAAATAGAACCACTCCGATTCAAAACCAGTATATGAGTTAGAAAGGGTGTTTATTCAGTTCACCGTTAAAGAGGAGAAATCATGGGGCAGCACCAGATACATTCCAGAATAAGGATTTTCTGTTGTAATTCATGAATATTGCTATCATTTAACTCAATATGGGACAGGGAAAGGTGCACTCCACATCATCGGGAAAGTAGGGCCCACTTGCAGGTGATGCTGAATCTGAGAAAATATCTATGGTACAAACTCAAAAATGTGACTAGCCCCGAAAGTATATCTGACCAAGGTCAACCTAAAAGGTGATAAATTCCTGATGGGAACAGGATACCTATAGATCGGGATGATCACCTCCTCTCGAACACAATCGTTCTGCACACAGAGGATTTGGATCTTGCTTCACTTTTTTAGTTCAGTAATATCCCTGAAAGCTGCATTTGCTCAGCTGCACTGTGACCTTGTTTGTACAGCAAGACTACAGTGAATGTTTAAGATTCCCGAACGATCCAGGTTATTACAAAGACTTGTGCACTAGTTTGTTGCTGGGTGTGCAATCGTGCCTCGGCTGGTCAGACGGACAGCAAAGATGTGAAGTGCGAGGCTGAAGCGGGTTCCTCACTGTTTCGTGGTCAGGATCATGTGAATTTGAAGGAGCCTGCATGTAGTTTGGTGGACCAGGTGTTGGCAGCCTGATATGGAGGGTGAGAGCAGGGCAGAGAGAGACGGTTATGTGAGAAAGAAGCATTAACAAAATGGGGCAAACCTCCACTTTTAGTAAGTCAGTTTGAATGGATTGACTGCTACTCAACCTGCTACTGAGAATTGGGAGCCGCTTCTTGCTTTGTGCATGGGACTAGGAAGGGGGTGTCACCCTGGAGTTTCTGAGGTTTGGGGGGACGGGGGATTGTGCAGGAGGATGCTGTGACAGCTGATGGTGCTTCTCTTGGTCTCCTGCTCTTCCAGGTTTCTGGCCCCTTTCCTATGTTAACTGTTTATGCCTCTGGCATTTCCTAACAGAAAACGATGACATTGGGGATTTTATTTGCCTTCAGTGTCTGGAACAGTTGCATGCACTTTGTAAAGAAAGTGAGATTATCTGATGTACGTCCTGTAACACACTCAATCTGCATTTCCCCGTTGTCTGATTTTTTTTTTAAAGCTCGGGTTCCAATGTAATAATTACGTTGTATTTGAAAATTGATTCAATGTCCTTTTTATAGTTTTTAATTTTACATGCGCCATGTAGCTGAATTTTTGACACATCCTTCAGTTTAATATGGTGCAGGTTAGACACAAGAATATTGCATTCGAAAGGTGTAACCTCCTTTACTAAATTCTGCTCAAGAAACTACCTGAAGACTTTGACTAGAACTGGAGCAACTATGCAAACAAGTTACAAGATGGGAAGGACTTCCTGCAGCACTGCTTTAAAATTCACCAGTTGGTTGACTTGGCACAGCCCAGTGTTGGTATGTAGTGCAGGGTCGTGGCACCCACAGTCTGAACTCGTTCCTGGTAATGCTGCAGTACTGGCTTGCTATCTTCAGAGAGCGATAGAGCAGCTTACCTTGGTGAACTTGGATTGCCGAGCCACCCAGCAATGTTGATGGTCTGATCTCGGCGATAGGATTACTCTTTATTACAAACGCTGCAGCAGGGACAGTTCCTGTTGTAGCTGTACTGAGCCAGCAGTACTCTTATTTTTACAAATCCTTTGCCCTGTCCACTTGTGGAGATGTCTTTCAGTGCTAACTGTTGTTTCCTTTTTCTAGGGCTGCATAATCTGGAATTATGTCCAATAACGGAGAGTTGGAGGACAAGCCACCTGCACCCCCAGTACGTGTGAGTAGCACTAGCTTCTCTATGGGCAGTAAGGACGCCCTGTTGACCAACCACAATGCCAAACCGCTGCCATCTGTGCCCGAAGAGAAACAGAAGCGGACAAAACTCAAGTCTATCTTCTCAAACGCTGGAGAGAAAGGTAGAGCGGGGAATCCAGCAATGGGGCAACAAAGGGTGGGTGTGGGGCAATGTTCCCTGTAAGCTGCGCTTTGTTCTGTGTGGCCTGTTTCTTTTACTGCGCAGTCCCTTTAAATTTAAACGCATGCACGGTACTTACAACGGGAAAGCCGGTGAGGGGCCTGTGCGGGACTTTTCCCATTACTGTGCGGCCGCGCAGCTTAGAGGGAACAATGGTGTGGGGTGCGGAACGGGCATCGCGGGACCGGAGCAGGCGAGGATGGGGTGTGGAGTGTGCCACTTGGGATATAACAAGAATGTGTGAAGTAGTCATATGGCGAGGGGATTGAGGAATGGAATGTGGGTGCAATAAATGGTAATGTGTTTGAGATACGTGGAGGAGGCAGGTGTAGTGGATGTCTGATATAGTGGGCAGGGGTGGCATATAGTTGTAGTGCTGGGTGTTTGGTATAATGCAGGTGGCTATCTATTGCATGCATTTGCTGTGGCTACAGGGGCTGGACAAGGGCTGTACTGTACAACACACAGTTCTGCATTCAAACCCTTGGCTTCATGATGCACGTTACCTGAGACTGTTTATTTTTCCCAATTTTCAACACAAGCTGCCACCTGTTGGAATTTCTCCAGAAATTTGGGCAGAGTTAAGACTAGTTTTCTTGTGCCACACAGTTTTGTCTGTACAAAGATTGTGGTATTGGCTTGGCCCTCGGAGTGGCTAAAGCCTTTCTGTTCGGTGGTTGTGCATTTGACAATGGCCTCATTGGATTAAATCTAACAAATAAATGGTGTGCTCCAGCGCAAGAGTCCAGTACGGGGCTGGCAGGCTCCCAGAGTTCACACTGCTAGTGAGCTGGCAAAATGTTGGTGCTCTGATTTTCCTTGTGGTGAGCTTGTTTTAGGGAGGGTGAGCAGGAGGTACGCTGTGCTTTCAGTAACAGTCAGCACAGGCAGTGTCTCCAACTACCCCAGCCAAACAATCATTGACTGACTTTTTCAACTATTCTGAAATCTTATCGCTCGATTTTAGAACAATGAACTGTTTGTGCCGCCCCTCTGCTTTATTATTCTCAAGCTTCAATGAAACCTCTGCAATGGGAGGTTTCCCATCCCCTTGTGCACCAGCCATTTCTTTCTGTATGCTTGCACCCCTTACAGCTTGAGATTGCACTGATCTTGAGATTGATCTGAGTGTAAAAGTTTTTGCAGTTCACAGCGTAATAGCTGGTGATGAGACCTCCAGGGGAGACTCTGAGGAACTGATTAAGCCCATCACAAGGTGTTGGAGTCCAAGTAGGGCCAGGGCTAATTTCATGCAGTAAAATCTTAACACTCGCCCTGATTGAGATCTGAAAGCATTAAGATTGAACAAATTCAGATTGAGACCTAGATTCAGGGAGACTGATTTCAGTTGCTATTACATAGAATTTACAGCACAGAAACAGGCCATTCTGCCTAATTGGTCCATGCCAGCGTTTATGCTCCACCCGCGCTGCCTCCCATCCCATCCACATACCTTCTGTTCCTTTCTCCCTTATGCGTTTATCTAGCCTCCCCTTCAATGCATCTATGCTATTCACCTCAACTACTCCTTGTGGTAGCGAGTTCCACATTCTAACCACTCTCTGGGTAAAGAAGTTTCTCCTCAATTCCCTATTGGATTTATTCGTGACTATCTTATATTTGTGGCCACTAGTTTTGGATTCCCCACAAGTGGAAACATCTTCTCAACATCTACCCTATGAAACCTTTTCATAATCTTAAAGACCTCTATCAGGTCAATCGTCGACCTCTTTTGTAGAAACATGCATACATATCATGTAGACCGATGGGAAAAGTGGGGTTGGGATAGGTCAACTGGAAATGTATTGGACGTGGGGTTTGTCTTGAGTTTGCTAGGGCCTTCAATGTTGACAATTAAAAGAACCATCCTCCTGCTTGAGTGGTTCACTTTACTTATTTGACTTGTTTGAATGTTAGATGGATGACTTGAAAGAATGACACTGAGCCAGTTGAGATTGAGTCTCTGATTGCTGTATAAGCTGCGATAATGTTCGAGGTAGAAGTCTTTATTGGATAAATTACAGTCAGCAAGTTAGCCAATTCAAAATAAAAACTATATATTTGTTGCACTGATGTCCACTTTCCCTTTGAACACGATAAGAGAAGATGGCTTGTATGTTGCCTCCAGTTTTGTGATTCACCATGACTTGTGTGTGGTATTTTGCCATGCTTCCTTTTTTAATTCATGTTTGGGATGTGAGCATTTTATCCTGGGAAGGTGCTGGTAGTGAACTTTGACTCTCAATGCCTTCTAATCATGTAATGTGATACTGAGGTCAGGTGTAGGCCAGACTGGGACGGGATGGCACATCCACTTCCCTGAATGATGTTGATGAGCTAGGTGGGTTTTTACAATAATCGCCGCAACTTGTCAATTTTTTTTTTCCTGCTGCCTGCTCACAAATGACCAGATTTATTCAATTCAATTTTACCGTCTAGAAGGACAAGGGTAGCAGGCACATGGGAACACCACCACCTCCAAGTTACACACCATCTTGGAGAGGACTATGAAATATATCGCTGTTCCTTCATTGTCGCTCGGTCAAAATCCTGGCACTCCCTACCTAACAGCACTATGGGAGTACCTTCACCACATGGACTGCAGCGGTTCAAGGAGGCGGCTCACCACCACCTTCTCGAGGGCATTTAGGGATGGGCAATAAATGCTGGCCAGCGACGCCCACATCCCGTGAATGAAGTAAAAAAAAATTCAGTTTCACAACTTGCTATGCGGGGCTGGTGTCTGAACTCTCAACTTCTGCGCTGCTGGTCCAGTACCATAACCACTATACCACCATGCCCATTCTGCTGTGTCATGCACTGTGGGTAGCCTTCACGTGGCGGGTGCATGACTGCGTTGTGTACCTTAGGCTGGATCAGAGAGAATTCGTCCATTAACCTATTACCATTTGGAATCTTTGAGCATGTTCCTTTGATGAATTGGTTCTATTTTTTTTTTGGTTGATTGACAACTGCTCTGGCCTTGTGTTGCTTATACAGGAAATAAGAAGAGAGAAAAAGAACGGCCAGAAATATCTCCTCCGTCAGACTTTGAGCACACGATCCATGTTGGGTTCGATGCTGTGACAGGAGAGTTCACGGTGAGTACATAATGAAATGTGCAATGAATTCGTTCACTGTGACCATTCTAGCTTGACTGTTGGGCGGCTTGGAAATGGGCCCTATTCCAGCGAATATGCTGGCAGCCACCTCCTGTTGTGTCAATCTGTGTAAAGGTCACACAAACCTTCTGCCTGTAGTCTTGGGAGGTAACAGCCACCAACTTCGACTGTCCTGCCAAGGGGCTCATTCAGCAAGTTCCCACCTTGCTGTGACAGGGTGTGCAGATTGCCGTTGGACATTTGAGAATGTCCCCGTGCTTATATTTTGACAAATTATGCCCTCTGGTTCTGGATTCCCCCACCAGAGGAAATAGTTCCTTTATCTACCTGACCAAATCCTTTTACTATTTTAAACACCTCGGTTAGATCACCCCTCAATCTTCTAAACTTGGTGGAATACAAATCAAGCTTATGCAACCTGTCCTCATAATTTAACTCTTTAAATTTTTTGGGTGAATCTGCACTGCACCTCATCCAAGACCAATATATTCTTCCTGAGGTGCGGTGCCCAGAACTGAACGCAATACACCAGATGGGGTCTGAACAAGGTTCTGTACAACTGAAGCATAACTTACTCCCCTTCATTATTCCAGCCCCCTGAGATAAAGTCCAAAATTCCATTAGCCTTTTTGATGATTTTTGCACTCCATGGACTTTCTGGTTCCTGAGTATAATTCTGTTATGTGGCCTTTCAGATTTATCTCCTGCAAGGTGTAAATAGAAGTTTTCACTCAAGATTCCCATCCTCCCCTGTTCCATTTTGCTGTGGGCACGTGTCGAATGGAGACCAGGCACGAACCCTTGCGGGTGGCAGAGTTGCTGGTGGGCTATTCTGGTGCACAAACTGTTTTTTATAGCCAACTGGAGCATGCTCATGCAGAGGCTCAGGAGCTGGTCGAACACTGGCTCCCTGGCTGCAGAAGGTGTACGGCCAGGGCAGGGAGGAGCAAATCTGTGAACAGGACCCCCCAGTACATATCGGGCGGCCCAACCTTCTCGTGTATCAGCTGAGCTCAGATGGGTTCATTTGTGGGCCCAGTGCAATGTTTGTGTGTATCCCAGTCCCTGCTTTACTTGAAGCTGGTGTGGTGGTGTTTTACAGGGAATGCCCGAGCAGTGGGCTCGGCTATTACAGACATCCAACATCACCAAACTGGAACAGAAGAAAAATCCTCAGGCTGTGCTCGATGTGCTCAAATTCTACGAGTCCAAAGATACAGTGAAACAGAAGTACCTGAGCTTTACAGGTATGGCGATAAAAGAAATGCTTCCCGTCAGAGGACTCAAGTGCTCAGACCAAAATAGTTAATGTGGACAATACTAGGCCTTTGGTTTCAGCTCTTTTTTCTTTCTTTTAAACAGACCAGCCAGACGGTTTTCCTGCGGTCACACCTGCGGTGAGTATCTTGTATTTATAGCATTTTTTTCTTGCGTTGTGCCATACCTAGCTACCTCCACCTGCATGTGTTTAGGAGGCTTCTGCACAGTATGGACTACTTGTTAGTTCAGTGTGTGAGAGATTATTGAACTTAAAAGATCAAGACATTGTGATTCATTGCAGAGCGAGACACACTGCCATATATGTTCTATAAAATGGATTACAGGGCCTTATTTTGATTTGATATGGGAACATTGCACGAAATTTAGATTATAAATGGGGAAGGGGGATTATGTATGAGGGAGACACTGTATAACTGAGTGAGTGATACAGAGGGAGGACACTTCACCTGTACAGGCTGGAGGGGGACTGTGATGTATGTACATTACAGATGAGGGAGAGGAATGCGATGTAGTTTGTATGCAGGTGTTATAAAATGTAATCCCTTGTCTTTAGCGTAGTTCAAAAGGCACGGAGCCTTCAAACGTGCCGACGGTCCCGGAGGAGGATGACGATGACGAGGCCCCGCCTCCAGCCATTGCACCGCGGCCAGAGTGCACCAAGTCGGTGAGTATTGTGGAACCAGGAGTTCCAGCGCAGCAGGCGGTCACTGTGTCTGTGCCAGTGAGAGCTCCCCATTGGAGCTGTCTGCCCTAATCTTACTTCACCACTCTTTGCATTTTTCTTTGTTTCATTCACTCCTAAGTATCATGCTTGACTCACTAGCTACTTGTAGGGAGGCATTCCATTCTCTCTAAACCCCTTGTATGAAAACGTGTCTGCTGACCTTCCTCTTTGTTTCTCCTACTCCTAAATTTAAACCCCCTCGTTACTGATTCATCAGCTAGTGGAAATAATCCTTCCTATTTTACCCTCTGAAACACTTCTGTTAGAACCCCCTTTAACCTCCTCGACTCCAGTGAAAGCATTCCTAGATTTTCAAGCAGTTTGTCCTAATTATCCTCCACACAAGCAAATAGTTCTAATCACATTTACGCCACCCTGTTCCCGTATCCCTTCAACCATTTCTCCTTCTACATCTATTTAATCGAATCTTGAATGTTGACATTCTTTCTGCTTTAACCACTGTTCCTCCATTTATTTGAGTATTTTGCTAATTTGGGTATATTTTTGATCTCGCTTCTTTTCTAGAGTACCATTTGCATTTATCTACATTGAAGTACATTGCATGCTCTCAGTCGTGCAACTTTCCTTATTGGACATATAACATAGCAATTTAAAAGAGCCCTGAATGCTTTCTCGGAGCCCCTCCCCACTTTGGACCACCATTGATGGTGTTATCCCAGGATGTCTCTGGATGAAGCCTGCATTATTACAGCCCTATTGCTTTTGCAAGCTTCTTTGACTTGTCCTCAGATCTCTTCCTCTTTCCCACTGTTTGGCAGTCCATAATGGGCACCCGATATTCTTGCCGAGTTCTTATTTCTTAATTCAGTCTGCAGAAACTCCATCTGAATGCCACATTTGGTACTGTTTCCTTTTAATACTCTAATTGCGACCTATGTACTGCCTCAGCATGTCTGATAGCTGTAGAGTTGTAGTATTAACAGTGCCCAATGACCGTGTTGGGGCTACTTTAAAAGGGGTATCAATGAATCAGAATCGTGTCTGTCAGGGCTGCAATCCGGGTATTGGTTACTGTGGAGGAAAACCAACAAATGCTGGAAATACACAGCAGGTCAGTCAGCAGCTGTCAAGAGAAAAGACAGGCTATGATGTGATCCTTCCTCAGAATTTCTGTCCTGTGTATTTCCAGCATCGTCTGTTTCAGATTTTTAACATTTGCAGTTTTCCCATTTTATTTCATTGGTCACTGTGGAATAAGAACATAAGAAGTAGGAGTAGACCATACGGCCCCTCGAGCCTGCTCCGCCATCCAATAAGATCATGGCTGATCTTCGACCTCAAGTCCACTTTCCCGCCCAATCCCCAGATCCTTTGATTTCCATGGAGTCCAAAGATCGATCTATCTCAGCCTTGAATATACTCAACGACTGAGCATCCACAGCCCTTAGAGGATTGTGAGTCTTTGGAATTTTCTACCCCAGAGTGAAGAAATTCCTCCTCATCTCAGTCCTAAATGGCCGACCCCTTATCCTGAGTGCCCCCTAGTTCTGGACTCTCCAGCCAGGGGGAAACAATCTCTCGGCATCTACCCTGTCAATCCCCCTCAGAATCTTATATGCTTCAATGAGATCACCTCTCAGTCTTCTAAACTCCAGAGAGTATAGGCCCAATCTACTTGATCTCTCCTCATAGGACAACCCTCTCATCCTAGTGAACCATCATTGCACCGATGTTAAAGGGTAGCTGTGACTGAATGTTGTGTCTGAAGTTTTGGTGACTGTGGGGCTGTGGTGTGAGGTGGGTATCAGTGCCTGACTGCTGTTCATTAAGGCTGTGGGTAAGCAAGTATTGGAAACGTTGATATCACTTGCATTAAGAGCAGACTCTTGACTACCCTGATGGGTAAATGGACCGACTTGCATACTGAAACCATGGGAACCAAGAAGGCCCGAAGTGCGTTGGCCGTTCTTAGTCGAAGCAGCAGTAGAGACACTGCAGTTGGCCTCAGCGCCCCGATCTAGGGAGGCAACAATTCTCAAGAGTTCCCATTCCTGCTAATTATCCAGTGACCTGTGTTGGCCATCAGGAGATGACAGAATTCGGCTCAGCTGTGAAGTTGCCACAAACCCTGGCCGTCAGTCGCTGTCTTCATTCACAGGCCAAGAATGTTCACTTGGGAGGAGTATTGGCATCCATGAGGCTATATTCCAGCACGAATCAGCGCCTTTAGGAAAGATGGGGAGTAAATTGCAAAAGGTTTTAAAAAAGGAGGGTGTGTGTGTATATGTGCGTAAACATGCATTAACTTTGTTCCACAGTATGTGTGTACGTACGTGTGTGGGCATCAGCACGATCTTAAGTTTGAGCGTGTGTGCCTGCATATCAGCATTACCTCATTGCACTGTTTTTTCTTCAGGTTTACACGCGGTCTGTGATTGATCCAATCCCACCTCCTGCCAGCAGAGAACCAGATGGCGATGGCACTTCAAAGGGATTGGACAAAATGAAAAAGAAAACAAAGATGACAGATGATGAGATTATGGAAAAATTGAGTAAGTACTCGGCATTTAACTCTGTGCATGAGAGCCTCTGCATTAACTATGATGTCTTGTTGCAATCATCAGGTGTTGGTATGAAGCAAGGTGTTCAGCGGCAGTGTTGTACTGAAGATGCTGGTGTTAATATAAGTACCAAAGCTCAGTTTAACAAAATAGGTATAAACAAATGGAATTTGAGTTCTTGCTAAAGTTTACACCTTCCCATCTCAGAAATCAATTTCTGTCTTAAGATTTGCTCAATATATCAGATAAACACGATCAGAGGACCCCATTGATTTCTGACCAGTCACCATCTCAACTCTGATTAAAATGAAACAAGTAAAATCGACACAGGATTGTAATTGCGTACTGTACTGGCGAGGTGCGGACATTGACCCTGACGGCGAGTGATTTCTGCACTTTGACGCAGATCTGTAATTGAGCGTATGCATTGGGGAGATGAGATTGATTGACTAAGGAGGTTAGCACTGACTAATTGAGCGCTGTACATTGGGAAGATCGGGAGAGTGAAAACTCTGGTTAGATTGCATCTGGAGCACTGTGTTCAGTTCTGGGCACCGCACCTCAGGAAGGATATATTGGCTTTGCAAGGTTGCAGTGCAGATTCACTAGAATGATACCGGGGCTAAAAGGGTTAAATTATGTGGACAGGTTTTGTAGACCAGGCTTGTATTCCCTCGTGTATAGAAGATTAAGGGGAGATCTAATTGAGGTGCTTAAAATGATTAAAGGGGTTGGTAGGGTTGATCGAGAGAAACTATTTCCTGAGGCAAGGTCAATTGGAAAATTTTAAAAACTCAGATTGATAGATTTCTGTTAGATAAGGATATTGAGGGTTACGGAACCAAGGCAGGTAAATGGAGTTAAGATATAGATCAGCCATTGTGTAATTGAATGTCAGAACAACTCCCCAGATAATGAGGTCGTCCATGCCCGCATGCAACAAGACCTGGACACCGTTCAGGCTTGGGCTGATAAGTGGCAGGTAACATTCACGCCACAGAAGTGCCAGGCATTGACTATCTCCAACAAGCGAGAGTCTAACCACCTCCCCATGACATTCAATGGCATTACCATTGCCGAATCCCCCACACTATCAACATCCTGGGGGTCGCCATTGACCAGAAACTTAACTGGACCAGCCACACACATACTGTGGCAACAAGAGCAGGTCAGAGGCTGGGTATTCTGCGGCGAGTGTCTCACCTCCTGACTCCCCAAAGCCTTTCCACCATCTACAAGGCACAAGTAAGGAGTGTGATGGAATACTCTCCACTTGTCTGGATGAGTGCAGCTCCAACAACACTCAAGAAGTTCAACACCATCCAGGACAAAGCAGCCCGCTTGATTGGCACCCCATCCACCACCTTAAACATTCACTCCCTCCACCACCGGTGTACCGTGGCTGCAGTGTGTACCATCTACAAGTTGCACTGCAGCAACTCGCCAAGGCTTCTTCGGCAGCATCTCCCAAATCCGCAACCTCTTCCACCTAGAAGGACAAGGGCAGCAGGTGCATGTGAACACCACCACCACCCTCCAAGTCACACACCATCCTGACTTAGAAGTATATCGCTGATCCTTCATCGTTGCTGGGTCAGAATCCTGGAACTCCCTCCCTAACAGCCCTGTGTGATACCTTCACCACATGGACTGCAGCTGTTCAAGAAGGCGGCTCACCACCACCTTCTCGAGGACAACTAAGGATGGGCAATAAATGCTGGCCTTGCCAGCGATGCCCACATCCCATAAACGAGAAAAAAAAACAGGTTCAAGGGGCTGAATAGCCTGCTCCTGTTCCTATGACTCAATGTAATTGAGCAGTCTTTTGGGGAGATGGGGAGCTTTGCGATGTGTATAATAGCACTGGATGAGAGTAGGGACATTGAGATTCGTGAGTACTGGGTGGTGAAATCTCTACTTGGGACAAGGGTTTTTTTCTAGGTGGGAGATGTGGCGATTGACTGATTATACCAAAGGACTATACACTCACAGAAGATGGTACAATTTATCAGAGCTATCACAAAGCATCATCTGTGGGCTGCTTGAAAGTCCTGAGGCTTGGTGTTGTGTTCTTTAAATTAACCTCACTTGTGCATCTTTTTTATAGGAAGTATTGTGAGTGTTGGAGATCCGAAGAAGAAATACACCAGATTTGAGAAAATCGGGCAGGGGTGAGTGCTGGTTCTTCAACTCCTGTTGAATCCTTGCTGGGTTGGATATACTAGTTTAATGTTCGAAGGTGGATAGAACCCGATTGAACACTCCAATTTCTCCTAAAAGGCCCCAGATCATAGTTGTGTCCCCATTTTAACGCTGTCCCCATTTTAGCAAGTTCAGTATCCAGTTTGTACTTTCCAGTGATCAGGGTAGTAATTTTTAGCAGTGCATTAATGCAGGAATGCTTTGTGATTTTATCACTATATCTGTTTCCTTACAGTGCTTCTGGGACAGTCTTCACAGCCATTGATGTAGCAACAGGACAGGAGGTATGTTACTGCTGAGAGACACTAAATTCAGGAGCTGTCTGTCACTGAGTGCTGAGCTAGACTTGGGTTGGGGGGCGGGCTGGGCTGTCCACTCCTAAGCGCTGCGATAGATTTGGGGGCTGTCCGTAACTGAGCATGAAGGTACACCATACTCACGAGTTGAGAGTTACAAGTGCTGGAAGAGTGTATCCATTACTGATCTCTGGGAAGGCGCTTTATTTGGATGGTGTCTATTACAGATCTCTGGGAAGGTGCTTTATTTGGGCGGTGTCTATTACAGATCTCTGGGAAGGTGCTTTATTTGGGCGGTGTCTATTACAGATCTCTGGGAAGGTGCTTTATTTGGGCGGTGTCTATTACAGATCTCTGGGAAGGTGCTTTATTTGGGCGGTGTCTATTACAGATCTCTGGGAAGGTGCTTTATTTGGGCGGTGTCGATTACTGATGCTTTAGTTGGGACCTGTCTTTTATTGCCCATTGGGAGTGAAGTTGGCTAGTTATGAGTGTTGTGAAGGGTTCTGCAAAGCCAGAAGTGCTGTTTGGGTATGCAGTGCCCTGCAGGACCTCATCGATGGGTCTGAACCTCCAGTCATGTGGTTCCTAGTGGCAGAGTGACTGCCTGATCTCATTGTGAGAAACTAGATCTTTGAGGATTTTCCATCAAGTTCTTTCAGAAAATTGTCATAATAGTTCTCTTGCTCCTCCTGTAGCCAGTCAACAAAGTCTACATCCATCCCTGTTCGAAAATTGTACCCATGATAAGATGAGAAAACCCATCTATATTCTTTGTATATCAGTCCATTTAATGAATGTATAGTAACAGGACAGAAGGGTCAGCTGCTGTCAGTATGGAGCGCACTTTGTGTGTCTGTATTTGTAACAGGCGTGTTCACCTGTGTGGTGGGACAGTGGAGGAGTCGGACAGATGCAGCATCAGCATGTTATGTATTTGCTTTCCCAGGTGGCGATCAAACAGATCAACCTGCAAAAACAGCCCAAGAAAGAGCTGATTATCAATGAGATTCTGGTGATGAAGGAACTGAAGAACAGCAACATCGTCAACTTCCTGGACAGGTAACTGGGAGAGAACGGGGCTTTCTGCCCACCTCTGGTCAGAACCTGCTTTGGGCTTTGCATCCATGCCACTCTGAAGCATGGTGAATAACTCCTCCTTAGATACTTCTCCCCAATGGCCTCATCTGAAACCATGGCTGTGCATATGGTAAATCTGTGCTGTTGCCTCTCCATGTGCCAGTGTGGTGCACCACAGAAGGAGAGGGACCTAACCAGTGCTGACAGTACAGTGATGAGCTCTCCCTGCTTGTACCTGTATGTACTCTTGGTGTTGTAGACAAGTGGGTTACTTACAAGGCTTTCTCTTTTTGTCCTAGCTACTTGGTGGGTGATGAGCTGTGTGTTGTGATGGAATATCTGGCTGGAGGTTCACTGACTGATGTTGTTACAGAAACCTGTATGGATGAGGCACAGATTGCTGCAGTGTGCAGGGAGGTAAGTGCACATTTGAAAACCCCCTTCCAATTCTCCCACAGATTCTTTCTCCAAGGCTGCAAACTCCTACTAATCCATCATTTGCGATCCTGCTAAAAGGAACGGTGACTGTGATGGTATAAGTTGTTTCATCATCATTTGTTTTCACTTCTCAATGTTGGGTAAGAAAACCGAAAATGTTGGCAAGGCAGTCAGTTTTTGAAGCAGGTTCGGGTGAACTGCTTCATCAGAACTTCAGTCCTGCATCGTGCGTTTCAGCCCCTCTCCTTGGTTCCTCATTTCAGAAACAAGATGCTGACTCACCTGTGAATTGCCAGCATTTTCAGTTCCTTTTTCTGATTTTCCACACTTGTAGTTCTTTCAATCCCTACAATTGACATTTGCCAAAACCCATGGAGCACCATAAAGTTCTTTATAGTACATCCTATGAGGTGTCTTCCCATCCTGTGTTTTGTAAAGCACCTTCGTCCCACCAGCCACTCTCCGGTTCCTTATCTCTCTTTGGTAGGCCCCTCGTTGGCTATCACCAGCATCTAGAGTTAAAGAGCTTTATCCCCTCCTAAATTTGCACCAGTGCGATGCTGAAAGTTTCCGCTATTCTCCCTTCTGTATCCCGTTCTGTATTTAAAGGAAAGAGGGGAACATGTTTAATGAATTGAAGATAGCCGGGGAAATTCTGTCTTGTGGTCCTCTTCACATTTAGTTGAATTGTCCTGTTCTGAAGGCTACATGAATTTTGGATTTGATTACTCACAAATTCCTTTTCGAAAAGTGAGCTTGTGTGTGATTTGCAAAACAAGACAAGAACTACTTGCATTTATATAACACCTTAGAAAATGCCCCAAGACTCTTCAGAGGCTGAAAGGGAAAGAACAATGGAGGCTTTTAAAGGTGGAAAGAGAAGGGCCAGGGCTGTTCAGGGCTCTGGCACTGATGGTGGAATGGAGGGAGATGAAGAATTAAAGAACTGAAGAGCACAGGCACAGCGAAAGGCATTGTGGAGCTAAGGTGGTGCAAAGCAATGGAGGGATTTGTAAACAAGGGTTTTAAATTTGATAGCATTTTGTGAGAGCCAGGAATCTCTCCCTCCATATGGCCTCCATTCTAACCAATGTTGCTCCAGTTGAGTTCGGAAGTCTTTTGAAGCAAGTGACCAAAAAACATTCCCCAATGGTCCAGTTAGTAAAGATTGATAACTGATTTCAGTGGATCTGCCAATAGAAGCCCTACATTTGTGTTCCGCCTCCTTACATTATTACGGTAAAGATCAGCCAGGTTTCTAATCCTGACTGCTATCAACTGACCCTTATTGGAAAGTATGTAGCAGATGAGGACAATTTCAAGCTTGGTTGTAATGTCTCCCACCAAGCTCCAGGGTCAGTCAGATCACCTACCAGCACTTCCATGAGCAGCTGATGCCTGTGGAACTGTACTCCAGCAGGAGCTGGTCTGCGGGGGGAAGAAGATTAAGTTGGCAACAAAAAATTGCTGACATTTGTGGGATGTGACCATCTCATCCTGGAGTACAATACTGCCCCTACAAACTTCCTACAAAGGGATAATCTAATAGGAATGTATCTGCACGTCAGAGTATCTCATTCATCGCTTTTTTGCGAGATTTGAGCAAGTTAACTTATTGAGTGCAAAGCAGTGACCAATCTTTGTTTTTCCCCTGGGCAGTGCCTACAAGCATTGGAGTTCCTGCATGCGAACCAGGTCATTCACCGAGACATCAAGAGTGATAATGTGCTGCTGGGAATGGACGGATCAGTGAAACTCAGTGAGTAACCGTTTCAGCCCCACCCTTGTGCTAAAATTCACACATCCCGTGATCAGATTGAGACAGGATTCGTGATCTGAAGTCTTGAGAACTGTACAGAAAATATAGCATAGCCTTACTTTGTTCCTCCAATGTACTGTAGCAGTTTTTTGAATGTACGACCAGTGATGCCAAATTTGGCAGTCCTGAATAAAGACCAAGACTTCAGCCAGCTACATATTGTAGGCTTCAGTTGTAAAGCTGCACAGTCCCTGCATTTTGCTGCTCACCATTCCATAAATCGGCTACTTTAAAAGGAATTGCACCCACAGAGGTGACGATAGGCATACTCTCCACTTAATATGAAAGTAACCTACTCCAAGAAACTCATGTACCCACTGCAGCTGAACCTCAAAGAATAATTTTCTAAAATCTGACCTGTTAATGCTGGTTTAATGCTGAAGCTCTCCATTTAGTTTAAGCGCACAAGTATGGTCACTTGTTACCCCACCCAAATGCTTTGACGTTGATGCCATTGTTTCTCTTGTGTCTGTACAGCTGACTTTGGATTCTGTGCCCAGATCACACCAGAGCAGAGCAAGCGCAGCACTATGGTGGGCACACCTTACTGGATGGCACCAGAGGTGGTGACGAGGAAAGCTTACGGCCCCAAGGTTGACATCTGGTCACTGGGAATTATGGCCATTGAAATGGTGGAAGGAGAGCCCCCTTACCTAAACGAAAATCCGTTGAGGGTGAGTCTATAACCTCTGAATTTTGTTAAGTCCAGATGTGGAGACAGAAGTGCGTGGTACCAGGCTTAAGGCATCTGAACTATAAAGGGAGGTTGAAGAGCCTGGGATTGTTTACTCTGGAGAACGGAAGGCTCCGAGATGTTAAAGCATTCAAGTTTCTTTGACGTGTGAGCTTGCCTCATACTCCAGAATCAGGAGACATGGCTCAATATGAAAACCGGGTCAGTGCACAGACAGTTTAGTTTTAACTATATTCGGCAGAGGGTGATAAATCTGTGGAATGGCCTGCATAGGTCAGTAGTGGAGACAAATAATGTGGAAAAGGTTTGGGAGAATTGGAAAGATATTTGAAGGGAGCGAGAGGTACTTGTTGTTTGGCCCAGCCAAAGGATTTTTTTAAAATTCGTTCCTGGGATGTGGGCATCGCTGACAAGGCCAGCATTTATTGCCCATCCCTAATTGCCCTTGAGAAGATGGTGGTGAGCTGCCTTCTTGAACCGCTGCAGTCCGTGTGGTGAAGGTACTCCCACAGTGCTGTTAGGTAGGGAGTTCCAGGATTTTTACCCAGTGACAATGAAGGATCGGCGATATACTTCCAAGTCAGGATGGTGTGTGACTTGGAGGGGAACTTGGAGGTGGTGGTGCTCCCATGCGTCTGCTGCCCTTGTCCTTCTAGGTGGTAGAGGTCGCGGGTATGGGAGGTGCTGCCGAAGAAGCCTTGGCGAGTTGCTGCAGTGCATCTTGTAGATGGTACACACTGCAGCCACGGTACGCCGGTGGTGGAGGGAGTGAATGTTTAAGGTGGTGGATGGGGTGCCAATCAAGCGGGCTGCTTTGTCCTGAATGGTATCGAGCTTCCTGAGTTTTGTTGGAGCTGCACTCGTCCAGGCTAGTGGAGAGTATTCCATCACACTCCTGACTTGTGCCTTGTAGATGGTGGAAAGCTTTGGGGAGTCAGGAGGTGAGACACTCGGCACAGAATACCCAGCCTCTGACCTGCTCTTGTTGCCACAGTATTTATGTGGCTGGCTCAGTTACGTTTGTGGTCAGTGGTGACCCCCAGGATGGTGTTGATGGGGGATTTGGCAATGGTAACGCTGTTGAATGTCAAGGGGAGGTGGTTAGACTCTCACTTGTTGGGGATAGTCATTGCCTGGCACTTGTGTGGCGCGAATGTTACTTGCCACTTATCGACCCAAGCCTGAATGTCATCCAGGTCTTGCTGCATGTAGGCATAGACTGCTTCATTATCTGAGGAGTTGCGAATGGAACTGAACACTGCAATCCTCAGCGAACATCCCCACTTCTGACCTTATGCTGGAGAAAAGGTCAATGATGAAACGGCCTTGAGGAACTCCTGCAGCGATGTCCTGGGCTGAGATGATTGACCTCAGCAGCCAAACTCCTTTGTGCTAGGTGTGACTCCAGCCAGTGGAGAGTTTTCCCCCCTGATTCCCATTGACTTCAGTTTTACTTGGGCTCCTTGATACCACACTTGGTCAAGGGCAGTCACTCTTGCCTCACCTCTGAAATTCAGCTCTTTTGTCCATGCTTGCACGAAGGCTGTAATGAGGTCTGGAGCCGAGTGGTCCTGGTGGAACCCAAACTGAGTGTCAGTGAGCAGGTTATTGGTGAGCAAATGCCGCTTGAAAGCACTGTCGACAGCACCTTCCATCACTTTGCTGATTGCGAGTAGACTGATGGGGCGGTAATTGACCGGATTGGATTTGTCCTGCTTTTTGTGGACAGGACATATCTAGACAGTTTTCCACATTGTTGGGTAGATGCTAGTGTTGTATTTGTACTGGAACAGCTTGGCGAGAACACCTCAAATTTTCAGTTGATCAGCGAGAGCCAGCATGGAGTTGTGAAAGGTACGTCATGCCTGACAAACCTGATCGAATTTTTTGAAGAGGTGACTAAAGTAGTGGACAGGGGAAATGTCCATGGATGTTATTTATATAGACTTCCAGAAGGCACGTGATAAAGTTCCACATAAGCGACTGTTAACTAAGGTAGAAGCCCACGGAATTGAGGGCAAATTATTGACCTGGTTAGGAAATTGGCTGAGTGGCAGGAGACAGCGTAAGGATAATGGGTAGGTACTCAAATTGGCAGGATGTGACTGGTGGTGTCCCACAGGGATTTGTGTTGGGGCCTCAACTATTCACAATATTTATTAACGACTTAGATGATGGCATAAAAAGTCATACATCCAAATTTGCCGATGACAAAGATAGGTGGCATTGTAGGCAGTGTAGATGAAAGCATAGAATTACAAAGGGACACCAACAGATTAAGTGAATGGGCAAAACTGTGGCAAATGGATTTCAATGTAAGCAAATGTGAGGTGGACCTAAAAAGGATAGAACATGGTACTTTTTAAATGGTTAAAAGCTAAAAACAGTGGATGTCCAAAGAGATACGGGGGTCCAGTTACATAGATCACTAAAATGTCATGAATAGGTTCAGAAAATAATTTAAAAGGCTAATGGAATGCTGGCCTTTATATCTAGAGGACGAGAATACAAGGGGGTAGAAGTTATACTGTAGCTGTGCAAAGCCCTGGTTAGACCACACTTGGCGTACTGTGAGCAGTTCTGGGCACTACACCGTAGGAAAGATATATTGGCCTTGGAGGGAGTGCAGCGTAGGTTTACCAGAATGATACCCCGACTTCAAGGGTTAAGTTGCGAGGAGAGATTACACAAATTAGGGTTGTCTTTCATAGAAATTATAATGTTAAGGGGTGATCTGATCGAAGTTTTCAAGATATTAAGAGCCAGACTTTTCAGAAGTGAAATTAGGTAACACTTCTACACACACAGGCTGGTAGAAGTTTGGAACTCACTTTTGCAAATGGCAGTTGATGCTAGATCAATTGTTAATTTTAAATCTGAGATTGATAGCTTTTTGTTAACCAACAGCGCCAGGGACCCGGGTTCAAATCCGGCCTCAGGTGACTGTCTGTGTGGAGTTTGCACATTCTCCCCGTGTTTGCGTGGGTTTCCTCCGGGTGCTCCGGTTTCCTCCCACAGTCCAAAGATGTGCGGGTTAGGTTGATTGGCTATGATAAATTGACCCTTAGTGTTAGGGGGATTAAATACGTGGGGTTACGGGGATAGGGTGGGATATGTGTTGGTGTTGGTGTAGGGGTTACAGGGATCGGGTGGGATATGTGTCGGTGCAGGCTCGATGGGCCGAAATGGCCTCTATCTGCACTGTGGGGTTTTTGTGATTGAAAAGGTATTGAGGGATATGGGCCAAAGGTGGGTATATGGAGTTAGGCCGCAGATCAGCCATGATCTCATTGAATGGCAGAACAGGCTCGAGGGACTGAATGGCCTACTCCTGTTCCTATGTTCCTAGAGGCGTGGCTAGTTCTAGAGCACATGTCTTCAGGACATCAGCCGGGATGTTGTCGGGGCCCATAGCCTTTGCTGTATGCAGTGCACTCAGCCATATCTTGATATCACATGGGGAATTGAATTGGCTGTAGCCAGGCTTCTGTGATGGTGGGGACCTCGAGAGGAGGCCGATATGGATTATCCACTCGGCACTTGGGGCTGAAAATGGTTGCAAACGCTTCAGCCTTGTCTTTTGTACTCGCATGCTGGGCGCCGCTATCGTGGAGGATGGAGCCTCCTTCACCCGTTATTGTTTAATTGCCCACCACCATTCACGACTGGAAGTGGCAGGACTGCAGAGCTTTGATCTGATCCATTGATTGTGGGATCGCTTAGCTCTGTTTATAGCATGCTGCTTCTGCTGTTTTAACATGCATGTAGCCCTGTATTGCAGCTTCCCCAGTTTGGCACCTCATTTTTAGGTACGCCTTGTGCCCTCCTGGCATGCTCTTCTACGCTCCTCATTGAACCAGGGTTGGTCCCCTGGCTTGATGGTAATGGTAGAGTGAGGGATATGCCGGGCCATGAGGTTACAGATTGTGGTGGAATTCAATGCTGCTGCTGCTGCATCATGGACAGATGCATCTGTGACAGGTAGATTGGTGAGGATGAGGTTTTTCCTTCGTGTTGGTTCTCTCACCACCTACCACAGGCCCAGTCTGGCAGCTATGTCCTTCAGCACTCGACCAGCTCGGTTAGTAGCGGTGCTAACGAACCACTCTTGGTAAAGTCCCCCACCCAGAGTACACTCTGTGCCCTTACTACACTCTGTGCTTCTTCCAAGTGGTATTCAACATGGAGGAGTACTGATTCATCAGCTGAGGGAGAGCGGTAAGTGGTAATCAGCTGGAGGTTTCCTTGCCCATGCTTGACCTGAAGGCATGAGACTTCATGGGGTCCGGAGTCAATGTTGAGGACTCCCTCCTGACTCTGTGCCACTGGTGGGCCTGTCCTGCTCGTGGGCAGGACATACCCAGGGATGGTGATGGAGGAGTTTGGGACATTTGCTGAAAGGTATGATTCTGTCAGTATGACTATGTCAGGCTGTTGCTTGACTAGTCTGTGAGACAGCTCTCCCAATTTTGGCAGAAGTCCCCAGATGTTGGTGAGGAGGGCTTTGCAGGGTTGACTGGGCTGGGTGTGCCTTTGTCATGTTCGAAGCCGGTGCCTAGGTCGTTGCTGGATGGTCCATCCGGTTTCATTCTTCTTATTTGTGTAGCGGTTTGTTACAACTGAGTGACTTGGCCATTTCAGAGGGCAGCTAAGAGTCAACCACATTACTGTGGGTCTGGAGTCACATATAGACCAGACCAGGTAAGGACGGCAGATTTCCTTCCCTAAAGGACATTAGTGAACCAGATGGGTTTTTACGACAATCCGATAGTTTCATGGTTACCATTACGGATACTAGCGCTTTATCCCCTATTTATTTAATTAACTGAATTTAAATTCCCCAGCTGCCGTGGTGGTATTTGAATGCGTGTCTCCGGCTCATTAGTCGAGGCCTCTGGATTACTTGTCCAGTAACATAACCACTATGCTACTGTTTTAAGCTAAGATTGCCGAATCTTTTCCGATCTTGTACTTTTCTCTCTTCCTGCAGTCTCCTCAACTTTCTCTTGCAGTATGAGGCAAGATCATGCAAATCTGCTTGGGGTTTTCTTCAAGTTCACGGGTGGCTGGAAGGCACTGAGACTGCCCTTTAGAAAGAACCTGAGCAGCCAATAGGCAGGCTCCATTTCACCTCCGTTCAAACTCTGTCAGAAGTGTGTGTGATCAGTGCCTCGGCGCGCGGCCGACTGGTGCCTCGGCGCGCGGCCGACTGGTGCCTCGGCGCGCGGCCGACTGGTGCCTCGGCGCGCGGCCGACTGGTGCCTCGGCGCGCGGCCGACTGGTGCCTCGGCGCGCGGCCGACTGGTGCCTCGGCGCGCGGCCGACTGGTGCCTCGGCGCGCGGCCGACTGGTGCCTCGGCGCGCGGCCGACTGGTGCCTCGGCGCGCGGCCGACTGGTGCCTCGGCGCGCGGCCGACTGGTGCCTCCATTAACATAACCGTACTCTTTTCACTTATCCTCCTTATCGCTTCATATGCAAAATTCCTTATCCTGGCAGTCTGTAGGAAACCCTTTGTGAAATTTTTGTGTTCTCTGCATCAGAACTGCCCAGTCTGAGTGTAGTATGGATGGGAGCAGGAAGTTTCAAACAAACATTGATAAGATTGAGCGAGGGGGGGAAAAATTAAGGTCATCCACTTTGGTCTCAAGAAAGATAGTGTTTTCTGAATGGTGAGAAGCTGGGAACTGTGGAGGAGCGGAGAGATTTAGGGGCCCATGTACAGAAATCACTAAAAACTAGTGGACAGGTACAAAAAATAATTAAAAGGCTAATGGAATGTTGGCCTTTATCTTGAGGTCTGGAATACAAAGGGGTGGAAGTTATACTACAGTTGTATAAAGCTCTGGTTAGACCCCATCTGGTGCACTGTTCAGTTCTGGGCACTGCCCCTCAGGAAGGATATATTGGCCTTGGAGGGGGTGAGTGCAGATTCACCAGAATGATACCGGGACTAAAAGGGTTAAGTTGAGGACAGGTTGCATAAACTCGGCTTGTATTTATTCCCTTGAGTATGGAAGAGTAAGGGGTGATCTAATTAAGGTGTTTAAGATGATTAAAGGATTTCTGTAGTGTAGATGGAGTGAAACTATTTCCTTTGGTGGGGAGGAGTCCAGAATAAGGAGGCTTCTTGGCGCGAAGCGTAGTGGAAATCTGGACCCCTCTCTCTCTTCCACCGCCCCCCCCACCCCCCAACCCTAGCCCCCTCCACAAAAAAAAAAGCTGTTGCTGCTGGGGGCCAATTGAAAATTTCAAAACAGATTGATAGATTTGTATTGTAGGGTATTGAGGGCTTCGGAACCAAGGCAGGTAAATGGAGTTAAGATAGAGTTTTCCAATCTCCCATCCATTCTAATCTTGGAGCTGGTTAATCTTGTGTTGAGTAAGGCATTTCTGGAGGATAGTATTACCACATCATTGTTTTCTATATAGCTCCAAATCACTTGGAGGTCCTTAATCCAGGGTATTAATCACTGAATCTTTATGCTTTACCTCTTAACTACATGGGAGCTTTGGCAGATACAAGGAAGAGGCAGGGCAGGACTTTATTAAACCATAATGAGGTTGGACCATGCCTTTCTGACATAGCATCTCTTGTTGACATTCGCTCCTTCATTTATCTGTGTATGTTGCAGGCCCTGTATCTGATTGCCACTAATGGCACTCCAGAGCTGCAGAATCCAGAGAAGCTCTCCACAATCTTCCGCGATTTTCTGAACCGCTGTTTGGAGATGGATGTGGAAAAACGAGGCTCTGGAAAGGAGTTACTGCAGGTACGGATTATTCCTTGATTTGAAATTTCAGGCGAGTATCAATCCCACCATATTTTTGATCTAGGGTTACATGAGAATTCAGATCAGTATCTGCCGATGCCCAAACAGGCCTGCTCTATTTAGTTTACGCGTATGTGCATTTGTGTGTGCAGTGCATAGATACTCTTTATTCATACCTGTCATTGTACAGCATCTCATAGATATATCGGGAGGATCTCTCTGACCCCCACCCATGTGGGAAAACTGAAGCCAGGTCTTTTGTCTTTATGGTTGTCTCCCATCACTTCAAAAATGGGAAAACTAGTCCAGAGGAAACTGGGAAAATGGAATTCAGAGCTTTTTTCTCCCTCTCCCTCAAGTTGGGAATGCATTGCTGTCCTTCCTGTTGGAGTGGAGATCGATTGCTGTAACTGGGGAGGAGTAATGTGCTAACTGGAAGCCTCTGTAGGCATTTGTCGCTGGTGTTGAGGGACTATAATGCCGTTATATCCAGTACTGTTTTGAGTTAACCACAGTCTCTGGATATGTGAGATCTTACACTTCTCTCTCTTTCTCTCTTGCAGCATCCATTCCTGAAGCTGGCCAAGCCCTTGTCTAGTTTGACGCCGCTGATTCTGGCAGCAAAGGATGCGATGAAGAGCAATCGCTAGGATCTCATCCTCCTCTCGACCCCTTCTCCTCCTCCCCCCCCCCCCCCTGCTCCCAAAGAATCGGAATCAAGTATCATGGTCTGCATTGACATGGCAGAGCAGCTGCAGGGTCCCACACGGGCATTGCACATGCCTGTCACTGGCTGCCTGTGCAAGCACGGTCGATGCTGCTTTTATATTTTTGCAAAAAAAGTTGTCCCTCTTCCCTCCCTCTACATTTCAATACTTGAATTGCAGATTGAAAGACAGATTGGATGCCTCCTCTGTGGAATCTGGACTTTCCCCAGCATGCAGGTTGCTCTGCCAGTTGCTTGTCTCTACTTATGGACGTTATGTACTGTATCGGGTGAGCGGGGCTTTGGGATGTTCTGCTTGATGCCTCTTTTTTTTTGTATATTATGTATCTCAGTGGCGGATTGCATTGTTAGAATTCAGGAGAGAAGTTGAGTAGCTGTCTTGGTTTGTTTTTTTAAAAGTACTTTTTATTGTTTGTACTAACAATCTGGAGTTGTGACTGGTACCTGCAGTGGCAATCTCTGGGACAACGAGACTCCAGCCTCCTCCATACTCGTGATCAGCGTGATTATTATTTTTTGTTGTTGTAAGTCTTCGTTAGTAATGCCTCAATGACTGATATACGCCTTCAAAGGAGGCGTGGGAGCCTGTTAATTTTTCTGTAGCCATAATCGTCCAGGAGTATTGGTGGATTCAGACTTGTATTAAGACACTCGGCAAAATTTTTGAGAACCTTGTGATTTGTTATGGCAGTGGGAACTGGTCTTTTCTGTGTCAGCTGCCAAATACCCCCAGTGTTTGCATTGTAGCCACAGCAGTGCATTACCCTCTTAATGTTGGATGCATTCATCGTTGCCTCACTGACCTCCAAGTCCCAGGAAGGCTGCTGCTGATTAAAATGGGTTGAACGTTTAGTGTAAGAACTGGCTCGTACAGGTGGAGCAGAGTTTTCAGGCAGTATAGTAAAGGAACAGTATTCCTGTCTGGTGTATGCAGGTGGTACATCAGGATGGCACAACCCCATGTGCCCTTTAGCACCCCAAAGTCTTATTTATTTTCATCACAAAGTACATTGTTAGTGTGGTTTATTTTCAGATGTTAAAAAATGCCGTCTGCTTAGAATCACTGCGGTTAATGCTTCAGGTCTTTGTAGAATGCATCCTCCGTGCATGCATTGCCATAGTCACCACACCTTCTATGTGCAGCACCTGACCTGCATGGCCATAGTCATGCATGTGCAGCACCTGACGTGCGTACACCCCACATACACTGTGCCATGTACATCACTGCGCTGCACCCATTACATCAAGCTGCACTGCATGCAGCACGCTGCAGTCACCACATTATGTAGCAGATCATATGGTGCCCGTGTGTAATGGAACAAAATGATCAAGTCAGGTGTAGCAGTTGGGGCACGTGGGTAGAAGGTGGTGGGGCATGAAGTTCTTGTGTCCGAGCACTCTGGGTGGGCCTTCTGAAATTAGCCACAGTATGGTATTGTCTCCAGTGGGGGGTGGTGGCTGACTTTAGGTGACTGAGATTGCCCTCCTACCCTTGAGTTTGTGGAGCTGCTGCCTTTCAGAACTCTGTACACCACCACAAGGAAGTGATGTACAAGCTCGACCGTTCAACGCATTGTGACTGCAGCAGTACTGTCAGATGGAAAATGCTCAACTCAACTCACTCATGGTTCCCAAAGCAGCAGGAGTGTTGGTGAATTCTGTGGCTTGTTACTGCAGTATTAAAAGGAGCAAATCTAAAAAAAAGGCTGAACACATCCATTAAAGTGCCTAACAGTAGAGTCTGATATAACTGGGGATTTGGGGTTTTGGACTCTTTTCTAATTAATACTAAAAATAAAATTTTTAGAAAAACACGTGTGGCATTTTCTTTTGTGTTCAATGTATTTAATTACATTGACAGTGAGAGCGTGGCTTTATGGAAGGAAGTCTGAAGGAAGAGATTGGGGAAGTCGGTGGCCATTATATATTTAGAGTTTAGCTAAGCTTTTGAGAGTCTGGTGTACACAGATTTGAACAGGAGATTGATCCACAAGGAAGGAGAACATGGACTACAACAATAACTTGCATTTATATAGCACCTTTAACATAGTAAAATGTCCCAAGGCACTTCATGCGAATGTTATCAAACAAAATTTGACACCGAGCCACATGAGATATTGGTCAAAGAGGTAGGTTTTAAGAAGAGTCTTAAAGGAGGAGAGAGCGGTAGAGATGCAGAGGGGTTTAGGAAGGGAATTCCAGAGCTTAGGTCCCAGATGGCTGAAGACACGGCTGCCAATGGTGGGTTAAGAAAATCAGGGATGTGCAAGAGGCTAGAATTGGAGGAGAGATGTAGGGCTGCAGGAGGTTACAGAGCTGAGGAGTGGCGTGGCCATAGAAGGAACAAGGATGAGAATTTAAAAATTGAGTTGTTGCCTAAACTGGGAATTTCAATTAAATCAAGGCTTTGTACCTGTTCAAAAGACATTTACATTAATTTAGAGACTTGTAATTTTTATGTGAAGTCTATAGAGGAAAACCTTTCAAATAAAAGCGGAGTGATATTGATTCACGTTTCTCTAGCACAGCACAATGGAACTGTGGCATATGTTCCTCTATTTGCCAACCCCGAGGAGCTGAGGGACATGATAGATGATTAGGGATTTCATTGTGGAGTGAGCTGTGCAGATATAAGGCCTCAACCAACCAGATTGATGGGAGGAACTGGACTCCACACTAGCTAATGATGGGACAGCAGTCAGGGATAGCATTTATGCCAAACTCAAAATAACTGCTGGGGATGGGAAGGATAGAAATGGTTATGGCCAATGACCATGCAATACCAGGAAGTGCTAACTTGCCTTAGGGCCACTCTTCTGAGACTGGTGCATAGGATTCTGCCTAAGGGGCTTTTTTTAATTGTTCATTCACGGGATGTGGACATCGCCGGCAAGGCCAGCACTTACTACCCTTCCCCAACTGCCCTCGAGAAGGTGATGGTGAGCGGCTTTCTTGAATACAAGTGCGAGGCCATTTCAGAGGGCAGTAAAGAGTCAACCATATTGCCGTGGATCTGGAGTCACATTGAGGTAAAACCGGGTAAGGACCGCAGATTTCCTTCCCTATAGGGCACTGGTAAACCAGATGGGTTTTTACGCGAATCCAGTTGTTTCGTGGTCACCATTACTAATACTAGCTTTTTATTCCAGATTTATTTAGGAATGGACAATAAATGCTGGCCTTGCCAGTGACGCCAATATCCCAGGAATGAATAAAAAATATTCATTGAATGTAAATTCCCCAGCTGCCATGGTGGGATTTGAATTCTGTCTCCAGTTCACTAGTCCAGGCCTCTGGATTATGAGTCCAGTACGTAATCACTGCTACTGTACTCATAATTACAGTTTTCCAAGGGTGATCCTAGTGAGACCAAGGAATCAAACATAGAAGATAGGAGCAGGAGTAGGCCATTCGGCCCCTCGAGCCTGCTCCGCCATTCAATGCGGTCATGGCTGATCATCCAAATTCAGTACCCTGTTCCTGCCTTCTCTCCATATCCCTTGATCCCTTTAGCCTTAAGAAATATATCCAACTCCTTCTTGAATATATTTAATGAATTGGCCTCTACTGCCTTCTGTGGTAGAGAATTCCACAGGTTCACCACTCTCTGGGTGAAGAAATTCCTCCTCATCTCTGTCCTGAATGGCTTATCCTTTATCCTTAGACTGTGGCCCCTGGTTCTGGACTCCCCGACCATCGGGAACATCCTTCCAGCATCTAGTCTGTCTAGTCCTGTTAGAATTTTATAAGTTTTGATGAGATCCCCTCTCATTCTTCTAAACTCCAGCGAGTACAAGCCCAATCGACCCAATCTCTCCTCATACGTCATTCCTGCCATCCCAGGTATCAGCCTGGTGAATCTTCGCTGCACTCCTTCCATGGCAAGAACATCCTTCCTCAGATAAGGTGACTAAAACTGCACACAATACTCAAGGTGTGGTCTCACCAAGGCCCTGTACAACTGCAGCAAGACATCCTTGTTCCTGTACTCAAACCTTCTTGCTACGAAGGCCAACATACCATTTGCCTTAACTGCTTGCTGCACCTGCATGCTTACTTTCAGTGACTGGTGCACAAGGATGCCCAGGTCTCATTGCACTTCCCCTTCTCCCAATCTATTGCCATTCAGACAATCTGCCTTCCTGTTTTTGACACCAAAGTGGATAACCTCGCATTTATCCACGTTATATTGCATCTGCCATGCTTTTGACCAATCACCCAACCTGTCCAAATCATACTGGAGTTTCTCAGCATTCTCCTCGCAGCACACACGCTTTGTGTCATCTGCAAACTTGGAGATATTACATCTAGTTCCCTCGTCCAGATCATTAATATATATTGTGAATAGCTGGGGTCCAAGGACCGATCCCTGCGGTACCCCACTGCCTGCCACTCAGAAAAAGAGCCGTTTATTCCAACTCTTTGCTTCCTGTCTGCCAACCAGTTCTCTATCCAAGTCAATACCTTGCCCCCAATCCCATGTGCCTTAATTTTACACGCTAATCTCTTATGCGGGACCTTAACTGATATCAGCGATTATTAAGATGGTTCTTTAGGCTGTCACGTCTTATCCATGGATCAGCTCAAAGCTCTGCAGTCCTGCCACATCCAGTCGTGAATGGTGGTGGACCATTAAACAACTAATGGCAGGGGGAGGCTCCATGAATATCTCCATCCTCAATGATGGTGGAGTCCAGCACGTGAGTGCAAAAGCCAAAGCTGAAGTGTTTGCAACCATCTTCAGCCAGAAGGGCCGAGTGGATGATCTATAAGGTCCCCACCAGCATAGAAGCTAGTCTTCAGGCAATTCGATTCACTCCACCTGATATCAAGAAACAGCTGAGCATACTGGATACAGCAAAGGCTGTGGGCCCCAACAACATCCCGGCTGTCGTGCTGAAGACTTGTGCTCCAGAACTAGCTGTGCCTCTAGCCAAGCTGTTCCAGTACAACTACAACACTGACATCTATCCGACTGTGGAAAATAGCCCAGGTATCTCCTGTCCACAAAAAAGCAGGACAAATCCAATTCGGCCAATTACTGCCCCATCAGTCTACTCAATTATCAGCAACGTGATGGAAGGTGTCATCAACAGTGCTATCGAGCAGCACTTACTCACCAATAACCTGCTCATTGATGTCCAGTTTGGGTTCTGCCAGGACCACTCGGCTCCAGACCTTATTACAGCCTTGGTACAAACATGGACAAAAGAGCTGAATTCCAGAGGTGAGGTGAGAGTGACTGCCTTTGACATCAAGATAACATTTGAGCGAGTGTGGCATCAAGGAGCCCTAGTAAAACTGAAGTCAATGGGAATCGGAGGGGAAAACTCTCCACTGGCTGGATTCATATCTAGCACAATGGAAGATGGTTGTGGTGGTTGGAGGTGATTCATCACAGCCGCAGGACATCGCTGTAGGAGTTCCTCAGGGCAGAGTTTTAAGCCCAACCATCTTCAGCTGCTTCATCAATGACCTTCCCTCCATCATAGGTCAGCAGTGGGGATGTTTGCTGATGACTGCACAATGTTTAGTGCCATTTGCAACTCCTCAGATAATGAAGCAGCCCATGCCCGCATGCAGCAAGACCTGGATGACATTCAGGCTTGGGCTGATGTGGCAAGTAACATTCGCACCACAGAAGTGCCAGTCAATGCCTATCTCCACAAGCCAGCGTCTAACCAACCCCCCTTGACCATCGCTGAATCCCCCACCATCAACATCCTGGGGGTCACTATTGACCAGAAATTTAACTGGACCAGCCACATAACTACTGATGTTGACTTTATGCAGAGCTCAGCAGAGAGAAATCACTTTATGAATCTATCTTTCGATAAATAATATATTACATTTCCTTATTTGGGAATCACCATTCTGTTGAGCCTCTAGGTGGCACCTTGACAGGATTTTCCCATTATAAAGCTACCTTTATTCTCTGCCCCAAAGAGCTGTGGATGCGGAGTCATTGGCCAAGAAATTCGGGTCTCCACAGGTGAGTACGCACGGGGTACTCACCCGTAGGCCCAATTGAAGTGCCGGTTTCCTGCGTGCACTGCGCATGCGCGGGAAACCGGCACTTCCGTTCCCCTGAAAGCAGGGGTTCGGAGTTCGAATGCGTGCGCAGTAGAGGCTGCGTCGGCGCATCGAACTTAGTTTTTTTTTTGCAGGTTTTCCCGGGAGGGTAAGTCTGCAGAAGTTACACATTTAAAAAGCAGGCGTAAGGCTTGCTTTTTACAAGGTAAGTGGTGAATTAATTAAAATTAAAACATTTTTTCCACAGGTTTATTATTTTTAAATACTTTAAAGCAAAGTAAGTTTATTTTTAGCCCCGTTAGAAAATAAAATTATTTTTTTCAAAAATTTAAATTATTGTTTAAAATAGTTATTTCATGTAATTTATAGTTTATTTTAAAAATGTGATTTTTTAAAAATTTATTTGAAGACTTAGTGATGTTTTGGGGCCCGTAGTATTTCTAAGTTTTGACAGCTCTTCCTGTCAAACTTATGAATGGAGCATTCCCTGCTCCGATTGGCTCCCCATGGCCCACATGATCCCAGGGGCTGCATCGAACGAACTGCACCCCTGGGATACACAAGCACTGCGCGCCGGCAGCTGGACCAGGCCCCGGATCGGAATTCCACGGGGGCCCACAGCACAACGGCCGGCGTGCAAGGTAAGTGCAGGTCTGGGGGTTGCACCCGCGGGAAGCCCCCGACCCGAATTTTTGGGCCATTGAGTATATACAAGGCTGAGATAGATAGATTTTTGTACTCTAGAGGAATCAAGGGATATGGAGATCGGGCAGAAAAGTGGAGTTGAAGTCGAAGATCAGCCATGATCTTATTGATGGCGGAGCAGGCTCGAGGGGCCCTATGGCCTACAGCTGCTCCCAATTCTTATGTTCTTATGTTCTATTAACTGTTCTACAGTCCTGCCTGCAGCTGCACATTTAGGGGCCATAAATATAAAACAGTCACTAATAAATCCAACAGGGAATTCAGGAGAAACTTCTTCACCCAGAGAGTGGTAAGAATGTGGAACTCGCATGGAATGGTTGAGGTAAATAGTATTGATGCATTTAAGGGGAAGCTAGATAAACACGAGGGAGAAAGGAATAGGATATGCTGATAGGGTGAGATAAAGAAGGGTGGGAGGAGGCTTGTGTGGAGCATAAACACCAGCACAGCCCTGTTGGGCTGGATGGCCTGTTTCTGTTCAGTAGCTTTGATGTAATTCCATCAAATAATTTGATACCAGATAAAGACTGATACTTATTGTGATTCCCCCCTCCCTCCCAAGTTAAAGTTGGTACCGAGCAAAGTTCCTTATCCTACAGAGGCAAAAGGTGATCCAGATGTCAATTGTGGGATCGCAATAAACATCATGGATTGCAGTCTCCATTCCTGTGCCACTTACTGCCTGTTTCCTCTGTCACGGCTCAGGGCCTTTTGACCTTTTACTCCACAGGAAGGATTGAAAAAGTGTTTTAAAAACTATGTATTCTGCCAAGTCAAATAGAATGTCTGAGTCAGTGGTTAGTTAAGATGCTAATGAGCTGCCTGTGATATCGTTTCCTCATGGACTGTGAACAATAAGCAATTCAGTAGCTTGTCTGTAATTAATAAATACGTCACACCCATTGTGTTGGGAAGTTTCTGATCGCTTTCTGACTCCGAAAAGCCAGGAATAATGCAGAGTTACAGACATCTAAAGGAAGTCTTGCTTTTGCAACAGTTTGGCCTCATAAAAAGCAGACCCACAGTCAGATTGTGGAGGAGTTAGTCTGTTTAAGTTGAGCAAGGCAGCCCACCAAAGTGGGATAACGTATCTTACTCTTTTTTTTAATTACTGCGTAAAGACAAGTTATATTGATGAAAAGAAGTGAATCCAATCAGAACTGTTGTCCTGAGTGTCTGATGGGAAATAAAACAGCTGAAAGTTTAGTATCAAGTCTCGTCTCGCCAGGTGTTTGCTTGGCCCCGCTTTGGAGAGGTTGAAGAAATACACGTTCCAAAGATGCGAGTATTCGGTCTGGAATACAGGGGGATGCTACTGTAACAGCTCTGGGTTATGACACCATGCAAGTAGGTCTAGGGCAATGTCAGTCTGCTCCGGTAAACGTACAAGACCTCTTAAAGGAGCAACTAATGCCATTGAACCCAAGTAAGTATCTGCATCAGACCCTCATACACCTTTCATGTCACACTGATGCACATTTTCCACTGGCTCTCGTGGCTTCTCAGTATTCACTGTCTTCCACTTTCCACACTGCATCATTCACAGTCTTCACTCTTCAGCTGCTAAGGCCCTAAGCTCTGGAATTCCGTCCCTAAACCTCTCCATCTCTCCTCCTTTAAGACACTTTGGCCTAGAAATTGGGTATAGCCCCGCTTGAGGCATTAGAACTGGCAATGCGCAAAGTTTATAGCCAGACGAAACTTATCGCCGCCTGGCGCGATATTGGGTTGCATCGCCCCCAAAGGGGATTGAGGCGCTAAATCAGCCGTTGCACGGTGCTCTTAAGGCGCAAAAGGTCAGGCGCTACTCAATTTCAACACGGACGGGCGCAGCGCAGGTGAACTCAATTACTGGAAAGCACGAGACCTCCAGGTGCCGGCCGGCTCTTAAAGGGGTGGGTCAGTCAGCCTGAGCTTCAACGCCCTGTAGGCCTCAGATTCGGAGCTCGCCCTTGTCTGGCGGTACAAACTTGTTCATCATGGAGAAGGTTAGGCAGAGAGCAGAGCGCTTCAGCACTGAGGCTCTGGACCACTTGATGGCTGCAGTTGAACACCGTCGAGAGGTCCTGTATCCGGATAATGGCAAGAGGCCGAATCAGAAGGCTTATCGACGATCTTGGAGGGAGGTTGCTGTGAGGGTGAACTCCAGCAGCATGGTGACCAGGACCCCTGTTCAGTGCAGGAAGAAATTCAACGACCTCACATGGATTGTTAGGGTAAGTGATGGTTTACCAAACTTGTGCTTCCCTCCATCTGCAGCTGACTTCGGGCACCCTGCTGCAATGATGCGCCAATGGCCATCTGTCAGTATGCACCCATGGCCCTTTCTGGGCACACACATGGACAGATGTCTCAAGGCCTCATGTAAGGGCTCTTGCACCATGGGGGGCATGCGATGATGTCTCAAGGCCTCATGTAAGGGCTCTTGCACCATGGGGGGCATGCGATGAGGTCTCAAGGCATCGTGTAACAGAACCTCCCCTTCTTTCCCCTGCAGTCCAAGCTGGTGATGATTTGAAAGGAGCCGCGTCGAACCGGTGGCAGACCTGCACAAGTGGTCACTCTCACGGATCTGGAGGAGAGAGTGCACCAGATACTTGGAGGACGTCTGTCTGGTCCTGTGACCACTGCATCTGCCGACCCCATTACCGACAGCGAGGGTAAGACTCTCAGCTTTTTCACCTGTTGCCTTCCACTTGGTCCCCCCGCCAGCATGCATCCTCAGTGTGCAGCCATGTCAGAGCCTTGCCGCAATCTGGCATGCCTTTCAGCAAAGCTGTCCTTTTGCTAAAGCCACTCTTCCACCTCCCACTTTCAGATGAAGCAGCACCAACTCGGGCTCAACACGCTGAAGCTGCCAGTGCCAGTGCCACCGGAGGCGAGGACCAGGAGGAATCCAGACCAGCCGCTGCAGAATCCGGGGAGCTGAGACATCTGCAGACTGGGGATAGTAGTCCCCTGGAGGGGAGGGGGGATGGCTCTGAGGATGAACCAGTTGCCGGACCAAGCGGCATGCAGCAACGCACGGGGGATAGGCAAGTTTGGCCACCGTCTCCCCGCAGGGCAAGGCAGGTCGTCATGACTGCTGCACAGAGTGCAGATGAGGTCCGTCGCCTGGCTGAGATGAGCAAACAGGCCCGGGTCACACACACGGAGCTGATGGCTGCAGTGGAGAAGATGCCTGAGTCAATAGATTCATTGGCTAGGAGTATGTTGGACTTCGGGGCAACAATGAAGAGGACTCTGCAGGGCTTTGGGGCAACAATGGAGACGACTCTCCAGGTGTTTGGGGAAACTATGGACAGGTCTATTCAGGGCTTCGGGGCCACAATGGACAGGACTATCCAGGGCTTCGGCCCAACAATGGAGAGGACTGTCCACGGCTTTGAGTCGGCAATGGAAAGGACTGTTCAGGGCTTCGGGCAATCCCTGAAAAGGTCTGTGCAGGGCTTGTCCGAGGCAGTGGAGCGGTCGGCACCTGCCTTGTCCGAAGCCATGGGAAGAACTGTCCAGGCCTTCTCCGAAGCACTGGCACCTGGCACACAGGTCCTCACTGTTGCCACACAGTCACTTGCTGGGCTCCTCCACAGCCAGATTGACGCAACGCGATCTCTCACTGCAGCCACCCTCTCTGCATCAGATAGGATCACCCCTGGCCCTTCCACTCCCGTACAAGGCCAGGAATCAGTGGAGCATGCGATTGTGGCGGATGAGCCGAGCTGCTCCCCTCAGATAGCCAGTGTGTCGTCTGACCATGGTGCAGGTGTCCTCTCTCGGCAGGAGAGCATTGCACATGCCAGCACTGGGACGCCTGCATTGCAGCTGCCACCACCTGCAGGCCACACTGCTTCCAGCCATGGTCACAGCAAGCATCCTGCGTCCGCACCCTCCAAGCCCAGAGGTCAGCCAGGCCGTCCCTCAGGGGCTTCTGCACTTCCAGACAGTCAGGAGGCGTCCCCCAGCCTTGAGCCCGCCATTGGGGTCCAATTACGTAGGAGCAGCAGGGAGGGAAGGGGCCGGGCGCAGAAGAGAAGTCGTTCTCCCTCAAGGGGCCAGTTGTAGAGGGAGGTGCTGAGACGTTTGTCCAAATTCAAGGACACCCTCACCTGTTATATTTGCTGAGGTTTGTTGAGTTTTGCGGCTTGGCCGAACAGTTAACAGTTATTTTGAAAGTTATGGTTTGTGCTCACATTACGTTGTTTAGCTGTAATGAAAGACTTTTGTGTCAATAAACAGAAGTTTCAATGTTGCATGGTGCATGTGACTACTTTCAGTGATGCTGGCATTCAGAGGCCCTCAAACATCCAAAGTGCGCATGAGTTAAGACTCTCATCATTCCGCCACACGGGTGTCGACACGAGTCCAGTGGAGCCTCTGACGTATGGACCTTCCACTTTCAGCAGCCCTTCCATCTTCCTCCTCCTCCTCCGCCTGCTCTTCCTCCTCCTCCTCCGCCTGCTTGTGCAGGGTCCGAGGGAAGGTAATGAATTGATGCGTTCGCCTATAAAGGGCATCTGTCACTTGCCGGATGCAACAGCGGACTGCAGCCTGAGCGACAGTCGCATTGTCCCCAATGGCTGACTGAAAGGATCGGTTGCCATAAAAATGGAGGCCATCAGTCAGTTTAGCCATAACGGACAGAGAGGTTCTGCAGCGTTCACGCGGCTGCAGATGCTGACCAAGCAGGTGGCACAGATCAGTAACAATGTCCCTCCAGATTCGGAGCCTTCGCAAACACTGCTCCTCCGACATGTCAAGGCTTGTCACCTGCTGCCTAAAGACCCTCGCAGCATCCCATCGGATTGGCCGACCTCCATTGCCCCTCCTCATTCTGGCCAATCCCGGCCCCCTCTCCCGCCGTCCCTCTGCCTCTTCACAGTGTTGGGCGATGAGGCCGTCGCCCTCCAAACAAGCTCCCATTCCGATGCCAGTTGGTCAAAAGGCAAGTGCTTCGGACAGGGTTGAAGGTCCCAAGTACTGTAAAGCTAAATTCCCAGAACTCCGCTCCACATTAGCTCGCCAACTCTCTCTAGCAGCGATCGCAATGAGCAGGCCAAGTGGCAGAAGATTCTGCACTGGAGCTGTTCCCTTTAAATAGCGCCGCCCTACTCCAAGAAGGGCCTGTTAGCCCTCCCTCGAACTGTCACTAATAGCGCTGGGCGCTAAGGCTCCGGGCGCCACCCAATATGCGCTCAGGCGCTCCTAAAAGGCATTGCACACTGAAATGACATCATGAACTGCTTGCGCTCGCGGGCGCGCGCAAACACTTAGCGCAGGCGCTAAATGTATAGTCAATATCTGAGTTGGCGCTATCTTCATAGCGTCCGCCCCAACATAGGGCATCGCCCCAATTCTAGGTCTCTTTAGGCGCTCAGCGCCGGCGCTACCAACCCAATTTCTAGGCCTTAATGTCTTAATATCTCCTTAAATAAAAACACAAAATGCTGGAAATGCTCAGCAGGTCAGGCAGCATCTGTGGAGAGAGAAACAGTTAACGTTTCAGGTCGATGACCTTTCATCAGAACTGGGAAAAGTTAGAAATGCAACAGATTTTAAGCAAGTACAGAGACAGGGAAAGGGGGGAGGGGAGGAAAAAACAAAAGGGAAGGTCTGTGATAGGGTGGAAGGCAGGAGAGATTAAATGACAAAAGGGATGATGGTGCGAGGCAAAAGGGAGATGGTAATGGGACAAGTAAAGAAGCAAAAGATGGGTCTGGAAGAGGTGTAAATGGCAATAGCAGAATCATTACCATCAGCTGCAGTCTGAAAAAAAATGGGAGCAGTGGTTATGATCTGAAATTGTTGAACTCAATGTTGAGTCCGGAAGGCTGTAAAGTGCCTCATCGAAAGATGAGGTGCTGTTCCTCGAGCTTCAGTTGAGCTTCCTTAGAGCAGTGTAGGAGGCTGAGGTCAGAGTGGGAGTGGGATGGAGAATTAATATGACAGGCAACCGGAAGCTCATGGTTACGCTTGCAGACTGAACGGAGGTGTTCCGCAAAGCAATCAGCCCACTCCCACTCTGTCCTCTCTGTCGTTGGTCTCCTACACTGTTCTAACCTGAAATGTTAACTCTGTTTCTCTCTCTGCAGATGCTGCCTGACCTGCTGAAGATTTCCAGCAACCGCAGTATTTTGCTTTTGTATTAATGTAGCCTTATGTGGCTCGGTGTCAAATTTTGTCTGATAATGCTCTTGTGAAGTGCTTTGGGACGGTTTCCAACGTTAAAAGTGCTATATAAATGCAAGTTATTGTATCGTTGCATGCTTTCCTCCTCTTCTACAGCACACCCTGATTCTCAACCTCTACTCCCTTCCTCAGTCCCCTTGTGCCACGCCTACTGCTACCCTTAATATTCCGGAGCTGTTGGGGTCCTGGATGGGTATTTCAATTCAATTTTAAAAGTTTGTACGTGTAGGACATTTTTAAAGTTTTGGTTCTTGATGTTTTTTGAGTAGGAAATCTACTTTGGGGGAAAAAAAACCCTCTTACACTTGCAGTTAGATGCTGTTATTCTGAATATGCAATCGGGGCCAGGTGTAAACACCCAGTTGATAATTGATCAGCCGCTGCTTGGTTCTGCTTTGTACACGTGTATTTATTCGTACTGTCCTTGAGTTCATGTTGAATGTACACGTTACCATATAATCTGTTTTAAAAAAGCAACAAGGTGTTTGGAGCCACACGGAATTAGGTCTTGAGCAAATTATGGCTGGGCTCAATGTCTCCTTCGGGTACTTCTTTGCTGTTGTGGCTTTCTGTGAGGTGGTCAGGAGGATCTCCAAAAAGCTTTTGCCACTTAAGATCTACTCCACCTTACTGGTGGAGCTGGCCTCCTGCTTCCAGCTGGGTGCCTGCTGGTTTGAGCTCAGGATGTTGGTTATTATTGGGCCGTGGGGAGGTGGGTTTGGAATGGACGTGGTTATGACTCTGCTATTTCTCCTTTACTTGATCCACGAAGCCACGTTTGACGGAGCTGAGGCCAACCCGCTAGTCACCGTTCAGGAATTGCTCCGCTCCAACTCTCCTGTTGCTGCCAGCACTCTGAAGATCTTGGCCCAGTTTGGGGGGACACAGTTGGCCAAGGTAGTCGCAAAACTGTACTGGTCCTGGGAGCTGACGGATTTACACCTTATCCAGAACATGATGGCCATGGACTGCAGCTCAGCCATCCAGACATCAGTCAGCCAAGGAGCCTTTGTTGAAGCAGCTTGCGCCTTCCTTTTCCACCTAGTTGTGATGAAGTTTGAGGGAGCAGCTTTTGGATACAGGATCCTGTCCAAAGCCCTAACCATCACTGCCCTGGTGCACATAGGTGAGTCTCCATTCCACAGTTCATCGTGAGAGATTCTGAAAGCAATCTACATGTACGATGTATGATCTCCTATCAAATGGCTTATGGAGAGTTGGAGGGTGGGGTGGGGAAGAATCCGGGAAGACATGGGGTGGGGTGTGTTTCTGTAATGCATTCTGAAGCTCTAGATGATTACATCCCATCACTGTCATATTGTCCAGAAATGTATATACTATCATAGTATTTTTTAGGAGGCCTGTAACCCCATGAGTGGGAGGAAGATGAGCGAAACCCAAGATGGTGGGAGTGGGCGAGGGCTGGTCCAGGTGAACTTTTTATTCAATAAAATGTCAGGGAATCTAGAACTAGGTGGCATAATTTCAGAATAAGGGGGCACCCATTTAAAACGAAAATGAGGAGGAATTTCTTCTCTTAGAGGGTCGTGAATTTTTGGAATTCTTTGGAGGCTGGGTCATTGAATATATTTAAGGTGGAGATAGACAGATTTTTGAAAGGTAAGGGAGTCGAGGGTTATGGGGAGCGGGCAGGGAAGTGGAATTGAGGCCAAGATCAGAACAGCCATGATCTTATTAAATGGTGGAGCAGGCTCGAGGGGCCAAATGACCTACTCCTGCTCCTGCGTCTTATGTTCTTATAGAATGGGCAGAGGCAGATGGAACAATGGGCATCTGTGGGCAGTGGGGCATACAATACCGGGAGAGCAGTTATAGTGCCGAGTGGCTGGGAGCAACAGGTGTTGGTGGGCGTGAGGGAATTGTGGGCCATGTACTTGCCTGATGGGGTGAGCTGGACAGTGATCCTCTGCCTACTCCCTGCCATGCTGCCCAACCCCATGATCACTCCCACTGCTACTGAGGCACAGGATCTCATCACCCTTCCCTCCCAGTTGTTGCCAAACCACGAGTACCTACCTCCAACTTGGTATAAGTAGCTTACCATCTTAGCATATCCTGCTTTCAACAAGAGATGAAGGCTGAGTACAAAGGTAATAATATTCAAGGCCACTAATTTAGTTTTCACAGACTGACTGGACATTCACAGCTGTTAGACTAATTGCTGCAATAACATAATAAAAACAAAGCTTGACTCATTCAGTCACCATAAGTCAGTGGTGCTAATAATAAAACATTGGTGTTACGTGGCACAGTACCCTGGGTGTTGTATGCTCTGTGTCACACTCAGTAACTGCATGGGAGATCTGGCACACAACTGTGCCCAGCGCACCGTATGGTCATAGTGGAAATTAACCTGATTGACTCAAATTTCATATTGATCAAATTGTAAAAAAATCACAACTGCACAGGTAGGGAATGCACCAATCAAAAGGAGGTACATAAACCTCTTGAAAACTACAAATCCGAAATTGGCAGTCAGCACGAACTACCCATAATAAAAGGAGAAGGGGAACCAATTAAATCAGTCCATATTTTTTGTTTGATTGCCATCTTGCTTTCTCCACCAAGCTGAGGATTTACTACCAGAAATATGGTTTGTAACATAATAAGAACATAAAAATGACAATATTTACAAGAAAGTGATTAAACCCCCCAATACAGGAGCGTTCGCTGTGTTTGAAGTGTCTTTAACAAGATTCTCCATCAGAAGCCTGTGCATCTCTGAGAAACCCAAGGCGTGATTTCCGGGCTCTTGGGATGTGGGCGACACAAGCAATGGAGTCCAATGGTATTTATGGTCCAGTTGCTCTGAGGGCATTAGGTGTCATCCACTGAGTGAATCAGTTAGGTTTTTACAACAATCCAGCAGTTTTCATGGTCATTATCAGGTGCTGGCCCACAAATGACCAGATGTTTTGAGATTGATGTTGCAATTTGGCATGATGTGATTTGAAGTCATGAACTCTGGGTTGCTCATCCACTAGGCCACCATACCCTGAACAGACTTAGCATCATAGGATGCTGCATTCCCACTATGCATTTGTACCTACAACTCCCAGAATTTTTTACGATTGACAGAAAGACTGGACATTCACAGCTGTTAGACTAATTCATCAGATCGATCTTTAAAATGTTTGTTTATATTTTGGTTTGGCGTGCTCATTGAAATCACTCCACAAAATTGTTCTTTTTTGATGGGCTTTATTGATAAGTCACATATTCAACAGTGGAACAGGTCATAAAGTTCTGTAAACAAGCTATCTTCAATAGACCAAAAAGAACAAATCATACATTACCAATCTAAGAGATACCAACAGTCTGCTCACCTCGACCAATTCTACCTTGAATGCCTATTCCTGGGCTGTACTGACCCGAGATGCTCAAAGCCTCACCTTTTAAATTTTTCAGGTGTATGTGACCACAGGCACATCTACCCATTACGTGACTGTACCAAAGGAGTTAGAAAGAATTTCATTTAAGAGGAAACTAATGAGCAAACACATTTATCTTACCCACAGTTCAAATAAGGAGCTGCATTCCTAGTGAACAAACTTGTACTGTATCTACAGTTCAGCACACAGCAATTCAAAGGGTGCAAGTGGCTATCCTGACCAGCCTATGTGTTTCATGTCCTGTGGATGTCTGACAGCCTGAGGAAGTGGGAAGAGATGCATATTTGATTCCCTTCTGTCCTGGGTGAATTCCAACGGAGTTGTAATGTACATCTGGCCAGTTTTCTGTAAATCAGTGTTTTCTTTAATTCATTCATGGAATGTGGGTGTCGCTGGCAAGGCCAGCATTTATTGCCCATCCCTAGTTGCCCTTGAAAAGGCGGTGGTGAGCCACCTTCTTGAACCGCTGCAGTCCATGTAGTGAAGGTACTCCCACAGTGCTGTTGGGTAGTGAGTTACAGGATTTTGACCCAGCGATGATGAAGGAATGATGATATATTTCCAAGTCAGGATGGTGTGTGACTTGGAGGGAAACTTGCAGGTGATGGTGTTCCCATGTGCCTGCTGCCCATGTCCTTTTAAGTGGTAGAGGTCGCGGGTTTGGGAAGTGCTGCCGAAGCAACCTTGGCGAGTTGCTGTGGTGCTTCCTGTAGATGGTACACACTGCAGCCACGGTGCGCCGGTGGTGGAGGCAGTGATCTAGGAGATGCAGAGAAAGGCAAGAGAAACCATGTAAATTAGGAACAAGTCCTCAGGTAAAGTAATGATCAGGGATCTTTGTCTCAGGGTCAATGTTACTTTTAGTTTTAGCGTGTGAGACCATTTGCTATTTTCTATTGCGTGAGGAGGAATAGTGAAGTTCTGTATATTACTATCAATCTGTTTGTCTTTGCTGCTATTTACTTATCTATTTATTGTCAACTAGCTGGAGTGCCCGGCGGTGCCGAGGGTTTTTTGAGGTCATGTTGTTATGAAAAAAGTAGAAATAATTTATATATATGTAGCCTGGCGAAATGGAGCAGCACAGGACACAGAGCTTTCTTTTCTCTGGGGTTTTTTATTCTGAATTAATAACTTGGGTTCTAGGCTTAGGATGTAGTTGTAAATACATAAAACCACATTTAATTGTATAAAATACGGAAAAGACGGAAATACGGCAAATACAAGAAAACACAGTCGATAAAATACGGCAGTGGCTTGCTCAGCTCCCTCAAGAAATCTCTCACGCTGGATGTAGAAAATGGAGGCTCAGAGAGTGGTGAACCTGTGGAACTCATTGCCACAGAGGGCAGTGTACGCCAGCTCATTAAATATATTTAAGAGGGAATTAGATATATTTCTACGGGCAAAAGGGGTTAAGGGTTACGGAGAGAAGGCGGGGACGGGATACTGAATTAAAGGATCAGCCATGATCTCATTAAATGGCGGAGCAGGCACGAAGGGCCGAATGGCCTACTCCTGCTCCTATCTTCTATCTATCTATGTATCTATGTATGTAAGAAAGGGGAGGCTCCTTTGGCATCACATGGTCCTACCCATAATCCTTTTCTCCTTGTTCAAATTACTAAAGGGGAAAATGAACCGCGCCATCTAGTGGACTTAAATATTCACTGCATTTTCCCCACTTGGCTACATTCGCCCCTGCTTTAAAGTCAACGTCCTCGGTGGCTTAGCACCAGTTTTTAACTTCTTTTACAGCTTCTCGAAAAAATGCAGCACCCAGACTAGATAAAACATGAGAGAATACCTCAGGACTGAGTGAGACTGCATTACAGGCTGACTGAGGCAAATGATACGGGTTAGGGTTTACCCCAGCATTGGCTCTTTTAGTTCTGCGAGGAGCCGGAATGGGTACCTCAACCTCAGTCCCACACTAAGAAGGATCTGAATGCTCTGGCTCAGAAACAGCCTCTGATTCCTGTACCTCTTGGGCGTTACCAACAGGATCATTGTTTACTTTTTCCTCCTGAGTTAACTCTGGATAGGTGACTTCCTCTACCACAACAAACTCAGTATCAGAGGGCTCTGGCAACGATTCTGTCAAGAGTGACAGGGGGTACGGTGACAGGGGACTTGGTTCTCATCCGCCTAGGCTCAGGGATAGGGGTAACACATGGCCTAAGATTAACTCTATGGACCCTTTTTAAAGGACCGCCCTCTAAAGGCTCAACTGCATGTGTAGTGCCCTGTACCTCCACCACTCTGTACACAGTAGGACCCCAAGCATCCTGAATTTTGTTCCTACCCAAAGGCCTGTGTCATAAGTATACCAGCTGACCTACCTCAATGGTTGGACAGTACACTTTGTCTTTGTTAAGTTCAATTCTTTGAGCTGATTTCTTTTCAGTGTACTCTCTTGCCCTTGCATGTGCCTCATTCAAACGCTCTTGGTGGACAACCAACCACTCATGTTTCTTGTCTAACACTTGCTCCTGACCTAATAAAGCATCTACAGGAAGGTGTGGATGAACCCCGAAAAGCAGATAGTACGGTGAGTAGCCAGTCGTAGCATGGGGTGTTACATTGTAGGCATACACCAACTCAGATAAGTGCTCAGGCCAGCGGCGTTTCTTTTCTGGAGGCAGTGTACGCAAAAGATCATGTAAAGATCTGTTGAATCTCTCACATTGAGCATTTCCTTCCGGGTGGTGTGGGGTAGTGTGGGTTTTCTTTACACCATAAAGCTTACACAGCTCGGCAATGATTTCACTCTCAAAATTTCGACCTCTGTCTGAATGCAATCTTTCTGGGACCCCATACTTCATGAACCACTCTTTGAGAAGGACTTTTGCCGTGGTATCAGCCTTTTGGTCCCGAGTAGGGAAGGCTTGTGTGAATTTAGTGAAAACATCTGTCACCACTAACACATGCTCACGACCATCAGAGGCCGGTCCCAGCATGGTGAAATCTACAGCAACTACTTCAAGGGGCCGGGAGGCTAGAAATGATTTCATAGGGGCATGTATCTTGGGGTGGGGCATTTTTGTCAAAACACACCTCTCGCATTTCTTGACCCACTGTTCCGCATCCTCATACATCCCAACCCAAAAACATCTCTGTCTCAGAAGGTTCTGTGTGCGCTCTATTCTCTGATGGCCCATACGATCATGCACCTTCAAGCACGACTTCTTTCAAACAAGAGGGCAGTAGGAGCTGGTGACATTCACCAACATGGACATCCTCGATTACACGGTACAACAAGCCATCTTGCTCACAAATACGGTGCCACTGCTTCAACGTGGATAATACTAGCTTGGATAACTGCGACCTCTCCTTGTAAGTTGGCTTTCGCTGCTCACCCCAAAACTTCCTAAACACGCTGAGGGTGGGGTCTGTGTCCTGAAACTTACGTAGTTCCTCTTTAGAGTAACCGGGAAGTGTTGGTGTGTTACCCTGCGACTCACTACGCTCAGTACTTTCTTCTGTGTCCGAAACACGGATCTGTCTGACTTTACAGCACTTGACTCCTGCTGTCACTAAGTCTGGTCCTAGCGCTGTTCCCTTGTGAATGACATTACATATGGCCACACAATCATCATAGTCTGCATCCCCACTGTCTGACTCGGGCTCCCCTGCTAACGGCTGCCTAGAGAGGGCATCGGCTGCTGCATTACAGCGGCCTGGGCGGTACTTGACGTCAAAGTCAAAAACAGCTAACTGAGCCACCCATCTTTGCTCAACAGCACCTAACTTAGCTGTAGAAAGGTGACACAGGGGGTTGTTATCTGTTATGACAGTGAACTTGGAACCTAGAAGGTAACCTCGAAATTTCTCTGAAACAGCCCATTTGAGGGCGAGGAGCTCTAGTTTCATACTGTTGTAGTTTCTGTCATTTCTTTCAGCATTACGGAGCCTCCTACTGGCATATGCTATCACTCTCTTCCTATCTCCCTGCTGCTGGTGGAGGATGGCACCTAATCCTAGGTTACTGGCATCCGTCTCTACAATGAAAGGCTGAGTGAAATCTGCGTAACCTAACACTGGAGCACTGATCAGCTTTTCTTTCAACTGTTCGAAAGCAGCTTGGCACTCAGCTGTCCATGAACCTTCAAACAACCGTTTTGCTTTTGCTGGGCTGTCTTCCCTAAGGCATGCATTGACTACGTCATGGAGAGGGCCAGCTTGTTTAGAAAAATCCTCAATGAACCTCCTGTAATAACTACAGAAGCCAAGAAATGACCTCAGATCTTTGACTGTACTAGGGACCTGCCACTTCTTTACGGCGGCAATTTTCTCTGGATCTGTCCCTATACCCTCCCCTGAAATTTGATGCCCAAGGAACCTGACTTCCTGCTGCAGGAAGTGACACTTTTCAAGCTTTACTTTCAAGCCTGTCTCTTTCAGTCGTCTTAGAGCTGTCTCAAGCCTCTCTAAATGGTCCGGGAAGGTCTGAGAGAACACAAGGATGTCATCTAAATACACCAATAGGATGTGGAACACTAAGTCGCTCATAGTCGCTTGCATAAGTCGTTGAAAAGTCGCAGGTCCATTACAGACACCAAAAGGCATTCTGAGGTACTCAAAAAGGCCAAAAGGAGCTGTAAAAGCAGTCTTAGGCCTGTCACTTTCACGAACAGCAACCTGGTGGTACCCACTTGCAAGATCAATGGTCGAGAAGAACTTTGCACCATGAAGGGCATCAAAACTCTCATCAATGCGGGGCAAAGGAAATGCGTCACGTCTGGTTTTTGAGTTTAGTTTCCTAAAGTCAACACATAGTCGTATGTCTCCATCAGTCTTACGAACTACCACTATGGGTGAAGCGTATGAACTATTGCTCTCCTGGATGACACGCTTTCTTAGAAGCTTAGTGATGTGGTCCCTCACCTCTTTGTACAGTGTAGGTGGGACACGACGGTATGGCTCTGTAACTGGTACGTCATCTACCAAGTTAATCTTATGCTCAACTTTATCAGTGTAGCCTAGGTCCTCATCCTTAAAAGCAAATACTTCCGAATACCTAGCTAAAAGTGCACCTAACTCTGCTTGTTGGCCCTGTGTGCCACCTATTTGTAGTTTGTCCAAAAGCAACTGAATGTCTTGGTCTGTCATCTGTCCTTCTTTTCTGCCAACAGTTACTTCCTCTGTGTCAGCGGAGATGCGTTGAAATCGCACCTCACAGGAGTCCTTGTCTACACACTCTGCCTGAGTCGGAATACCAAGCCTGGTCCTGGGGCTTAACCACACATCCTCCTCAGAGAAATTTACCACCTGCACTGGAAATAAATGTCCCTTTGATTCAACTAGAGTGGGGACAACTACCAGGCCACCTGGCAATGGTGTGTTACCTGGCTCCAACAGCATTTTAGTGCTGTCACCTGACTGAGTTTTAAGTCCCTTTACATAGACTGTAGCTATGGAAGACGCAGGCACATGTACAGCACCCCTACCAGCTACACGGACAGAAGATGACTTTGGAGTGATGTTACACTGTTGTACTTGCTGAAATGCTTCCCTCCAATCTGAATCTAACTTTCCCCCTAGAGTAGTGTCAAACTCAGCATGAACTAGTTGTCTGCATCGGCTGATGATGTTCATACCAATAAGACCTGGTGCTGCAGGCTGTGACTGCTGATGCTCTTTGACTACCAGGAAACCACACTCGGGTAAGGTTATGCCCATAGTTTCAACGTCTAACTCAAGGTAGCCCAAGTAGGGAATGTCCAACCCGTTGGCGGCAGTGATCTTAAACCACCCGGTTGTAGACAGCATATCCTCATCCCTCCCAAGTAGGTGCTCTCTGAAAAAACCTCCAGTAATAGTGCTGACTTGGCTCCCGGTATCCAGTAAACAGTTAGCAGTAACCCCCCCAATCTTGAGATCTACTACTGGACATTTACCTATTGCACGGTCAAGAAATCTGTCACGAATACAAGTACTGTTCTGAGAGCCTGCAGGTTTTCCTCGCATTGCCCGGCTCATGGCAATCGAGGGAGCTAGTTTTCCTGCACCCCAGCCGGTATCGGTGGATGTGTTTGCTACCTTGTGCTTCTGAGGACACTGTTTGGCAATGTGTCCCGCCCCGTTACACTTAAAGCAAATAGGCTGACCTTCATCAGTGAACTTTGGCTTGGCTCTAGGTTTCCCAACCTTGTCATTACCAGTGTTTTCCTTCTGTAGAGCAAGACCCCGTACTGTCTCTTAGTTCCCCGATAGCTTTACCCTGCTCCGCCACCACTTTAAGAACATCCTGTAAAGTGACAGCCTGGCTGCCTGGTACCCCAATGGCAGAACACTGAAGATCCCTCCCCGTACTGTCACACACTACATTCTTGCTCTTTGCAACTTTAGTGCTACAGGGCTGGTCTTCTAAGGACCATAAGACAGCTTCCTCACGTACATCAAACAGGGTAGACTGGGGGTTGCCTCGTACAAACTTGCGCAACTCTCTCCGGAGTGAGGGATCTCTAACACCATCAACAAATCTGTTTCTGACAACCCGTTTTGTGTTCGGCACAGCATCTGGTGATTGCTTTACCACAGCTCTAATAATCTGAGAGAGTGCATGTGAGTATTCTTGGAAATCTTCACCCTCTTCTTGCTTGCGTCCATAGAAAGTTTCTAACAGCTGAGACTCACTGCGTTTTTCGGTGAAAGCCCCCCTTAGGTAACTGAACAGGTCACTGGGCTGCTTAGACTCTCCACCCAACCGTAACCTAATTTCCTGTAGGGCTGCCCCCCTCAACAAAGATCGAATGAAATCTACCTGCTCTGCAGGAGTCTGATCTCTAGCTCGTAGTACACTTTCAACCTCTTCAATGAACTCATCAACTGAACGACTATCTTTAGATACCTCACCACTGAATGGTTGGATCTGACGCTCTCTAGGTACATACACATATGACTTGGTTGCCCCATTACCTAGAGTGGCAATAATTGCCATTGCTTGGTCATGGTTTTTTTTCAACTCTGAAATCTGTGACTTGAGTTCATCTATCCGGTTGCCCTCACCCACACTAGAGGTATTGTCCTCACCATCCGAAGTGTGAGCTCCACCCGCCTCCTCAGGAGACTCTAACATTTTGACTCAGTTCACAAGTCCCTGAAAGCCACTGAATGGGATGGCAGCTGCGACGATTCTTCTCCAATGGTGTCCCTCCTCGGTGCCTTGATGGGTCCTCTCCCAGATTGGTCCTGGAGCCCTCTGGATCCCGTCTGTCTGGTCTGGTCCTCCTTAGCAACCCCAGGCAGCACTCTCCGTCCATCTCCAGGTCCACTTGGCACCACACCGCTCTTCCCCCACTGCCGTATTTTATGTATTTTTTCTTTACCGAGCCTGAGAAACTCCAAGCTAACAGACCCCACTCCTGGTACCAAAATGTGTAGCCTGGCGAAATGGAGCAGCACAGGACACAGAGCTTTCTTTTCTCTGGGGTTTTTTATTCTGAATTAATAACTTGGGTTCTAGGCTTAGGATGTAGTTGTAAATACATAAAACCACATTTAATTGTATAAAATACAGAAAAGACGGAAATACGGCAAATACAAGAAAACACAGTCGATAAAATACGGCAGTGGCTTGCTCAGCTCCCTCAAGAAATCTCTCACGCTGGATGTAGAAAATGGAGGCTGTGAAGAAAGGGGAGGTTCCTTTGGCATCACATGGTCCTACCCATAATCCTTTTCTCCTTGTTCAAATTACTAAAGGGGAAAATGAACCGCGCCATCTAGTGGACTTAAATATTCACTGCATTTTCCCCACTTGGCTACATATATATAAATGAGTTTGTCTGTCTGTGTGGGAAAGAGAGAGAGAGTCTGGGGGGTGGGGAGAGAGAGTCTGGGGGGTGGGGGGAGAGAGGCCCGGGGATTGAGAGAGAGACTGGGGGGAGAAGAGAGAGACGGGGGGGGCGAGGGCGACTGGGGGGGGGAGAGAGAGAGGGAGACGGGGGGGGAAGAGAGAGACTGGGGAAGAGAGCGACTGGGGAGGAGAGAGAGAGAGAGAGAGAGAGAAACTGGGGGGGAGAGGGAGAGAGAGACACTGGGGGGGGGAGAGAGAGAGAGAGACTGGGGAGGGAGAGAGACTCGGAGAGAGACTGGGGGGAAGAGAGCGACGGGGGGAGAGAGAGAGAGACTGGGGGGGGGAGAGAGAGAGAGAGAGAGACTGGGGGTGGAGAGAGAGAGACTGGGGGGGGGGAGAGAGAGAGAGAGAGAGAGACTGGGGGGGAGAGAGAGAGATGGGGGGAGAGAGAGAGAGAGAGAGAGAGAGAGAGACTGGGGGGGAGAGAGAGAGACTGGGGGGGAGAGGGGGAGAGAGAGAGAGAGACTGGGGGGGAGAGAGAGAGAGAGACTGGGGGGGAGAGAGAGAGAGAGACTGGGGGGGAGAGAGAGAGAGAGAGACTGGGGGGGAGAGAGAGAGAGACTGGGGGGGAGAGAGAGAGAGACTGGGGGGGAGAGAGAGAGACGGGGAGAGAGAGAGAGAGAGACTGGGGGGAGAGAGAGAGAGAGACTGGGGGGAGAGAGAGAGACGGGGGGGAGAGAGAGAGAGAGACTGGGGGGAGAGAGAGAGAGAGAGAGAGAGACTGGGGGGAGAGAGAGAGAGAGAGACTGGGGGGGAGAGAGAGAGAGACTGGGGGGGGAGAGAGAGAGACTGGGGGGGAGAGAGAGAGAGAGAGAGAGACGGGGGGGAGAGAGAGAGAGAGAGACTGGGGGGGAGAGAGGGAGAGAGACGGGGAGAGAGAGAGAGACTGGGGGGAGAGAGACGGGAGGGAGAGAGACGGGGGGAGAGAGAGAGAGAGACTGGGGGGGGACTGGGGGGAGAGAGGGAGAGAGACGGGGGGAGAGAGAGAGAGAGAGACTGGGGGGGAGAGAGAGAGAGACTGAGGGGGAGAGAGAGAGAGAGAGAGAGAGTCTGGGGGGTGGGGGGAGAGAGGCCCGGGGATTGAGAGAGAGACTGGGGGGAGAAGAGAGAGACGGGGGGGGCGAGAGCGACTGGGGTGGGAGAGAGAGAGAGAGAGAGAGAGAGAAAGACGGGGGGGGGGGAAGAGAGAGACTGGGGAAGAGAGCGACTGGGGAGGAGAGAGAGAGAGACTGGGGGGGAGAGAGAGAGAGAGACTGGGGGGAGAGAGAGAGAGACTGAGGGGGGGAGAGAGAGAGAGAGAGAGAGAGAGAGAGACTGGGGGAGAGAGAGAGCGAGAGACTTGGGGGAGAGAGAGAGAGAGACTTGGGGGGGGAGAGAGAGAGAGACTTGGGGAGAGAGAGAGAGAGAGAGACTGGGGGGGAGAGAGAGAGACTGGGGGGGAGAGAGAGAGAGACTGGGGGGGAGAGAGAGAGAGAGAGAGAGACTGGGGGGAGAGAGAGAGAGACTGAGGGGGAGAGAGAGAGAGAGAGAGACTGGGGGAGAGAGAGCGAGAGACTTGGGGGAGAGAGAGCGAGAGACTTGGGGGAGAGAGAGAGAGACTTGGGGGAGAGAGAGAGAGACTTGGGGGAGAGAGAGAGAGAGACTTGGGGGAGAGAGAGAGAGAGAGAGAGAGAGAGACTGGGGGGAGAGAGAGAGACTGGGGGGAGAGAGAGAGACTGGGGGGAGAGAGACTGGGGGGGAGAGAGAGAGAGACTGGGGGGGAGAGAGAGAGAGAGAGACTGGGGGAGAGAGAGAGAGAGAGAGACTGGGGGAGAGAGAGAGAGAGAGAGAGAGACTGGGGGGGAGAGAGAGAGAGACTGGGGGAGAGAGAGAGAGAGCGGGGGAGAGAGAACAGGGAAAAGAGAGAGCGGGGGAGAGGGGGAGAGAGAGAGCGGGGGAGAGAGAGACCGAGCGACCCGGCACCAGGACACCGAGAGCCCGGAGACACCCGGGACACAGCCCGGCTCACCGAGACCGAGAGACCGGCCCAGAGACACAGTAAGGCCCGGGGACAGAGAGAGAGAGAGAGAGAGCGAGGTCGCGGGAACAGAGAGAGAGAGAACCCGGGAACAGAGAGAGAGATCCCGGCAACAGAGAGAGAGGACATCGGAGCGGGAGGGAGCGAGAGAGCGTGAGAGAGAGAGAGAGAGAGGAGAGGAAACACCAGCTGGAGACAAAAAGCTGGAGAGAGAGAGAAACAGAGGCCTGAACCGCGAGACCGGGAGCAGCAGCCCGAACCAGGACAATAAATAAGAGGCCTGGGGAGGGTGAACCCGAGAACGCGAGGCCCAGAGACCGCGGGATCGGAGACCGGGAGGAGCGGCCCGAACCGGGAAAACAAGTAAGAGGCCTGGGAAGGGCGAACACGAGACCGCGAGGTCGAAGAACGGGAGGAGCGGCCCGAACCGGGAAAACGAGTAAGAGGCCTGGGGAGGGTGAACCCGAGACCGCGAGGCCCAGAGACCGCGGGAACGGAGACCGGGAGACCAGGGCAGAAAACAGCCTGGTCAGTCAAAAAACCCGGGGGCCTGAGACCGACACGACGACACGAGGAGATCCGCCCAGAGCGCGGAAAGCGAATGAGTCCGGGGCACGGAGAGTGTACGAGTTTGGAACACGGAGAGAGAGAGCGAGTCCGAGGCCCGGAGAGCGAGTGAGAGAGTCGGAAGAGAAAAAAATAAATAAATAAATAACCGGAGAAATAAGTTTTACCTAATTCTACCTAAGTTTCATTTTAGTTAAAGTTAGTTCGGAAAAAGTTTAATTTTATTTAAATACCTGAAAAAAGAACAACAAACCCGCGAGGAAAAGGAATAGAAACCCGAGAGAAACGATAAACTACCCGAACCAAGATCCTGTGAGAGAAAGAGAAAGATAAACCTTTAAGAACAGCTATATCAAAGATGAACCCCTGAAAAACTCCCAATTTTGGACCTAAAAGTGGGCTAAGGTGGAACACGACACAAAAAAGAGAAGAAAAAAAAAAGATATCTATCTGAGACAAAAAACAAACGACTACAATGAGCAGGGAAATGATATATCCTGAGCAATGCACAAAAAATAAAGCAAAGGAAAAATACAAGTACACAACACTAAAAAATAACCCAGAGATCCTCTATGTTGACTATACCACACACAAAGGGACTAAACTGAAGAACAACCTCATATTCTACACCGAATACGTCACCTCCTGGAAGGAGACTTTACAAAAACACTACACATACGTCTCCAGTGAAGGTATTGGCAGTGGAGGCAGACTGAAAATATGTAAAGATGGAAACCTAGATAAAGATGACCCCCTGCTAACCATAAGCTACTACAACAAAAATAGAAAGATCATGATACAGGGGAATGTGGAAAATCTGGACTCCTTCGAAAAGGAATTCCCCCAGTTGAAAACTAAGGCAGACACAAAGCGGACCAATGGACAGGAAGCAAAAGAGAGTCGAACAGAGGATGATGAGAACCAAGTGGAGGAAGAAGAAGAGAGACCAGCAGAGGAAAACACCTCCCTGTCCATCTCCACCCCCCCCACACCTCTCAACGAAAACAAAATGATGAAAGAGAATCTGGCCAAACTAGAACTTGATTTCAACGAATACAGAGAAACACTGGCCAAGAATCTGAAGGAGGAATTCAAACAGCTAAAAATGGAACACGAGTCCTCCACCCACAAGATGACAAAGACCATAGAGGAGCAAAGAAACGAGATCAAAGAACTCCGTACTCAACTAAACAAAACGAAGGAGACCGTAGAAAGGCTCAGCAGGCAACACAAACCTCTTAAGGTCCAAAAACCTGAGGACACAAAAACAACACACACAAGGACACAGAACCCGCCGGATGCCACCCCACACGACGACACACCGAAAGCCACAAACCCCGCTCCAACCAGCCCCCAGTCGAATCATGCCCAGACTACTGCTACCCAGTCCTCACACACAGGAACACAAAAACCGACAGATGCCCCCCCAAACGAGGACACACCGAAAGCCCCAAACCCCGCTCCTGCCACACAACATATCCCAGAAACCCAGCCAACAACCAGCCACCAGGCGAGTCCTACCCAGACTACTGTTACCCAGCCTGAAAAACCAGCCCCTCAGGCGGTCCTGCTGACCGACTCCAACGGAAAGTTTCTGGACCCCCAGAGGCTGTTCCCAAACCATCAAGTCCTGAAAAAATGGTGCAGCAACACAGACCAAGCAATGAAGATCCTGAACAAAGAATCCCTTGGAAGCCCCAAATGGATTGTGATCCACACAGGCACGAACGACCTACGCACCCTACAGGAAGGCACTGCTAGGGCGGTGAGCAGGATGGCGGAAAAGGCCAGCAGGGAATTCCCCGAGGCGCAGATCGTGATCTCCACACTACTGCCCAGAAAGGACACCCCAGCCTATATAATCCACAACACCAACAGGGAGATCGACACGAGATGTTCTGTCCTCCCCAACGTCTCCCTGGCCCATCATCCAAACATCAACACAAGGGACCTCTATGACGAAATACATCTACTCAAACAGCGGATGTGGGTCTTCGCAAGAAACCTCATAAACACTGCCAAAAGACGCAGCCCTCCCACCCCCTCTACCATTGGGAGCCCAAACAGGACCACCAATGTCCCCCACCCCCATTACAAAACCAACAACAGAACCGTACTTTTATACCTGACCCAAGACCCCCCTCTAGACCACAGACTGTAGACCAAGAACTGAGAAAGATCATGACGATGCTGAACAGCCTGATAGAAAGCCGGAGAAATTATTAATATTGTTATTTATCATTATCATTATTGATCAGTATTATTACTATTATTAGATAGATATATGTGCATGCCTCATGAAATGTATACTAAATCATCATTTAGCATTATAGAAAATAGTGTTTCCACACTCATCCCACAAAATAGGTCCATTTTATTTCGTTTTATTGAACTATATAAATGCGTTCTTTCCACATAAGCGGCTGGAATATCCAGGGCCTCCGCTCCTCAACTTTTGGGACGAAGAGTACAGACCCTGAATTCCTAAAAGCTATAAAAGACATTGATATAATTGTGTTAACAGAAACATGCTGCCAAAAGGACGTGCCAACCCACTGTCCTCCAATGTACCATGAAATCATTGTGCCCTCAGTAAAGAACACTAAAACACGCAAGGGCAGAACCTCCGGGGGAATATTGGTGTGGTATAAGGGAGAACTGGACAAACACATCTCACCGGTAAAACAGGGAAAATCACACGTATGGCTAAAACTAGATAAAAATATAGGAATAGCAAAAAACGATGTTTACTTATGTGCGATCTACAATACCTCCAATAGAATCGCCATATTTCGAAGAGGAGTTATTTGATACTCTCCACATGGAAATCAGCCATTTCCAGGCCCAAGGAAAGGTGATAATATGTGGGGACCTAAATGCAAGGACCGGTTGTGAACCTGACTTCATAGACCCACAGGGAAACAACCATGTGTTTGGCCAGACCCCTTTAGATGTCACACCAGTCATCGCAAATCGGAACAACCTTGATCGTGAAATAAATAAAAGCGTTAGGGAGGTAGTGCAACTCTGCCGAGCCTTAGGCCTGTACATAGTTAATGGTAGGTTCAGAGGGGACTCCCTAGGGAGACTCACATACTCCTCAACTCTTGGGTCTAGTGTGGTGGACTATACAATCACTGACCTGGACCCCTGAGATATCAACTCATTCACTGTCAGGCAGCAATCCCCCCTCTCAGACCATAACCAAATAAATATGTACCTTAAACTTTCTGCCCAAACTACAGACACAAAAAAAGAACCCAGTAAGCTCCATAAAATAAACCAGACATACAGATGGGCCCCAGACAGTGGAGAAAAATTCATCACAGCACTAAAGTCACCTGATCTCACAAGTAAAATATCAAAATTTAAAGAAAACCCATACGAGATCACCAGAGATGGTGTAAACATGGCCATAGAGGATATAAATATGATCTTCCATGAGGCAGCTGTAAAAGCCGACCTTGTGAAACAGAAGAGGAAGCGTCACAAAAGACAAAATAAAAATAAGAAATGGTTTGACCACGAATGCAAAAATGCCAGAAAAGACCTGAGAAAAATATCAAACCAAAAGCATCGCCAACCAAACAATCCGGACCTACGTACTAGATACAATGAAACCCTCAAAAGATACAAACACACCATTAGGAACAAAACACAAAACTATACCCACAAAATACTCGAAGAAATTGAAAACTCCACCAATCCAAAACAATTCTGGGAAATGTGGAATAACCTGAGTACAACACAATTGCAAGCATTACCAATCCAAGATGGCGACATCTGGAGAACACATTTTGAAAACCTCTACAAAGACATCCCAATAAACGAAACAAACCCAAGTCAACATCAGGTCACAGAAAAACTCCACACATTAGAAGCAACAATTAAAGACAACCAAAACCCTCTAGACTCCCCAATCACATGGAAAGAACTGGCCACAAAAACAAAATCTCTCCACCTAAAGAAAGCCTGTGGCCCAGACAACATCAAAAATGAAATGCTCAAGTTCAGCAATATGGAGATGCAGGGTGCGGTACTCAAATTATTCAACATCATATTACGTTCAGGCTGTTTTCCCGATATCTGGTGCCAAGGACTAATCTCCCCCATATATAAAAGTGGAAACAAATCAGACCCAAATAACTACCGCGGCATCTGTGTCAACAGTTGTCTAGGGAAGTTATTCTGCAGTATTCTAAATAGTAGATTACTTGATTTTCTTAACAAACATAATATCCTCAGAAAAAACCAAATAGGCTTTCTTCCAAAACACCGCACCGCCGACCATATCTATACCCTTCACACCCTCATTGAAAAACATATACACCAAACAAAAAATGGGAAAATATTCACCTGTTTCATCGACTTCAAGAAAGCCTTTGACTCTATATGGCACGAAGGGCTCTATTATAAACTTCTTCAGTGTGGAATAGGGGGCAAAGTCTATGACCTTATTAAATCAATGTATCTGAAAAACAAATGCGGGGTCAAAATTGGAGACAAACGCACCGATTTCTTCACCCAGAGAAGAGGCGTCCGGCAGGGCTGCAATTTGAGCCCGACCCTGTTCAACATATACATAAATGAATTAGCAGACATGCTGGAGCAAAGCGAGTCACCAGGTCTCCGTCTCCTGGATGGAGAAGTGAAATCCCTGTTCTATGCGGACGACCTGGTTCTGCTGTCTCCCACAGAACAGGGATTACAGCAACAACTAGACCTACTCGACAAATACTGCCAAAATTGGGCTCTAACAGTAAATCTAAAGAAAACCAACATCATGATTTTTCAAAAAAGGCCCAGATGTCAGGAAAACAAATACCAGTTTACCCTCAGTGATACCACTATAGGACACACTATGAGCTACACCTACCTTGGTCTAACTATTACAGCATCAGGGAGCTTCAGCATAGCAGTGAATGCACTAAAAGAAAAAGCACGAAGAGCCCTATATTCAATAAAAAGAAAATTCTACAACATCCAAATCACAATCAAAATCTGGCTCAAAATATTTGACAGCATAATCCTGCCCATTGCACTGTACGGTAGTGAAGTATGGGGCCCGCTAAATCACCAAAGCTACACTAAATGGGAAAAACACACAATAGAAGCCCTACATGCAGAATTCTGCCGAAGCATCCTTCGCACCCAAAGAAAAACGCCAACAAATGCATGCAGAGCCGAACTAGGCAGATACCCACTGATAATAAACATCCAAAAACGAGCACTAAACTTCCTAAATCACCTCAAATCTAGCTCCCCAGACACCCTTCATTTCAAAGCCTTTCAGACCCAAGAGCTAAACCCAGAAAAAAGTCCCCTGAGTCAGCTGCTACTGAAACTAAGTACTCAGCCGGACCCTGACCAGCCCCAGACCAACACAGCCGTCCAAACACCAATCCGAGTGAACCAAATCATTAAAAAATGCAAAGAAACCTACCTGGAACATTGGAACAAAATAACCGAAAGCCAAAGCAGATTAGAATGTTACCGGGCCCTAAAAAGAGAATATAAACTGGCAGACTACCTCACGACCATCAGAGACACAAAACAGAGACAGACCCTCACCAGGTACAGACTAAGCGACCACCAACTGGAAATTGAAAAAGGCAGATACAAGAAATCCTGGCAGCCTAGAGAGAATAGAATATGCGATCAATGTCTGGCCGGCGAGGTTGAAACAGAGATGCATTTCCTCCTAAAATGCGAAAAATTCAACACATCAAGAAACATATTATTCAACAAGCTAAGCCAAACAACCCCAGATTTCAAGGAATTGGATGACCTGTCAAAATTGAGATTAGTCCTAGGAGAAGGAGACAGACCATACCTAGGGGCCAAATATGTAACAACATGTCACAACCTGAGGACTGTTTAAAATTAAGACTGTTTAAAATTAATATTGAACGTACCAAATGAAGTACAAAGACTGTTTAAAATTAATATTGTTTAAAAGTAATATTGTATGTACCCAACAAATGTCAAATTGATTGACACCTACAGAATGTTGGAAAACTGTACCTTTTTGCTATGTAAGCTTTGGCAATATGGTTCTCTGTAAACTTTCATGCCAATAAAACATTTGAACTGAAAACTGAACTGAACTGAGATTGGGAGTGTGAGAAAGAGAGAGATTGGGAGTGTGAGAGAGATAGACTGGGACTGAGAGAGAGAGAGATTGGGAGTGTGAGAGTGAGACTGGGAGTGTGAGAGAGACTGGGAGTGTGAGAGAGACTGGGAGTGTGAGAAAGACTGGGACTGTGAGAGAGATTGGGAGTGTGAGAGAGATTGGGAGTGTGAGAGAGACTGGGAGTTTCAGAGAGACTGGGAGTGAGAGAGAGACTGGGAGTGAGAGAGAGAGAGATTGGGAGTGTGAGAGAGAGAGAGATTGGGAGTGTGAGAGAGAGAGAGAGAGATTGGGAGTGTGAGAGAGAGAGATTGGGAGTGTGAGAGAGAGAGAGACTGGGAGTGTGAGAGAGAGAGAGATTGGGAGTGTGTGAGAGAGAGAGATTGGGAGTGTGAGAGAGCGAGAGACTGGGAGTGTGAGAGAGAGAGAGATTGGGAGTGTGAGAGAGAGAGATTGGGAGTGTGAGAGAGAGAGAGATTGGGAGTGTGAGAGAGAGAGAGATTGGGAGTGTGAGAGAGAGAGAGATTGGGAGTGTGAGAGAGAGAGAGATTGGGAGTGTGAGAGAGAGAGATTGGGAGTGTGAGAGAGAGAGAGATTGGGAGTGTGAGAGAAAGCGTTTGGGAGTGTGAGAGAGAGAGAGATTGGGAGTGAGTGAGAGAGAGAGACTGGGAGTGTGTGAGAGAGACTGGGAGTGTGAGAGAGAGAGATTGGGAGTGTGAGAGAGAGAGAGATTTGGAGTGAGAGAGTGAGATTGGGGTTGTGAGAGAAAGAGATTGGGAGTGTGAGAGAGAGAGAGATTGGGAGTGTGTGAGAGAGAGTTTGGGAGTGTGAGAGAGAGAGACTGGGAGTGTGCGAGAGAGACTGGGACTGTGAGAGCGAGAGAGATTGGGAGTGTGAGAGAGGGAGAGATTGGGAGTGTGAGAGAGTGAGATTGGGAGTGTGAGAGAAAGAGATTGGGAGTGTGAGAGAGAGAGAGATTGGGAGCGTGAGAGAGAGAGAGATTGGGAGTGAGAGACAGACAGAGATTGGGAGTGTGAGAGAGAGAGATTGGGAGTGTGAGAGAGAGATTGGGAGTGTGAGAGAGAGAGAGATTGGGAGTGTGAGAGAGAGAGACTGGGAGTGAGAGAGAGAGAGATTGGGAGTGTGAGGGAGAGAGAGATTGGGAGTGTGAGAGAGAGAGAGACTGGGAGTGTGAGAGAGAGAGAGACTGGGAGTGTGAGAGAGAGAGAGAGACTGGGAGTGAGAGAGAGAGATTGGGAGTGTGAGAGAGAGAGATTGGGAGTGTGAGAGAGAGAGATTGGTAGTGTGAGAGAGAGAGGCTGGGAGTGAGAGAGAGCGAGATTGGGAGTGTGAGAGAGAGAGATTGGGAGTGTGAGAGAGAGAGAGACTGGGAGTGAGAGAGAGACTGGGAGTGAGAGAGAGAGAGATTGGGAGTGTGAGAGAGAGCGAGAGATTGGGAGTGTAAGAGAGAGAGAGTGAGAGAGATTGGGAGTGTGAGAGAGAGAGATTGGGAGTGTGAGAGAGAGAGAGATTGGGAGTGTGAGAGAGAGAGACTGGGAGTGAGAGAGAGAGATTGGGAGTGAGAGCGAGAGAGAGACTCGGAGTGAGAGAGAGAGATTGGGAGTGTGAGAGAGAGAGAGATTGGGAGTGAGAGAGAGAGATTGCGAGTCTGAGAGAGAGAGACTGGGAGTGAGAAACAGAGATTGGGAGTGTGAGAGGGAGAGAGTGTGAGAGAGAGTGTGAGAGAGAGAGAGATTGGGAGTGTGAGAGAGAGACTGGGAGTGTGTGAGAGAGATTGGGTGTGTGAGAGAGAGATTGGGAGTGTGAGAGAGAGAGATTGGGAGTGTGAGAGAGAGAGAGACTGGGAGTGTGAGAGAGAGAGATATTGGGAGTGTGAGAGAGAGAGACTGGGAGTGTGAGAGAGAGAGAGATTGGGAGTGTGAGAGAGAGAGACTGGGAGTGTGAGAGAGAGAGAGATTGGGAGTGTGAGAGAGAGAGAGATTGGGAGTGTGACAGAGAGAGACTGGGAGTGTGAGAGAGAGAGATTGGGAGTGTGAGAGAGAGAGACTGGGAGTGTGAGAGAGAGAGAGACTGGGAGTGTGAGAGAGAGAGAGATTGTGAGTGTGAGAGAGAGAGAGACTGGGAGTGTGAGAGGGAGAGAGATTGGGAGTGTGAGAGAGAGAGAGACTGGGAGTGTGAGAGAGAGAGAGATTGGGAGTGTGAGAGACAGAGACTGGGAGTGTGAGAGAGAGAGAGACTGGGAGTGTGAGAGAGAGAGAGATTGGGAGTGTGAGAGAGAGACTGGGAGTGTGAGAGAGAGAGATTGCGAGTGTGAGAGAGAGAGAGATTGGGAGTGAAAAAACCTGGACAACGATGCAGCAAAGCTGAGCCCGAGCAGCAGCAGGAACACGGAGCCTGAAGCACCACAGCAGAGCCCGAGCAGCAACCGGAGCCCGGAGCCTGAAGCCGGAGAAAGGCCCGAGGAACCGGGCCGAGCGAGGCACCGGAGAGAAGGAGAGCGAGCAGCAACAGGAGTAGACCCAGACCGGGAGGAGCAGCCCGAGCCAGTCAAAGAGGCGAGTGGAGAGGTAGGGGTGCCGGATCGGGTCGGGACTGTCGGGCCTGGAGAGCGAGCAAGCCCGGGGCCTGAAACCCGAGAAACTCCGGGGTCGGAGAAACTCGGACAAACACCGGGCCGGGCCGGGACTGCACAGCCGAGCCGAGGGGCTGGGACCAGGGCAGAAGCCCGGAGAGAGAGCAAGCCCGGGGCCTGAAACCCGAGAAACTCCGGGGTCGGAGAAACTCGGACAAACACCGGGCCGGGACTGCACAGCCGAGCCGGGGGGCTGGGACCAGGGCAGAAGCCCGGAGAGCGAGCACGCCCGGGGCCTGAAACCCGAGAAACTCTGGGGTCGGAGAAACCCGGACGAACACCGGGCCGGGACAGCACAGTCGATCCGAGAGGCTGGGACCAGGGCAGAAGCCCGGAGAGCGAGCAAGCCCGGGGCCTGAAACCCGAGAAACTCCGGGGTCGGAGAAACTCGGACAAACACCGGGCCGGGACTGCACAGCCGAGCCGAGGGGCTGGGACCAGAGCAGAAACAGCCTGAGACCGACGCGAGGAGAGAGAGGAAAACTCCGGGTCCGGAGGAAAAAAGCTTTACCTAGATCTACCTAAATTTAATTAACCTAGAAAAAGAACAACAAACCCGCGAGAAAAAAGGAATAGAAACCCGAGAGAAACGATAAACAACCCGAACCAGGAACCTGTGAGAGAGAGAGAGAGAAACTTTTAAGAGCAGCTATATCAAAGATGAACCCCTGAAAAACTCTCAATTTTGGACCTAAAAGTGGGATAAGGTGGAACACGACACAAAAAAGAGAAAAAAAGTGATCTACCTGAGACAAAACAAACGACTACAATGAGCAGGGAAATGAAATATCCTGAGCAATGCACAAAAAATAAAGCAAAGGAAAAGCACAAGGACATAACACTAAAAAGTAACCCAGAGGTCCTCTACGTTGACTATACCACACACAAAGGGATTAAGACGAAGAACAACCTCATATTCTACACCGACTCCGTTCCCTCATGGAAGGAGACTTTACAAAAATACTACGCATACGTCTCCAGCAAAGGTATTGGGAGTGGAGGCAGACTGAAAATATGTAAAGATGGAAATCTAGATAAAGATGACCCCCTGCTAACCATAAGCTACTACAACAAAAAAGGAAAGATCATGATACAGGGGAATGTAGAAAATCTGGACTCCTTCGAAAAGGAATTCCCCCAGTTGAAAACTAAGGCAGACACAAATAGGACCAATGGACAGGAGGCAAAAGAGAGTCGAACAGAGGACGATGAGAGCCAAGCGGAGGAAGAAGAAGAGAGTCCAGCAGAGACACACACCTCCCTGACCATCTCCACCCCTCCCACACCTCTCAACGCAAACAAACTGCAGAAAGAGAGTCTGTCCAAACTAGAACTCGAATTCAACGAATACAGAGAAACACAGGCCAAGAACTGGACGGAGGAACTCAAACAGCTGAAAACGGAAAATGAGTCCACCATCCACAAGCTGAGAAAGACCGTAGAGGAACAAAGAAATAAGATCAAAGAACTCCATACCCAGCTAAACAAAACGATGGAGGCCGTAGAAAGGCTCAGCAGGCAACACAAACCTCTTAAGGTCCAAAAAACAACACACACAAGGACACAGAACCCATCGGATGCCACCCCACACGAGGACACACCGAAAGCCACAAACCCCGCTCCTGCCACACAGCTTATCCCAGAAACCCAGCCAACAACCAGCCCTCAGTCGAGTCCTGCCCAGACTACCGCTACCCAGTCCTCACACACAGGGACACAGAACCCGTCAGATGCCCCCCCACACGAGGACACACCGAAAGCCTCAAACCCTGCTCCTGCCACACAACATATTCCAGAAACCCAGCCAACAACCAGCCATCAGTCGAGTCCTGCCCAGACTACTGCTACCCAGTCTGAAAAACCAGCCCCTCAGGCGGTCCTGCTGACCGACTCCAACGGAAAGTTTCTGGACCCCCAGAGGCTGTTCCCAGGTCATCAAGTCCTGAAAAAATGGTGCAGCAACACAGACCATGCAATGAAGATCCTGAACAAAGAATCCCTTGGAAGCCCCAAATGGCTTGTGATCCACACAGGCACAAACGACCTACGCACCCTACAGGAAGGCACTGCTAGGGCGGTGAGCAGGATGGCGGAAAAGGCCAGCAAGGAATTCCCCGAGGCGCGGATCGTGATCTCCACACTACTGCCCAGAAAGGATACCCCAGCCTATATAATCCACAACACCAACAGGGAGATCGACACGAGATGTTCTGTCTTCCCCAACGTCTACCTGGCCCATCATCCAAACATCAACACAAGGGACCTCGATGACGAAATACATCTACTCAAACAGCGGATGTGGGTCTTCGCAAGAAACCTCATAAACACTGCCAAAAGACGCAGCCCTCCCACCCCCTCTACCATTGGGAGCCGTAACCCAAACAGGACCACCAATGTCCCCCACCCCCCTAGACAAAACCAACAACAGAACCGTGCTTTTATACCTGACCCAAGACCCCCCTCTAGACCACAGACTGTAGACCAAGAACTGAGAAAGATCATGACGATGATGAACAGCCTGATAGAAAGCCGGAGAGGAATGCACTAAATTATTAATATTGTTATTTATCATTATCATTATTGTTATCTTATCATTATTATTACTATTATTAGATAGCTATATGTGCATGCCTCATGAAATTTATACTAAATCATCATTTAGCATTATAGAAAATAGTGTTTCCACACTCATCCCACAAAATAGGTCCATTTTATTTCGTTTTTTTTGAACTATATAAATGCGTTCTTTCCACATAAGCTGCTGGAATATCCAGGGTCTCCGCTCCTCAACTTTTGGGATGAAGAGTACAGACCCTGAATTCCTAAAAGCTATAAAAGACATTGATATAATTGTGTTAACAGAAACATGGTGCCAAAAGGACATGCCGACCCACTGTCCTCCAATGTACCATGAAATCATTGTGCCCTCAGTAAAGAACACTAAGACACGCAAGGGCAGAACCTCCGGGGGAATCCTGGTGTGGTATAAAGGAGAACTGAACAAACACATCTCACCGATAAAACAGGGAAAATCACACGTATGGCTAAAATTAGATAAAAATATAGGAATAGCAAAAAACGATGTTTACTTATGTGCGATCTACATACCTCCAATAGAATCGCCATATTTTGAAGAGGAGATATTTGACACTCTCCACATGGAAATCAGCCATTTCCAGGCCCAAGGAAAGGTGCTACTATGTGGGGACCTAAATGCAAGGACCGGATGTGAACCTGACTTCATAGACCCACAGGGCAACAACCATGTCTTTGGCCAGACCCCTCTATATGTCACACCAGCCATCGCAAACCGGAACAACCTCGATTGTGAAATAAATAAAAGCGGTAGGGAGGTAGTGCAACTCTGCCGAGCCTTAGGCCTGTACATAGTTAACGGTAGGTTCAGAGGGGACTCCTTAGGGAGACTCACATATTCCTCAACTCTTGGGTCTAGTGTGGTGGATTATACAATCACTGACCTGGAACCTGCGATATCAACGCATTCACTGTCAGGCAGCAATCCCCCCTCTCAGACCATAACCAAATAAATGTGTACCTTAAACTTTCTGCCCAAACTACAGACACAAAAAAGGAACCCAGTAAGCTACATAAAATAAACCAGACATACAGATGGGCCCCAGACAGTGGAGATAAATTCATCACAGCACTAAATTCACCTGATCTCACAAGTAAAATTTCAAAATTTAAAGAAAATCTATATGAGATCACCAGAGATGGTGTAAACATGGCCATAGAGGATATAAATATGATCTTCCATGAGGCAGCTGTAAAAGCCGACCTCGTGAAACAGAAGAGGAAGCGTCACAAAAGACAAAATAAAAATAAGAAATGGTTTGACCATGAATGCAAAAATGCCAGAAAAGACCTGAGAAAAATATCAAACCAAAAGCATCGGCAACCAAACAATCCGGACCTACGTACTAGATACAATGAAACCCTCAAAAGATATAAACACACCATTAGGAACAAAACACAAAACTATACCCACAAAATACTCGAAGAAATTGAAAACTCCACCAATCCAAAACAATTCTGGGAAATGTGGAATAACCTGAGTACAACACAATTGCAAGCATTACCAATCCAAGATGGCGACATCTGGAGAACACATTTTAAAAACCTCTACAAAGACATCCCAATAAACGAAACAAACCCAAGTCAACATCAGGTCACAGAAAAACTCCACACATTAGAAGCAACAATTAAAGACAACCAAAACCCTCTAGACTCCCCAATCACATGGAAAGAACTGGCCACAAAAACAAAATCTCTCCACCTAAAGAAAGCCTGTGGCCCAGACAACATCAAAAATGAAATGCTCAAGTTCAGCAATATGGAGATGCAGGGTGCGGTACTCAAATTATTCAACATCATATTACGTTCAGGCTGTTTTCCCGATATCTGGTGCCAAGGACTAATCTCCCCCATATATAAAAGCGGAAACAAATCAGACCCAAATAACTACCGCGGCATCTGTGTCAACAGTTGTCTAGGGAAGTTATTCTGCAGTATTCTAAATAGTAGATTACTTGATTTTCTTAACAAACATAATATCCTCAGAAAAAACCAAATAGGCTTTCTTCCAAAACACCGCACCGCCGACCATATCTATACCCTTCACACCCTCATTGAAAAACATATACACCAAACAAAAAATGGGAAAATATTCGCCTGTTTCATCGACTTCAAGAAAGCCTTTGACTCTATATGGCACGAAGGGCTCTATTATAAACTTCTTCAGTGTGGAATAGGGGGCAAAGTCTATGACCTTATTAAATCAATGTATCTGAAAAACAAATGCGGGGTCAAAATTGGAGACAAACGCACCGATTTCTTCACCCAGAGAAGAGGCGTCCGGCAGGGCTGCAATTTGAGCCCGACCCTGTTCAACATACACATAAATGAATTAGCAGACATGCTGGAGCAAAGCGAGTCACCAGGTCTCCGTCTCCTTGATGGAGAAGTGAAATCCCTGTTCTATGCGGACGACCTGGTTCTGCTGTCTCCCACAGAACAGGGATTACAGCAACAACTAGACCTACTCGACAAATACTGCCAAAATTGGGCTCTAACAGTAAATCTAAAGAAAACCAACATCATGATTTTTCAAAAAAGGTCCAGATGCCAGGAAAACAAATACCAGTTTACCCTCAGTGATACCACTATAGGACACACTATGAGCTACACCTACCTTGGTCTAACTATTACAGCATCAGGGAGCTTCAGCATAGCAGTGAATGCACTAAAAGAAAAAGCCCGAAGAGCCCTATATGCAATAAAAAGAAAATTCTACAACATCCAAATCCCAATCAAAATCTGGCTCAAAATATTTGACAGCATAATCCTGCCCATTGCACTGTACGGTAGTGAAGTATGGGGCCCGCTAAATCACCAAAGCTACATTAAATGGGAAAAACACACAATAGAAGCCCTACATGCAGAATTCTGCCGAAGCATCCTTCGCACCCAAAGAAAAACGCCAACAAATGCATGCAGAGCCGAACTAGGCAGATACCCACTGATAATAAACATCCAAAAACGAGCACTAAACTTCCTAAATCACCTCAAATCTAGCTCCCCAGACACCCTTCATCTCAAAGCCTTTCAGACCCAAGAGCTAAACCCAGAAAAGAGTCCCCTGAGTCAGCTGCTACTGAAACTAAGTACTCAGCCGGACCCTGACCAGCCCCAGACCAACACAGCCGTCCAAACACCAATCCGAGTGAACCAAATCATTAAACAATGCAAAGAAACCTACCTGGAACATTGGAACAAAATAACCGAAAGCCAAAGCAGATTAGAATGTTACCGGGCCCTAAAAAGAGAATATAAACTGGCAGACTACCTCACGACCATCAGAGACACAAAACAGAGACAGACCCTCACCAGGTACAGACTAAGCGACCACGAACTGGAAATTGAAAAAGGCAGATACAAGATATCCTGGCAGCCTAGAGAGAATAGAATATGCGATCAATGTCTGGCCGGCGAGGTTGAAACAGAAATGCATTTCCTCCTAAAATGCGAAAAATTCAACACATCAAAAAACATATTATTCAACAAGCTAAGCCAAACAACCCCAGATTTCAAGGAATTGGATGACCTGTCAAAATTGAGATTAGTCCCAGGAGAAGGAGACAGACCATACCTTGGGGCCAAATATGTAACAACATGTCACAACCTGAGGACTGTTTAAAATTAAGACTGTTTAAAATTAATATTGAACGTACCAAATGAAGTACAAAGACTGTTTAAAATTAATATTGTTTAAAAGTAATATTGTATGTACCCAACAAATGTCAAATCGATTGAGACCTACAGAATGTTGGAAAACTGTACCTTTTTGCCATGTAAGCTTTGGCAATATGGTTCTCTGTAAACTTTCATGCCAATAAAGCATTTGAATTGGAATTGGAATTGATTGGGAGTGTGAGCGAGAGAGAGATTGGGAGTGAGTGAGAGAGAGAGATTGGGAGTGTGAGAGAGAGAGACTGGGAGTGTGAGAGAGAGAGAAATTGGGAGTGTGAGAAAGCGAGAGACTGGGAGTGTGAGAGAGAGAGAGATTGGGAGTGTGAGAGAGAGAGATTGGGAGTGTGAGAGAGAGAGAGATTGGGAGTGTGAGAGAGAGAGAGACTGGGAGTGTGAGAGAGAGAGAGACTGGGAGTGTGAGAGAGAGAGAGACTGGGAGTGAGAGAGAAAAAGATTGGGAGTGTGAGAGAGAGAGATTGGGAGTGTGAGAGAGAGAGATTGGGAGTGTGAGAGAGAGATTGGGAGTGTGAGAGAGAGAGAGATTGGGAGTGTGAGAGAGAGAGACTGGGAGTGAGAGAGAGAGAGATTGGGAGTGTGAGAGAGAGAGACAGGGAGTGTGAGAGAGAGAGATTGGGAGTGTGAGAGAGAGAGAGACTGGGAGTGTGAGAGAGAGATTGGGAGTGTGAGTGAGAGAGGTTGGTAGTGTGAGAGAGAGAGAGAGATTGGGAGTGTGAGAGAGAGAGAGAGACTGGGAGTGAGAGAGAGAGAGATTGGGAGTGTGAGAGAGAGAGAGATTGGGAGTGTGAGAGAGAGAGAGATTGGGAGTTTGAGAGAGAGAGATTAGGAGTGTGAGAGAGAGAGAGATTGGGAGTGTGAGAGAGAGAGAGATTGGGAGTGTGAGAGAGAGAGACTGGGAGTGTGAGAGAGAGAGACTGGGAGTGTGAGAGAGAGAGAGATTGGGAGTGTGAGAGAGAGACTGGGAGTGTGAGAGAGAGAGAGAGATTGGGAGTGTGAGAGAGAGAGAGATTGGGAGTGTGAGAGAGAGAGATTGGGAGTGTGAGAGAGAGGGATTGGGAGTGTGAGAGAGAGAGAGATTGGGAGTGTGAGAGAGAGAGAGATTTGGAGTTTGAGAGAGAGAGGGATTGGGAGTGTGAGAGAGAGAGAGATTGGGAGTGTGAGAGAGAGAGAGATTGGGAGTGTGAATGAGAGAGAGATTGGGAGTGTGAGAGAGAGAGATTGGGAGTGTGAGAGAAAGAGATTGGGAGTGTGAGAGTGAGAGAGATTGGGAGTCAGAGACAGACAGAGATTGGGAGTGTGATAGAGGGAGATTGGGAGTGTGAGACAGAGAGAGATTGGCAGTGTGAGAGAGAGAGACTGGGAGTGAGAGAGAGCGAGATTGGGAGTGTGAGAGAGAGAGATTGGGAGTGTGAGAGCGAGAGAGACTGGGAGTGAGAGAGAGAGGTTGAAACAGAAATGCATTTCCTCCTAAAATGCGAAAAATTCAACACATCAAGAAACATATTATTCAACAAGCTAAGCCAAACAACCCCAGATTTCAAGGAATTGGATGATCTGTCCAAATTGAGATTAGTCCTAGGAGAAGGAGACAGACCATACCTTGGGGCCAAATATGTAACAACATGTCACAACCTGAGGACTGTTTAAAAGTAAGACTGTTTAAAATTAATATTGAACGTACCAAATGAAGTAGAAAGACTGTTTAAAATTAATATTGTTTAAAAGTAATATTGTATGTACCCAACAAATGTCAAATCGATTGACACCTACAGAATGTTGGAAAACTGTACCTTTTTGCTATGTAAGCTTTGGCAATATGGTTCTCTGTAAACTTTCATGCCAATAAAGCATTTGAACTGAACTGAACTGAACTGAACTGAGAGAGATTGGGAGTGTGAGAGAGAGAGAGAGATTGGGAATGTGAGAGAGAGAGAGGGAGAGATTGGGAGTGTGAGAGAGAGAGACTGGGAGTGTGAGAGAGAGATTGGGAGTGTGAGAGAGAGAGAGATTGGGAGTGTGAGAGAGAGAGATTGGGAGTGTGAGAGAGAGGGATTGGGAGTGTGAGAGAGAGAGAGATTGGGAGTGTGAGAGAGAGAGAGATTTGGAGTTTGAGAGAGAGAGGGATTGGGAGTGTGAGAGAGAGAGAGATTGGGAGTGTGAGAGAGAGAGAGATTGGGAGTGTGAGAGAGAGAGAGATTGGGAGTGTGAGAGAGAGAGATTGGGAGTGTGAGAGAGAGAGATTGGGAGTGTGAGAGAGAGAGATTGGGAGTGTGAGAGAGAGACAGGGAGTGTGTGAGAGAGGGAGAATGGGAGTGTGAGAGAGAGACTGGGAGTGTGAGAGAGGGAGGGATTGGGAGTGTGTGAGAGAGAGAGATTGGGAGTGTGAGAGAGAGAGATTGGGAGTGTGAGAGAAAGAGATTGGGAGTGTGAGAGAGAGAGAGATTGGGAGTGTGAGAGTAAGAGAGATTGGGAGTGAGAGACAGACAGAGATTGGGAGTGTGATAGAGAGAGATTGGGAGTGTGAGACAGAGAGAGATTGGCAGTGTGAGAGAGAGAGACTGGGAGTGAGAGAGAACGAGATTGGGAGTGTGAGAGAGAGAGATTGGAAGTGTGAGAGCGAGAGAGACTGGGAGTGAGAGAGAGAGAGATTGGGAGTGTGAGAGAGAGAGAGAGATTGGGAATGTGAGAGAGAGAGAGGGAGAGATTGGGAGTGTGAGAGAGAGAGATTGGGACTCTGAGAGAGAGAGCTTGGGAGTGTGAGAGAGAGAGGCTGGGAGTGAGAGAGAGAGATATTGGGAGTGTGAGAGAGAGAGACTGGGAGTGTGAGAGAGAGAGAGATTGGGAGTGTGAGAGAGAGAGAGACTGGGAGTGAGAGAGAGAGAGATTGGGAGTGTGAGAGAGAGAGATTGGAAGTGTGAGAGAGAGAGAGTTTGGGAGTGTGAGAGAGAGTGAGATTGGGAGTGTGAGAGAGAGAGAGATTGGGAGTGTGAGAGAGAGAGATTATGAGTGTGAGAGAGAGAGAGATTGGGAGTGAGTGAGAGAGAGAGAGAGTGGGAGTGTGAGAGAGAGAGACTGGGAATGTGAGAGAGATAGAGATTGGGAGTGTGAGAGAGAGAGAGATTGGGAGTGTGAGAGAGAGAGAGAATGGGAGTGAGAGAGAGAGAGATTGGGAGTGTGAGAGAGAGAGAGATTGGGAGTGTGAGAGAGAGAGAGATTGTGAGTGTGAGAGAGAGAGACTGGGAGTGAGAGAGAGAGAGAGAGATTGGGAGTGTGAGAGAGAGAGAGATTGGGAGTGTGAGAGAGAGAGACTGGGAGTGTGAGAGAGAGAGAGATTGGAAGTGTGAGAGAGAGAGACTGGGAGTGTGAGAGAGAGAGAGACTGGGAGTGTGAGAGAGAGAGAGACTGGGAGTGTGAAAGAGAGAGAGACTGGGAGTGTGAGAGAGAGAGAGATTGGGAGTATGAGAGAGAGAGAGACTGGGAGTGTGAGAGAGAGAGAGATTGGGAGTGTGAGAGTGAGAGAATGGGAGTGTGAGAGAGAGAGAGATTGGGAGTGTGAGAGAGAGAGAAATTGGTAGTGTGAGAGAGAGAGACTGGGAGTGTGAGAGAGAGAGAGATTGGGAGTGTGAGAGAGAGAGACTGGGAGTGTGAGAGAGAGAGAGAGATTGGGAGTGTGAGAGAGAGAGATTGGGAGTGTGAGAGAGAGAGATTGGGAGTGTGAGAGAGAGGGATTGGGAGTGTGAGAGAGAGAGAGATTGGAAGTGTGAGAGAGAGAGAGATTTGGAGTTTGAGAGAGAGAGGGATTGGGAGTGTGAGAGAGAGAGATTGGGAGTGTGAGAGAGAGAGATTGGGAGTGTGAGAGAGAGATTGGGAGTGTGAGAGAGAGTGAGATTGGGAGTGTGAGAGAGAGAGGCTGGGAGTGAGAGAGAGAGAGATTGGGAATCTGAGGGAGAGAGAGATTGGGAGTGTGAGAGAGAGAGAGACTGGGAGTGTGAGAGAGAGAGAGACTGGGAGTGTGAGAGAGAGAGAGACTGGGAGTGAGAGAGAGAAAGATTGGGAGTGTGAGAGGGAGAGATTGGGAGTGTGAAAGAGAGAGATTGGGAGTGTGAGAGAGAGATTGGGAGTGTGAGAGAGAGAGAGATTGGGAGTGTGAGAGAGAGAGACTGGGAGTGAGAGAGAGAGAGATTGGGAGTGTGAGAGAGAGAGACTGGGAGTGTGAGAGAGAGAGAGATTGGGAGTGTGAGAGAGAGAGAGATTGGGAGTGTGAGAGAGAGAAAGAGATTGGGAGTGAGAGAGAGAGAGATTGCGAGTTTGAGAGAGAGAGATTGGGAGTGTGAGAGAGAGAGAGTGATTGGGAGTGTGAGAGAGAGAGAGATTGGGAGTGTGAGAGAGAGAGAGATTGGGAGTGAGTGAGAGAGAGAGATTGGGAGTGTGAGAGAGAGAGAATGGGAGTGTGAGTGAGAGAGGTTGGTAATGCGAGAGAGAGAGAGATTGGGAGTGTGAGAGAGAGAGAGACTGGGAGTGAGAGAGAGAGAGATTGGGAGTGTGAGAGAGAGAGAGATTGGGAGTGTGAGAGAGAAAGAGATTGGGAGTGAGAGAGAGAGAGATTGCGAGTTTGAGAGAGAGAGATTGGGGGTGTGAGAGAGAGAGAGAGAGATTGGGAGTGTGAGAATGGGAAAAACAAACAATAGAAGCCCTACATGCAGAATTCTGCCGAAGCATCCTTCGCACCCAAAGAAAAACGGCAACAAATGCATGCAGAGCCGAACTAGGCAGATACCCACTGATAATAAACATCCAAAAACGAGCACTAAACTTCCTTAATCACCTCAAATCTAGCTCCCCAGACACCCTTCATTTCAAAGCCTTTCAGACCCAAGAGCTAAACCCAGAAAAGAGTCCCCTGAGTCAGCTGCTACTGAAACTAAGTACTCAGCCGGACCCTGACCAGCCTCAGACCAACACAGCCGTCCAAACACCAATCCGAGTGAACCAAATCATTAAAAAATGCAAAGAAACCTAGCTGGAACATTGGAACAAAATAACCGAAAGCCAAAGCAGATTAGAATGTTACCGGGCCCTAAAAAGAGAATATAAACTGGCAGACTACCTCACGACCATCAGAGACACAAAACAGAGACAGATCCTCACCAGGTACAGACTAAGCGACCACCAGCTGGAAATTGAAAAAGGCAGATACAAGAAACCCTGGCAGCCTAGAGAGAATAGAATATGCGATCAATGTCTGGCCGGCGAGGTTGAAACAGAAATGCATTTCCTCCTAAAATGCGAAAAATTCAACACATCAAGAAACATATTATTCAACAAGCTAAGCCAAACAACCCAAGATTTCAAGGAATTGGATGACCTGTCAAAATTGAGATTAGCCCTAGGAGAAGGAGACAGACCATACCTTGGGGCCAAATATGTAACAACATGTCACAACCTGAGGACTGTTTAAAATTAAGACTGTTTAAAATTAATATTGAATGTACCAAATGAAGTACAAAGACTGTTTAAAATTAATATTGTTTAAAAGTAATATTGTATGTACCCAACAAATGTCAAATCGATTGAGACCTACAGAATGTTGGAAAACTGTACCTTTGTGCTATGTAAGCTTTGGCAATATGGTTCTCTGTAAACTTTCATGACAATAAAGCATTTGAATTGGAATTGGAATTGATTGGGAGTGTGAGCGAGAGAGAGATTGGGAGTGAGTGAGAGAGAGAGATTGGGAGTGTGAGAGAGAGAGACTGGGAGTGTGAGAGAGAGAGAAATTGGGAGTGTGAGAAAGCGAGAGACTGGGAGTGTGAGAGAGAGAGAGATTGGGAGTGTGAGAGAGAGAGATTGGGAGTGTGAGAGAGAGAGAGATTGGGAGTGTGAGAGAGAGAGAGACTGGGAGTGTGAGAGAGAGAGAGACTGGGAGTGTGAGAGAGAGAGAGACTGGGAGTGAGAGAGAGAAAGATTGGGAGTGTGAGAGAGAGAGATTGGGAGTGTGAGAGAGAGAGATTGGGAGTGTGAGAGAGAGATTGGGAGTGTGAGAGAGAGAGAGATTGGGAGTGTGAGAGAGAGAGAGATTTGGAGTTTGAGAGAGAGAGGGATTGGGAGTGTGAGAGAGAGAGATTGGGAGTGTGAGAGAGAGAGATTGGGAGTGTGAGAGAGAGATTGGGAGTGTGAGAGAGAGTGAGATTGGGAGTGTGAGAGAGAGAGGCTGGGAGTGAGAGAGAGAGAGATTGGGAATCTGAGGGAGAGAGAGATTGGGAGTGTGAGAGAGAGAGAGACTGGGAGTGTGAGAGAGAGAGAGACTGGGAGTGTGAGAGAGAGAGAGACTGGGAGTGAGAGAGAGAAAGATTGGGAGTGTGAGAGGGAGAGATTGGGAGTGTGAAAGAGAGAGATTGGGAGTGTGAGAGAGAGATTGGGAGTGTGAGAGAGAGAGAGAGAGATTGGGAGTGTGAGAGAGAGAGACTGGGAGTGAGAGAGAGAGAGATTGGGAGTGTGAGAGAGAGAGACTGGGAGTGTGAGAGAGAGAGAGATTGGGAGTGTGAGAGAGAGAGAGATTGGGAGTGTGAGAGAGAGAAAGAGATTGGGAGTGAGAGAGAGAGAGATTGCGAGTTTGAGAGAGAGAGATTGGGAGTGTGAGAGAGAGAGAGAGATTGGGAGTGTGAGAGAGAGAGAGATTGGGAGTGTGAGAGAGAGAGAGATTGGGAGTGAGTGAGAGAGAGAGATTGGGAGTGTGAGAGAGAGAGAATGGGAGTGTGAGTGAGAGAGGTTGGTAATGCGAGAGAGAGAGAGATTGGGAGTGTGAGAGAGAGAGAGACTGGGAGTGAGAGAGAGAGAGATTGGGAGTGTGAGAGAGAGAGAGATTGGGAGTGTGAGAGAGAAAGAGATTGGGAGTGAGAGAGAGAGAGATTGCGAGTTTGAGAGAGAGAGATTGGGGGTGTGAGAGAGAGAGAGAGAGATTGGGAGTGTGAGAATGGGAAAAACAAACAATAGAAGCCCTACATGCAGAATTCTGCCGAAGCATCCTTCGCACCCAAAGAAAAACGCCAACAAATGCATGCAGAGCCGAACTAGGCAGATACCCACTGATAATAAACATCCAAAAACGAGCACTAAACTTCCTTAATCACCTCAAATCTAGCTCCCCAGACACCCTTCATTTCAAAGCCTTTCAGACCCAAGAGCTAAACCCAGAAAAGAGTCCCCTGAGTCAGCTGCTACTGAAACTAAGTACTCAGCCGGACCCTGACCAGCCTCAGACCAACACAGCCGTCCAAACACCAATCCGAGTGAACCAAATCATTAAAAAATGCAAAGAAACCTACCTGGAACATTGGAACAAAATAACCGAAAGCCAAAGCAGATTAGAATGTTACCGGGCACTAAAAAGAGAATATAAACTGGCAGACTACCTCACGACCATCAGAGACACAAAACAGAGACAGATCCTCACCAGGTACAGACTAAGCGACCACCAACTGGAAATTGAAAAAGGCAGATACAAGAAACCCTGGCAGCCTAGAGAGAATAGAATATGCGATCAATGTCTGGCCGGCGAGGTTGAAACAGAAATGCATTTCCTCCTAAAATGCGAAAAATTCAACACATCAAGAAACATATTATTCAACAAGCTAAGCCAAACAACCCAAGATTTCAAGGAATTGGATGACCTGTCAAAATTGAGTTTAGCCCTAGGAGAAGGAGACAGACCATACGTTGGGGCCAAATATGTAACAACATGTCACAACCTGAGGATTGTTTAAAATTAAGACTGTTTAAAATTAATATTGAATGTACCAAATGAAGTACAAAGACTGTTTAAAATTAATATTGTTTAAAAGTAATATTGTATGTACCCAACAAATGTCAAATCGATTGAGACCTACAGAATGTTGGAAAACTGTACCTTTTTGCTATGTAAGCTTTGGCAATATGGTTCTCTGTAAACTTTCATGACAATAAAGCATTTGAATTGGAATTGGAATTGATTGGGAGTGTGAGCGAGAGAGAGATTGGGAGTGAGTGAGAGAGAGAGATTGGGAGTGTGAGAGAGAGAGACTGGGAGTGTGAGAGAGAGAGAAATTGGGAGTGTGAGAAAGCGAGAGACTGGGAGTGTGAGAGAGAGAGAGATTGGGAGTGTGAGAGAGAGAGATTGGGAGTGTGAGAGAGAGAGAGATTGGGAGTGTGAGAGAGAGAGAGACTGGGAGTGTGAGAGAGAGAGAGACTGGGAGTGTGAGAGAGAGAGAGACTGGGAGTGAGAGAGAGAAAGATTGGGAGTGTGAGAGAGAGAGATTGGGAGTGTGAGAGAGAGAGATTGGGAGTGTGAGAGAGAGATTGGGAGTGTGAGAGAGAGAGAGATTGGGAGTGTGAGAGAGAGAGACTGGGAGTGAGAGAGAGAGAGATTGCGAGTGTGAGAGAGAGAGACTGGGAGTGTGAGAGAGAGAGAGATTGGGAGTGTGAGAGAGAGAGAGACTGGGAGTGTGAGAGAGAGATTGGGAGTGTGAGTGAGAGAGGTTGGTAGTGTGAGAGAGAGAGAGAGAGATTGGGAGTGTGAGAGAGAGAAAGAGACTGGGAGTGAGAGAGAGAGAGATTGGGAGTGTGAGAGAGAGAGAGATTGGGAGTGTGAGAGAGAAAGAGATTGGGAGTGAGAGAGAGAGAGATTGGGAGTTTGAGAGAGAGAGATTGGGAGTGTGAGAGAGAGAGAGATTGGGAGTGTGAGAGAGAGAGAGATTGGGAGTGTGAGAGAGAGAGACTGGGAGTGTGAGAGAGAGAGACTGTGAGTGTGAGAGAGAGAGAGATTGGGAGTGTGAGAGAGAGAGACTGGGAGTGTGAGAGAGAGAGAGATTGGGAGTGTGAGAGAGAGAGAAATTGGTAGTGTGAGAGAGAGAGACTGGGAGTGTGAGAGAGAGAGAGATTGGGAGTGTGAGAGAGAGAGACTAGGAGTGTGTGAGAGAGAGAGAGATTGGGAGTGTGAGAGAGAGAGAGATTGGGAGTGTGAGAGAGAGAGATTGGGAGTGTGAGAGAGAGGGATTGGGAGTGTGAGAGAGAGAGAGATTGGGAGTGTGAGAGAGAGAGAGATTTGGAGTTTGAGAGAGAGAGGGATTGGGAGTGTGAGAGAGAGAGAGATTGGGAGTGTGAGAGAGAGAGAGATTGGGAGTGTGAGAGAGAGAGATTGGGAGTGTGAGAGAGAGAGATTGGGAGTGTGAGAGAGAGAGATTGGGAGTGTGAGAGAGAGAGAGATTGGGAGTGTGAGAGAGAGAGATTGGGAGTGTGAGAGAGAGAGAGATTGGGAGTGTGAGAGCGAGAGAGACTGGGAGTGTGAGAGAGAGAGAGACTGGGAGTGTGAGAGAGAGAGAGACTGGGAGTGAGAGAGAGAAAGATTGGGAGTGTGAGAGAGAGAGATTGGGAGTGTGAGAGAGAGAGATTGGGAGTGTGAGAGAGAGATTGGGAGTGTGAGAGAGAGAGAGATTGGGAGTGTGAGAGAGAGAAACTGGGAGTGAGAGAGAGAGAGATTGGGAGTGTGAGAGAGAGAGACTGGGAGTGTGAGAGAGAGAGAGATTGGGAGTGTGAGAGAGAGAGAGACTGGGAGTGTGAGAGAGAGATTGGGAGTGTGAGTGAGAGAGGTTGGTAGTGTGAGAGAGAGAGAGAGAGATTGGGAGTGTGAGAGAGAGAGAGAGACTGGGAGTGAGAGAGAGAGATTGGGAGTGTGAGAGAGAGAGAGATTGGGAGCGTGAGAGAGAAAGAGATTGGGAGTGAGAGAGAGAGAGATTGGGAGTTTGAGAGAGAGAGATTGGGAGTGTGAGAGAGAGAGAGATTGGGAGTGTGAGAGAGAGAGAGATTGGGAGTGTGAGAGAGAGAGACTGGGAGTGTGAGAGAGAGAGACTGTGAGTGTGAGAGAGAGAGAGATTGGGAGTGTGAGAGAGAGAGACTGGGAGTGTGAGAGAGAGAGAGATTGGGAGTGTGAGAGAGAGAGAAATTGGTAGTGTGAGAGAGAGAGACTGGGAGTGTGAGAGAGAGAGAGATTGGGAGTGTGAGAGAGAGAGACTAGGAGTGTGTGAGAGAGAGAGAGATTGGGAGTGTGAGAGAGAGAGAGATTGGGAGTGTGAGAGAGAGGGATTGGGAGTGTGAGAGAGAGAGAGATTGGGAGTGTGAGAGAGAGAGAGATTTGGAGTTTGAGAGAGAGAGGGATTGGGAGTGTGAGAGAGAGAGAGATTGGGAGTGTGAGAGAGAGAGAGATTGGGAGTGTGAGAGAGAGAGAGATTGGGAGTGTGAGAGAGAGAGATTGGGAGTGTGAGAGAGAGAGATTGGGAGTGTGAGAGAGAGAGAGATTGGGAGTGTGAGAGAGAGAGATTGGGAGTGTGAGAGAGAGAGAGATTGGGAGTGTGAGAGAGAGAGAGACTGGGAGTGTGAGAGAGAGAGAGACTGGGAGTGTGAGAGAGAGAGAGACTGGGAGTGAGAGAGAGAAAGATTGGGAGTGTGAGAGAGAGAGATTGGGAGTGTGAGAGAGAGAGATTGGGAGTGTGAGAGAGAGATTGGGAGTGTGAGAGAGAGAGAGATTGGGAGTGTGAGAGAGAGAAACTGGGAGTGAGAGAGAGAGAGATTGGGAGTGTGAGAGAGAGAGACTGGGAGTGTGAGAGAGAGAGAGAGAGATTGGGAGTGTGAGAGAGAGAGAGAGACTGGGAGTGAGAGAGAGAGAGATTGGGAGTGTGAGAGAGAGAGAGATTGGGAGTGTGAGAGAGAAAGAGATTGGGAGTGAGAGAGAGAGAGATTGGGAGTTTGAGAGAGAGAGATTGGGAGTGTGAGAGAGAGAGAGATTGGGAGTGTGAGAGAGAGAGAGATTGGGAGTGTGAGAGAGAGAGACTGGGAGTGTGAGAGAGAGAGACTGTGAGTGTGAGAGAGAGAGAGATTGGGAGTGTGAGAGAGAGAGACTGGGAGTGTGAGAGAGAGAGAGATTGGGAGTGTGAGAGAGAGAGAAATTGGTAGTGTGAGAGAGAGAGACTGGGAGTGTGAGAGAGAGAGAGATTGGGAGTGTGAGAGAGAGAGACTAGGAGTGTGTGAGAGAGAGAGAGATTGGGAGTGTGAGAGAGAGAGAGATTGGGAGTGTGAGAGAGAGAGATTGGGAGTGTGAGAGAGAGGGATTGGGAGTGTGAGAGAGAGAGAGATTGGGAGTGTGAGAGAGAGAGAGATTTGGAGTTTGAGAGAGAGAGGGATTGGGAGTGTGAGAGAGAGAGAGATTGGGAGTGTGAGAGAGAGAGAGATTGGGAGTGTGAGAGAGAGAGAGATTGGGAGTGTGAGAGAGAGAGATTGGGAGTGTGAGAGAGAAAGAGATTGGGAGTGAGAGAGAGAGAGATTGGAAGTGTGAGAGAGAGAGAGTTTGGGAGTGTGAGAGAGAGTGAGATTGGGTGTGTGAGAGAGAGAGAGATTGGGAGTGTGAGAGAGAGTGATTATGAGTGTGAGAGAGAGAGAGATTGGGAGTGAGTGAGAGAGAGAGAGTGGGAGTGTGAGAGAGAGAGACTGGGAATGTGAGAGAGATAGAGATTGGGAGTGTGAGAGAGAGAGAGATTGGGAGTGTGAGAGAGAGAGAGACTGGGAGTGTGAGAGAGAGAGATTATGAGTGTGAGAGAGAGAGACTGGCAGTGAGAGAGAGAGAGAGAGATTGGGAGTGTGAGAGAGAGAGAGATTGGGAGTGTGAGAGAGAGAGACTGGGAGTGTGAGAGGGAGAGAGTTTGGAAGTGTGAGAGAGAGAGACTGGGAGTGTGAGAGAGAGAGAGACTGGGAGTGTGAGAGAGAGAGAGATTGGGAGTGTGAAAGAGAGAGAGACTGGGAGTGTGAGAGGGAGAGAGATTGGGAGTATGAGAGAGAGAGAGACTGGGAGTGTGAGAGAGAGAGAGAGATTGGGAGTGTGAGAGAGAGAGACTGGGAGTGTGAGAGAGAGAGACTGGGAGTGTGAGAGAGAGAGAGATTGGGAGTGTGAGAGAGAGAGACTGGGAGTGTGAGAGAGAGAGAGATTGGGAGTGTGAGAGAGAGAGAAATTGGTCGTGTGAGAGAGAGAGACTGGGAGTGTGAGAGAGAGAGAGATTGGGAGTGTGAGAGAGAGAGACTGGGAGTGTGAGAGAGAGAGAGAGATTGGGAGTGTGAGAGAGAGAGAGATAGGGAGTGTGAGAGAGAGATTTGGAGTGTGAGAGAGGGATTGGGAGTGAGAGAGAGAGAGAGATTGGGAGTGTGAGAGAGAGAGAGATTTGGAGTTTGAGAGAGAGATTGGGAGTGTGAGAGAGAGAGATTGGGAGTGTGAGAGAGAGATTGGGAGTGTGAGAGAGAGAGAGATTGGGAGTGTGAGAGAGAGAGACTGGGAGTGTGAGAGAGAGAGAGAGATTGGGAGTGTGAGAGAGAGAGATTGGGAGTGTGAGAGAGAGAGATTGGGAGTGTGAGAGAGAGGGATTGGGAGTGTGAGAGAGAGAGAGATTGGGAGTGTGAGAGAGAGAGAGATTTGGAGTTTGAGAGAGAGAGGGATTGGGAGTGTGAGAGAGAGAGATTGGGAGTGTGAGAGAGAGAGATTGGGAGTGTGAGAGAGAGATCGGGAGTGTGAGAGAGAGTGAGATTGGGAGTGTGAGAGGGAGAGGCTGGGAGTGAGAGAGAGAGAGATTGGGAATCTGAGGGAGAGGGAGATTGGGAGTGTGAGAGAGAGAGAGACTGGGAGTGTGAGAGAGAGAGAGACTGGGAGTGTGAGAGAGAGAGAGACTGGGAGTGAGAGAGAGAAAGATTGGGAGTGTGAGAGGGAGAGATTGGGAGTGTGAGAGAGAGAGATTGGGAGTGTGAGAGAGAGATTGGGAGTGTGAGAGAGAGAGAGATTGGGAGTGTGAGAGAGAGAGACTGGGAGTGAGAGAGAGAGAGATTGGGAGTGTGAGAGAGAGAGACTGGGAGTGTGAGAGAGAGAGAGATTGGGAGTGTGAGAGAGAGAGAGATTGGGAGTGTGAGAGAGAGAAAGAGATTGGGAGTGAGAGAGAGAGAGATTGCGAGTTTGAGAGAGAGAGATTGGGAGTGTGAGAGAGAGAGAGAGATTGGGAGTGTGAGAGAGAGAGAGATTGGGAGTGTGAGAGAGAGAGAGATTGGGAGTGAGTGAGAGAGAGAGATTGGGAGTGTGAGAGAGAGAGAATGGGAGTGTGAGTGAGAGAGGTTGGTAATGCGAGAGAGAGAGAGATTGGGAGTGTGAGAGAGAGAGACTGGGAGTGAGAGAGAGAGAGATTGGGAGTGTGAGAGAGAGAGACTGGGAGTGTGAGAGAGAGAGAGATTGGGAGTGTGAGAGAGAGAGAGATTGGGAGTGTGAGAGAGAGAAAGAGATTGGGAGTGAGAGAGAGAGAGATTGCGAGTTTGAGAGAGAGAGATTGGGAGTGTGAGAGAGAGAGAGAGATTGGGAGTGTGAGAGAGAGAGAGATTGGGAGTGTGAGAGAGAGAGAGATTGGGAGTGAGTGAGAGAGAGAGATTGGGAGTGTGAGAGAGAGAGAATGGGAGTGTGAGTGAGAGAGGTTGGTAATGCGAGAGAGAGAGAGATTGGGAGTGTGAGAGAGAGAGAGACTGGGAGTGAGAGAGAGAGAGATTGGGAGTGTGAGAGAGAGAGAGATTGGGAGTGTGAGAGAGAAAGAGATTGGGAGTGAGAGAGAGAGAGATTGGAAGTGTGAGAGAGAGAGAGTTTGGGAGTGTGAGAGAGAGTGAGATTGGGTGTGTGAGAGAGAGAGAGATTGGGAGTGTGAGAGAGAGTGATTATGAGTGTGAGAGAGAGAGAGATTGGGAGTGAGTGAGAGAGAGAGAGAGTGGGAGTGTGAGAGAGAGAGACTGGGAATGTGAGAGAGATAGAGATTGGGAGTGTGAGAGAGAGAGAGATTGGGAGTGTGAGAGAGAGAGAGACTGGGAGTGTGAGAGAGAGAGATTATGAGTGTGAGAGAGAGAGACTGGCAGTGAGAGAGAGAGAGAGAGATTGGGAGTGTGAGAGAGAGAGAGATTGGGAGTGTGAGAGAGAGAGACTGGGAGTGTGAGAGGGAGAGAGATTGGAAGTGTGAGAGAGAGAGACTGGGAGTGTGAGAGAGAGAGAGACTGGGAGTGTGAGAGAGAGAGAGATTGGGAGTGTGAAAGAGAGAGAGACTGGGAGTGTGAGAGAGAGAGAGATTGGGAGTGTGAGAGAGAGAGACTGGGAGTGTGAGAGAGAGAGAGATTGGGAGTGTGAGAGAGAGAGAGATTGGGAGTGTGAGAGAGAGAAAGAGATTGGGAGTGAGAGAGAGAGAGATTGGGAGTGTGAAAGAGAGAGAGACTAGGAGTGTGAGAGAGAGAGAGACTGGGAGTGAGAGAGAGAAAGATTGGGAGTGTGAGAGGGAGAGTTTGGGAGTGTGAGAGAGAGAGATTGGGAGTGTGAGAGAGAGATTGGGAGTGTGAGAGAGAGAGAGATTGGGAGTGTGAGAGAGAGAGACTGGGAGTGAGAGAGAGAGAGATTGGGAGTGTGAGAGAGAGAGACTGGGAGTGTGAGAGAGAGAGAGATTGGGAGTGTGAGAGAGAGAGAGATTGGGAGTGTGAGAGAGAGAAAGAGATTGGGAGTGAGAGAGAGAGAGATTGCGAGTTTGAGAGAGAGAGATTGGGAGTGTGAGAGAGAGAGAGAGATTGGGAGTGTGAGAGAGAGAGAGATTGGGAGTGTGAGAGAGAGAGAGATTGGGAGTGAGTGAGAGAGAGAGATTGGGAGTGTGAGAGAGAGAGAATGGGAGTGTGAGTGAGAGAGGTTGGTAATGCGAGAGAGAGAGAGATTGGGAGTGTGAGAGAGAGAGACTGGGAGTGAGAGAGAGAGAGATTGGGAGTGTGAGAGAGAGAGACTGGGAGTGTGAGAGAGAGAGAGATTGGGAGTGTGAGAGAGAGAGAGATTGGGAGTGTGAGAGAGAGAAAGAGATTGGGAGTGAGAGAGAGAGAGATTGCGAGTTTGAGAGAGAGAGATTGGGAGTGTGAGAGAGAGAGAGAGATTGGGAGTGTGAGAGAGAGAGAGATTGGGAGTGTGAGAGAGAGAGAGATTGGGAGTGAGTGAGAGAGAGAGATTGGGAGTGTGAGAGAGAGAGAATGGGAGTGTGAGTGAGAGAGGTTGGTAATGCGAGAGAGAGAGAGATTGGGAGTGTGAGAGAGAGAGAGACTGGGAGTGAGAGAGAGAGAGATTGGGAGTGTGAGAGAGAGAGAGATTGGGAGTGTGAGAGAGAAAGAGATTGGGAGTGAGAGAGAGAGAGATTGGAAGTGTGAGAGAGAGAGAGTTTGGGAGTGTGAGAGAGAGTGAGATTGGGTGTGTGAGAGAGAGAGAGATTGGGAGTGTGAGAGAGAGTGATTATGAGTGTGAGAGAGAGAGAGATTGGGAGTGAGTGAGAGAGAGAGAGAGTGGGAGTGTGAGAGAGAGAGACTGGGAATGTGAGAGAGATAGAGATTGGGAGTGTGAGAGAGAGAGAGATTGGGAGTGTGAGAGAGAGAGAGACTGGGAGTGTGAGAGAGAGAGATTATGAGTGTGAGAGAGAGAGACTGGCAGTGAGAGAGAGAGAGAGAGATTGGGAGTGTGAGAGAGAGAGAGATTGGGAGTGTGAGAGAGAGAGACTGGGAGTGTGAGAGGGAGAGAGATTGGAAGTGTGAGAGAGAGAGACTGGGAGTGTGAGAGAGAGAGAGACTGGGAGTGTGAGAGAGAGAGAGATTGGGAGTGTGAAAGAGAGAGAGACTGGGAGTGTGAGAGAGAGAGAGATTGGGAGTATGAGAGAGAGAGAGACTGGGAGTGTGATAGAGAGAGAGAGATTGGGAGTGTGAGAGAGAGAGACTGGGAGTGTGAGAGAGAGAGACTGGGAGTGTGAGAGAGAGAGAGATTGGGAGTGTGAGAGAGAGAGACTGGGAGTGTGAGAGAGAGAGAGATTGGGAGTGTGAGAGAGAGAGAAATTGGTCGTGTGAGAGAGAGAGACTGGGAGTGTGAGAGAGAGAGAGATTGGGAGTGTGAGAGAGAGAGACTGGGAGTGTGAGAGAGAGAGAGAGATTGGGAGTGTGAGAGAGAGAGAGATAGGGAGTGTGAGAGAGAGATTTGGAGTGTGAGAGAGGGATTGGGAGTGAGAGAGAGAGAGAGATTGGGAGTGTGAGAGAGAGAGAGATTTGGAGTTTGAGAGAGAGATTGGGAGTGTGAGAGAGAGAGATTGGGAGTGTGAGAGAGAGATTGGGAGTGTGAGAGAGAGAGAGATTGGGAGTGTGAGAGAGAGAGACTGGGAGTGTGAGAGAGAGAGAGAGATTGGGAGTGTGAGAGAGAGAGATTGGGAGTGTGAGAGAGAGAGATTGGGAGTGTGAGAGAGAGGGATTGGGAGTGTGAGAGAGAGAGAGATTGGGAGTGTGAGAGAGAGAGAGATTTGGAGTTTGAGAGAGAGAGGGATTGGGAGTGTGAGAGAGAGAGATTGGGAGTGTGAGAGAGAGAGATTGGGAGTGTGAGAGAGAGATCGGGAGTGTGAGAGAGAGTGAGATTGGGAGTGTGAGAGGGAGAGGCTGGGAGTGAGAGAGAGAGAGATTGGGAATCTGAGGGAGAGGGAGATTGGGAGTGTGAGAGAGAGAGAGACTGGGAGTGTGAGAGAGAGAGAGACTGGGAGTGTGAGAGAGAGAGAGACTGGGAGTGAGAGAGAGAAAGATTGGGAGTGTGAGAGGGAGAGATTGGGAGTGTGAGAGAGAGAGATTGGGAGTGTGAGAGAGAGATTGGGAGTGTGAGAGAGAGAGAGATTGGGAGTGTGAGAGAGAGAGACTGGGAGTGAGAGAGAGAGAGATTGGGAGTGTGAGAGAGAGAGACTGGGAGTGTGAGAGAGAGAGAGATTGGGAGTGTGAGAGAGAGAGAGATTGGGAGTGTGAGAGAGAGAAAGAGATTGGGAGTGAGAGAGAGAGAGATTGCGAGTTTGAGAGAGAGAGATTGGGAGTGTGAGAGAGAGAGAGAGATTGGGAGTGTGAGAGAGAGAGAGATTGGGAGTGTGAGAGAGAGAGAGATTGGGAGTGAGTGAGAGAGAGAGATTGGGAGTGTGAGAGAGAGAGAATGGGAGTGTGAGTGAGAGAGGTTGGTAATGCGAGAGAGAGAGAGATTGGCAGTGTGAGAGAGAGAGAGACTGGGAGTGAGAGAGAGAGAGATTGGGAGTGTGAGAGAGAGAGAGATTGGGAGTGTGAGAGAGAAAGAGATTGGGAGTGAGAGAGAGAGAGATTGGAAGTGTGAGAGAGAGAGAGTTTGGGAGTGTGAGAGAGAGTGAGATTGGGTGTGTGAGAGAGAGAGAGATTGGGAGTGTGAGAGAGAGTGATTATGAGTGTGAGAGAGAGAGAGATTGGGAGTGAGTGAGAGAGAGAGAGAGTGGGAGTGTGAGAGAGAGAGACTGGGAATGTGAGAGAGATAGAGATTGGGAGTGTGAGAGAGAGAGAGATTGGGAGTGTGAGAGAGAGAGAGACTGGGAGTGTGAGAGAGAGAGATTATGAGTGTGAGAGAGAGAGACTGGCAGTGAGAGAGAGAGAGAGAGATTGGGAGTGTGAGAGAGAGAGAGATTGGGAGTGTGAGAGAGAGAGACTGGGAGTGTGAGAGGGAGAGAGATTGGAAGTGTGAGAGAGAGAGACTGGGAGTGTGAGAGAGAGAGAGACTGGGAGTGTGAGAGAGAGAGAGATTGGGAGTGTGAAAGAGAGAGAGACTGGGAGTGTGAGAGAGAGAGAGATTGGGAGTATGAGAGAGAGAGAGACTGGGAGTGTGAGAGAGAGAGAGAGATTGGGAGTGTGAGAGAGAGAGACTGGGAGTGTGAGAGAGAGAGACTGGGAGTGTGAGAGAGAGAGAGATTGGGAGTGTGAGAGAGAGAGACTGGGAGTGTGAGAGAGAGAGAGATTGGGAGTGTGAGAGAGAGAGAAATTGGTCGTGTGAGAGAGAGAGACTGGGAGTGTGAGAGAGAGAGAGATTGGGAGTGTGAGAGAGAGAGACTGGGAGTGTGAGAGAGAGAGAGAGATTGGGAGTGTGAGAGAGAGAGAGATAGGGAGTGTGAGAGAGAGATTTGGAGTGTGAGAGAGGGATTGGGAGTGAGAGAGAGAGAGAGATTGGGAGTGTGAGAGAGAGAGAGATTTGGAGTTTGAGAGAGAGATTGGGAGTGTGAGAGAGAGAGATTGGGAGTGTGAGAGAGAGATTGGGAGTGTGAGAGAGAGAGAGATTGGGAGTGTGAGAGAGAGAGGCTGGGAGTGAGAGAGAGAGAGATTGGGAATCTGAGGGAGAGAGAGATTGGGAGTGTGAGAGAGAGAGAGACTGGGAGTGTGAGAGAGAGAGATTGGGAGTGTGAGAGAGAGAGATTGGGAGTGTGAGAGAGAGATTGGGAGTGTGAGAGAGAGAGAGATTGGGAGTGTGAGAGAGAGAGACTGGGAGTGAGAGAGAGAGAGATTGGGAGTGTGAGAGAGAGAGACTGGGAGTGTGAGAGAGAGAGAGATTGGGAGTGTGAGAGAGAGAGAGATTGGGAGTGTGAGAGAGAGAAAGAGATTGGGAGTGAGAGAGAGAGAGATTGCGAGTTTGAGAGAGAGAGATTGAGAGTGTGAGAGAGAGAGAGAGATTGGGAGTGTGAGAGAGAGAGAGAGATTGGGAGTGTGAGAGAGAGAGAGATTGGGAGTGTGAGAGAGAGAGAGACTGGGAGTGTGAGAGAGAGAGAGATTATGAGTGTGAGAGAGAGAGACTGGCAGTGAGAGAGAGAGAGAGAGATTGGGAGTGTGAGAGAGAGAGAGATTGGGAGTGTGAGAGAGAGAGACTGGGAGTGTGAGAGAGAGAGAGATTGGAAGTGTGAGAGAGAGAGTCTGGGAGTGTGAGAGAGAGAGAGACTGGGAGTGTGAGAGAGAGAGAGATTGGGAGTATGAGAGAGAGAGAGACTGGGAGTGTGAGAGAGAGAGAGAGATTGGGAGTGTGAGAGAGAGAGACTGGGAGTGTGAGAGAGAGAGACTGGGAGTGTGAGAGAGAGAGAGATTGGGAGTGTGAGAGAGAGAGACTGGGAGTGTGAGAGAGAGAGAGATTGGGAGTGTGAGAGAGAGAGAAATTGGTAGTGTGAGAGAGAGAGACTGGGAGTGTGAGAGAGAGAGAGATTGGGAGTGTGAGAGAGAGAGACTGGGAGTGTGAGAGAGAGAGAGAGATTGGGAGTGTGAGAGAGAGAGAGATAGGGAGTGTGAGAGAGAGAGATTGGGAGTGTGAGAGAGAGGGATTGGGAGTGAGAGAGAGAGAGAGATTGGGAGTGTGAGAGAGAGAGAGATTTGGAGTTTGAGAGAGAGAGGGATTGGGAGTGTGAGAGAGAGAGATTGGGAGTGTGAGAGAGAGAGATTGGGAGTGTGAGAGAGAGATTGGGAGTGTGAGAGAGAGAGAAATTGGGAGTGTGAGAGAGAGAGGCTGGGAGTGAGAGAGAGAGAGATTGGGAATCTGAGGGAGAGAGAGATTGGGAGTGTGAGAGTGAGAGAGACTGGGAGTGTGAGAGAGAGAGATTGGGAGTGTGAGAGAGAGAGATTGGGAGTGTGAGAGAGAGATTGGGAGTGTGAGAGAGAGAGAGATTGGGAGTGTGAGAGAGAGAGACTGGGAGTGAGAGAGAGAGAGATTGGGAGTGTGAGAGAGAGAGACTGGGAGTGTGAGAGAGAGAGAGATTGGGAGTGTGAGAGAGAGAGAGATTGGGAGTGTGAGAGAGAGAAAGAGATTGGGAGTGAGAGAGAGAGAGATTGCGAGTTTGAGAGAGAGAGATTGGGAGTGTGAGAGAGAGAGAGAGATTGGGAGTGTGAGAGAGAGAGAGATTGGGAGTGTGAGAGAGAGAGGCTGGGAGTGAGAGAGAGAGAGATTGGGAATCTGAGGGGGAGAGAGATTGGGAGTGTGAGAGTGAGAGAGACTGGGAGTGTGAGAGAGAGAGATTGGGAGTGTGAGAGAGAGAGATTGGGAGTGTGAGAGAGAGATTGGGAGTGTGAGAGAGAGAGAGACTGGGAGTGAGAGAGAGAGAGATTGGGAGTGTGAGAGAGAGAGAGATTGGGAGTGTGAGAGAGAAAGAGATTGGGAGTGAGAGAGAGAGAGATTGCGAGTTTGAGAGAGAGAGATTGGGAGTGTGAGAGAGAGAGAGAGAGATTGGGAGTGTGAGAATGGGAAAAACAAACAATAGAAGCCCTACATGCAGAATTCTGCCGAAGCATCCTTCGCACCCAAAGAAAAACGCCAACAAATGCATGCAGAGCCGAACTAGGCAGATACCCACTGATAATAAACATCCAAAAACGAGCACTAAACTTCCTAAATCACCTCAAATCTAGCTCCCCAGACACCCTTCATTTCAAAGCCTTTCAGACCAAGAGCTAAACCCAGAAAAGAGTCCCCTGAGTCAGCTGCTACTGAAACTAAGTACTCAGCCGGACCCTGACCAGCCTCAGACCAACACAGCCGTCCAAACACCAATCCGAGTGAACCAAATCATTAAAAAATGCAAAGAAACCTACCTGGAACATTGGAACAAAATAACCGAAAGCCAAAGCAGATTAGAATGTTACCGGGCCCTAAAAAGAGAATATAAACTGGCAGACTACCTCACGACCATCAGAGACACAAAACAGAGACAGACCCTCACCAGGTACAGACTAAGCGACCACCAACTGGAAATTGAAAAAGGCAGATACAAGAAATCCTGGCAGCCTACAGAGAATAGAATATGCGATCAATGTCTGGCCGGCGAGGTTGAAACAGAAATGCATTTCCTCCTAAAATGCGAAAAATTCAACAAATCAAGAAACATATTATTCAACAAGCTAAGCCAAACAACCCCAGATTTCAAGGAATTGGATGACCTGTCAAAATTGAGATTAGTCCTAGGAGAAGGAGACAGACCATACCTTGGGGCCAAATATGTAACAACATGTCACAACCTGAGGACTGTTTAAAATTAAGACTGTTTAAAATTAATATTGAATGTACCAAATGAAGTACAAAGACTGTTTAAAATTAATATTGTTTAAAAGTAATATTGTATGTACCCAACAACTGTCAAATCGATTGAGACCTACAGAATGTTGGAAAACTGTACCTTTTGGCGATGTAAGCTTTGGCAATATGGTTCTCTGTAAACTTTCATGACAATAAAGCATTTGAATTGGAATTGGAATTGATTGGGAGTGTGAGCGAGAGAGAGATTGGGAGTGAGTGAGAGAGAGAGATTGGGAGTGTGAGAGAGAGAGACTGGGAGTGTGAGAGAGAGAGAAATTGGGAGTGTGAGAAAGTGAGAGACTGGGAGTGTGAGAGAGAGAGAGATTGGGAGTGTGAGAGAGAGAGATTGGGAGTGTGAGAGAGAGAGAGATTGGGAGTGTGAGAGAGAGAGAGACTGGGAGTGTGAGAGAGAGAGAGACTGGGAGTGTGAGAGAGAGAGAGACTGGGAGTGAGAGAGAGAAAGATTGGGAGTGTGAGAGAGAGAGATTGGGAGTGTGAGAGAGAGAGATTGGGAGTGTGAGAGAGAGATTGGGAGCGTGAGAGAGAGAGAGTTTGGGAGTGTGAGAGAGAGAGACTGGGAGTGAGGGAGAGAGAGATTGGGAGTGTGAGAGAGAGAGACTGGGAGTGTGAGAGAGAGAGAGATTGGGAGTGTGAGAGAGAGAGAGACTGGGAGTGTGAGAGAGAGATTGGGAGTGTGAGTGAGAGAGGTTGGTAGTGTGAGAGAGAGAGAGAGAGATTGGGAGTGTGAGAGAGAGAGAGAGACTGGGAGTGAGAGAGAGAGAGATTGGGAGTGTGAGAGAGAAAGAGATTGGGAGTGTGAGAGAGAAAGAGATTGGGAGTGAGAGAGAGAGAGATTGGGAGTTTGAGAGAGAGAGATTGGGAGTGTGAGAGAGAGAGAGATTGGGAGTGTGAGAGAGAGAGAGATTGGGAGTGTGAGAGAGAGAGACTGGGAGTGTGAGAGAGAGAGACTGGGAGTGTGAGAGAGAGAGAGATTGGGAGTGTGAGAGAGAGAGACTGGGAGTGTGAGAGAGAGAGAGATTGGGAGTGTGAGAGAGAGAGAAATTGGTAGTGTGAGAGAGAGAGACTGGGAGTGTGAGAGAGAGAGAGATTGGGAGTGTGAGAGAGAGAGACTGGGAGTGTGAGAGAGAGAGAGAGATTGGGAGTGTGAGAGAGAGAGAGATTGGGAGTGTGAGAGAGAGAGATTGGGAGTGTGAGAGAGAGGGATTGGGAGTGTGAGAGAGAGAGAGATTGGGAGTGTGAGAGAGAGAGATTTGGAGTTTGAGAGAGAGAGGGATTGGGAGTGTGAGAGAGAGAGAGATTGGGAGTGTGAGAGAGAGAGAGATTGGGAGTGTGAGAGAGAGAGAGATTGGGAGTGTGAGAGAGAGAGATTGGGAGTGTGAGAGAGAGAGATTGGGAGTGTGAGAGAGAGAGATTGGGAGTGTGAGAGAGAGACAGGGAGTGTGTGAGAGTGGGAGAATGGGAGTGTGAGAGAGAGACTGGGAGTGTGAGAGAGGGAGGGATTGGGAGTGTGTGAGAGAGAGAGATTGGGAGTGTGAGAGAGAGAGATTGGGAGTGTGAGAGAAAGAGATTGGGAGTGTGAGAGAGAGAGAGATTGGGAGTGTGAGAGTGAGAGAGATTGGGAGTGAGAGACAGACAGAGATTGGGAGTGTGATAGAGAGAGATTGGGAGTGTGAGACAGAGAGAGATTGGCAGTGTGAGAGAGAGAGACTGGGAGTGAGAGAGAGCGAGATTGGGAGTGTGAGAGAGAGAGATTGGGAGTGTGAGAGCGAGAGAGACTGGGAGTGAGAGAGAGAGAGATTGGGAGTGTGAGAGAGAGAGAGAGATTGGGAATGTGAGAGAGAGAGAGGGAGAGATTGGGAGTGTGAGAGAGAGAGATTGGGAATGTGAGAGAGAGAGAGAGAGAGATTGGGAGTGTGAGAGAGAGAGAGCTTGAGAGTGTGAGAGAGAGAGGCTGGGAGTGAGAGAGACAGATATTGGGAGTGTGAGAGAGAGAGACTGGGAGTGTGAGAGAGAGAGAGTGTTTGACCAGACCCCTTTAGATGTCACACCAGCCATCGCAAATCGGAACAACCTTGATCGTGAAATAAATAAAAGCGGTAGGGAGGTAGTGCAACTCTGCCGAGCCTTAGGCCTGTACATAGTTAATGGTAGGTTCAGAGGGGACTCCCTAGGGAGACTCACATACTCCTCAACTCTTGGGTCTAGTGTGGTGGACTATACAATCACTGACCTGGACCCCTGCGATATCAACGCATTCACTGTCAGGCAGCAATCCCCCCTCTCAGACCATAACCAAATAAATGTGTACCTTAAACTTTCTGCCCAAACTACAGACACAAAAAAGGAACACAGTAAGCTACATAAAATAAACCAGACATACAGATGGGCCCCAGACAGTGGAGATAAATTCATCACAGCACTAAATTCACCTGATCTCACAAGTAAAATTTCAAAATTTAAAGAAAATCTATATGAGATCACCAGAGATGGTGTAAACACGGCCATAGAGGATATAAATATGATCTTCCATGAGGCAGCTGTAAAAGCCGACCTCGTGAAACAGAAGAGGAAGCATCACAAAAGACAAAATAAAAATATGAAATGGTTTGACCACGAATGCAAAAATGCCAGAAAAGACCTGAGAAAAATATCAAACCAAAAGCATCGGCAACCAAACAATCCGGACCTACGTACTAGATACAATGAAACCCTCAAAAGATATAAACACACCATTAGGAACAAAACACAAAACTATACCCACAAAATACTCGAAGAAATTGAAAACTCCACCAATCCAAAACAATTCTGGGAAATGTGGAATAACCTGAGTACAACACAATTGCAAGCATTACCAATCCAAGATGGCGACATCTGGAGAACACATTTTAAAAACCTCTACAAAGACATCCCAATAAACGAAACAAACCCAAGTCAACATCAGGTCACAGAAAAACTCCACACATTAGAAGCAACAATTAAAGACAACCAAAACCCTCTAGACTCCCCAATCACATGGAAAGAACTGGCCACAAAAACAAAATCTCTCCACCTAAAGAAAGCCTGTGGCCCAGACAACATCAAAAATGAAATGCTCAAGTTCAGCAATATGGAGATGCAGGGTGCGGTACTCAAATTATTCAACATCATATTACGTTCAGGCTGTTTTCCCGATATCTGGTGCCAAGGACTAATCTCCCCCATATATAAAAGCGGAAACAAATCAGACCCAAATAACTACCGCGGCATCTGTGTCAACAGTTGTCTAGGGAAGTTATTCTGCAGTATTCTAAATAGTAGATTACTTGATTTTCTTAACAAACATAATATCCTCAGAAAAAACCAAATAGGCTTTCTTCCAAAACACCGCACCGCCGACCATATCTATACCCTTCACACCCTCATTGAAAAACATAAACACCAAACAAAAAATGGGAAAATATTCGCCTGTTTCATCGACTTCAAGAAAGCCTTTGACTCTATATGGCACGAAGAGCTCTATTATAAACTTCTTCAGTGTGGAATAGGGGGCAAAGTCTATGACCTTATTAAATCAATGTATCTGAAAAACAAATGCGGGGTCAAAATTGGAGACAAACGCACCGATTTCTTCACCCAGAGAAGAGGCGTCCGGCAGGGCTGCAATTTGAGCCCGACCCTGTTCAACATATACATAAATGAATTAGCAGACATGCTGGAGCAAAGCGAGTCACCAGGTCTCCGTCTCCTGGATGGAGAAGTGAAATCCCTGTTCTATTCGGACGACCTGGTTCTGCTGTCTCCCACAGAACAGGGATTACAGCAACAACTAGACCTACTCGACAAATACTGCCAAAATTGGGCTCTAACAGTAAATCTAAAGAAAACCAACATCATGATTTTTCAGAAAAGACCCAGATGTCAGGAAAACAAATACCAGTTTACCCTCAGTGATACCACTATAGGACACACTATGAGCTACACCTACCTTGGTCTAACTATTACAGCATCAGGGAGCTTCAGCATAGCAGTGAATGCACTAAAAGAAAAAGCCCGAAGAGCCCTATATGCAATAAAAAGAAAATTCTACAACATCCAAATCCCAATCAAAATCTGGCTCAAAATTTTTGACAGCATAATCCTGCCCATTGCACTGTACGGTAGTGAAGTATGGGGCCCGCTAAATCACCAAAGCTACACTAAATGGGAAAAACACACAATAGAAGCCCTACATGCAGAATTCTGCCGAAGCATCCTTCGCACCCAAAGAAAAACGCCAACAAATGCATGCAGAGCCGAACTAGGCAGATACCCACTGATAATAAACATCCAAAAACGAGCACTAAACTTCCTAAATCACCTCAAATCTAGCTCCCCAGACACCCTTCATTTCAAAGCCTTTCAGACCCAAGAGCTAAACCCAGAAAAGAGTCCCCTGAGTCAGCTGCTACTGAAACTAAGTACTCAGCCGGACCCTGACCAGCCCCAGACCAACACAGCCGTCCAAACACCAATCCGAGTGAACCAAATCATTAAAAAATGCAAAGAAACCTACCTGGAACATTGGAACAAAATAACCGAAAGCCAAAGCAGATTAGAATGTTACCGGGCCCTAAAAAGAGAATATAAACTGGCAGACTACCTCACGACCATCAGAGACACAAAACAGAGACAGACCCTCACCAGGTACAGACTAAGCGACCACCAACTGGAAATTGAAAAAGGCAGATACAAGAAATCCTGGCAGCCTAGAGAGAATAGAATATGCGATCAATGTCTGGCTGGCGAGGTTGAAACAGAAATGCATTTCCTCCTAAAATGCGAAAAATTCAACACATCAAGAAACATATTATTCAACAAGCTAAGCCAAACAACCCCAGATTTCAAGGAATTGGATGATCTGTCAAAATTGAGATTAGTCCTAGGAGAAGGAGACAGACCATACCTTGGGGCTAAATATGTAACAACATGTCACAACCTGAGGACTGTTTAAAAGTAAGACTGTTTAAAATTAATATTGAACATACCAAATGAAGTAGAAAGACTGTTTAAAATTAATATTGTTTAAAAGTAATATTGTATATACCCAACAAATGTCAAATCGATTGACACCTACAGAATGTTGGAAAACTGTACCTTTTTGCTATGTAAGCTTTGGCAATATGGTTCTCTGAAAACTTTCATGCCAATAAAGCATTTGAACTGAACTGAACTGAACTGAGAGAGATTGGGAGTGTGAGAGAGAGAGAGACTGGGAGTGAGAGAGAGAGAGATTGGGAGTGTGAGAGAGAGAGATTGGAAGTGTGAGAGAGAGAGAGTTTGGGAGTGTGAGAGAGAGTGAGATTGGGAGTGTGAGAGAGAGTGAGATTGGGAGTGTGAGAGAGAGAGATTATGAGTGTGAGAGAGAGAGAGATTGGGATTGAGTGAGAGAGAGAGAGAGTGGGAGTGTGAGAGAGAGAGACTGGGAATGTGAGAGAGAGAGAGATTGGGAGTGTGAGAGAGAGAGAGATTGGGAGTGTGAGAGAGAGAGACTGGGAGTGTGAGAGAGAGAGAGATTGGAAGTGTGAGAGAGAGAGACTGGGAGTGTGAGAGAGAGAGAGACTGGGAGTGTGAGAGAGAGAGAGACTGGGAGTTTGAAAGAGCGAGAGACTGGGAGTGTGAGAGAGAGAGAGATTGGGAGTATGAGAGAGAGAGAGACTGGGAGTGTGAGAGAGAGAGAGATTGGGAGTGTGAGAGAGAGAGACTGGGATTGTGAGAGAGAGAGACTGGGAGTGTGAGAGAGAGAGAGATTGGGAGTGTGAGAGAGAGAGACTGGGAGTGTGAGAGAGAGAGAGATTGGGAGTGTGAGAGAGAGAGAAATTGGTAGTGTGAGAGAGAGAGACTGGGAGTGTGAGAGAGAGAGAGATTGGGAGTGTGAGAGAGAGAGACTGGGAGTGTGAGAGAGAGAGAGAGATTGGGAGTGTGAGAGAGAGAGAGATTGGGAGTGTGAGAGAGAGAGATTGGGAGTGTGAGAGAGAGGGATTGGGAGTGTGAGAGAGAGAGAGATTGGGAGTGTGAGAGAGAGAGAGATTTGGAGTTTGAGGGAGAGAGGGATTGGGAGTGTGAGAGAGAGAGATTGGGACTGTGAGAGAGAGAGATTGGGAGTGTGAGAGAGAGATTGGGAGTGTGAGAGAGAGAGAGATTGTGAGTGTGAGTGAGAGAGGCTGGGAGTGAGAGAGAGAGAGATTGGGAATCTGAGGGAGAGAGAGACTGGGAGTGTGAGAGAGAGAGAGACTGGGAGTGAGAGAGAGAAAGATTGGGAGTGTGAGAGAGGGAGATTGGGAGTGTGAGAGAGAGAGATTGGGAGTGTGAGAGAGAGATTGGGGGTGTGAGAGAGAGAGACTGGGAGTGAGAGAGAGAGAGATTGGGAGTGTGAGAGAGAGTGACTGGGAGTTTGAGAGAGAGAGAGATTGGGAGTGTGAGAGAGAGAGAGATTGGGAGTGTGAGAGAGAGAAAGAGATTGGGAGTGAGAGAGAGAGAGATTGCGAGTTTGAGAGAGAGAGATTGGGAGTGTGAGAGAGAGAGAGAGATTGGGAGTGTGAGAGAGAGAGACTGGGAGTGAGAGAGAAAGAGTTTGGGAGTGTGAGAGAGAGAGACTGGGAGTGTGAGAGAGAGGGAGATTGGGAATGTGAGAGAGAGAGAGACTGGGAGTGTGAGAGAGAGATTGGGAGTGTGAGTGAGAGAGAGACTGGGAGTGAGAGAGAGAGAGATTGGGAGTGTGAGAGAGAGAGAGATTGGGAGTGTGAGAGAGAAAGAGATTGGGAGTGAGAGAGAGAGAGATTGCGAGTTTGAGAGAGAGAGATTGGGAGTGTGAGAGAGAGATTGGGAGTGTGAGAGAGAGAGACTACCTCACGACCATCAGAGACACAAAACAGAGACAGACCCTCACCAGGTACAGGCTAAGCGACCACCAACTGGAAATTGAAAAAGGCAGATACAAGAAATCCTGGCAGCCTAGAGAGAATAGAATATGCGATCAATGTCTGGCCGGCGAGGTTGAAACAGAAATGCATTTCCTCCTAAAATGCGAAAAATTCAACACATCAATAAACATATTATTCAACAAGCTAAGCCAAACAACCCAAGATTTCAAGGAATTGGATGACCTGTCAAAATTGAGATTAGCCCTAGGAGAAGGAGACAGACCATACCTTGGGGCCAAATATGTAACAACATGTCACAACCTGAGGACTGTTTAAAATTAAGACTGTTTAAAATTAATATTGAATGTACCAAATGAAGTACAAAGACTGTTTAAAATTAATATTGTTTAAAAGTAATATTGTATGTACCCAACAAATGTCAAATCGATTGAGACCTACAGAATGTTGGAAAACTGTACCTTTTTGCTATGTAAGCTTTGGCAATATGGTTCTCTGTAAACTTTCATGCCAATAAAGCATTTGAACTGAACTGAACTGAACTGAGAGAGATTGGGAGTGTGAGAGAGAGAGAGACTGGGAGTGAGAGAGAGAGAGATTGGGAGTGTGAGAGAGAGAGATTGGAAGTGTGAGAGAGAGAGAGTTTGGGAGTGTGAGAGAGAGTGAGATTGGGAGTGTGAGAGAGAGAGAGATTGGGAGTGTGAGAAAGCGAGAGACTGGGAGTGTGAGAGAGAGAGAGAGATTGGGAGTGTGAGAGAGAGAGATTGGGAGTGTGAGAGAGAGAGAGATTGGGAGTGTGAGAGAGAGAGAGACTGGGAGTGTGAGAGAGAGAGAGACTGGGAGTGTGAGAGAGAGAGAGACTGGGAGTGAGAGAGAGAAAGATTGGGAGTGTGAGAGAGAGAGATTGGGAGTGTGAGAGAGAGAGATTGGGAGTGTGAGAGAGAGATTGGGAGTGTGAGAGAGAGAGAGATTGGGAGTGTGAGAGAGAGAGACTGGGAGTGAGAGAGAGAGAGATTGGGAGTGTGAGAGAGAGAGACTGGGAGTGTGAGAGAGAGAGAGATTGGGAGTGTGAGAGAGAGAGAGACTGGGAGTGTGAGAGAGAGATTGGGAGTGTGAGTGAGAGACGTTGGTAGTGTGAGAGAGAGAGAGAGATTGGGAGTGTGAGAGAGAGAGAGAGACTGGGAGTGAGAGAGAGAGAGAGATTGGGAGTGTGAGAGAGAGAGAGATTGGGAGTGTGAGAGAGAGAGAGATTGGGAGTGAGTGAGAGAGTGAGATTGGGAGTGTGAGAGAGAGAGACTGGGAGTGTGAGAGAGAGAGAGCTTGGGAGTGTGAGAATGCGAGAGACTGGGAGTGTGAGAGAGAGAGAGATTGGGAGTGTGAGAGAGAGAGATTGGGAGTGTGAGAGAGAGAGAGATTGGGAGTGTGAGAGAGAGAGACTGGGAGTGTGAGAGAGAGAGAGACTGGGAGTCTGAGAGAGAGAGAGATTGGGAGTGTGAGAGAGAGGGACTGGGAGTGTGAGAGAGAGAGAGATTGGGAGTGTGAGAGAGAGAGAGATTGGTAGTGTGAGAGAGAGAGACTGGGAGGGTGAGAGAGAGAGAGATTGGGAGTGTGAGAGAGAGAGACTGGGAGTGTGAGAGAGAGAGAGAGATTGGGAGTGTGAGAGAGACAGAGATTGGGAGTGTGAGAGAGAGAGTTGGGAGTGTGAGAGAGAGAGAGATTGGGAGTGTGAGAGAGAGAGAGATTGGGAGTGTGAGAGAGAGAGAAATTGGGAGTGTGAGAGATAGAGATTGGGAGTGTGAGAGAGAGGGATTGGGAGTGTGAGAGAGAGAGAGATTGGGAGTGTGAGAGAGAGAGACTGGGAGTGTGAGAGAGAGAGAGATTGGGAGTGTGAGAGAGAGAGATTGGTAGTGTGAGAGAGAGAGACTGGGAGTGTGAGAGAGAGAGAGTTTGGGAGTGTGAGAGAGAGAGATTGGGAGTGTGAGAGAGAGGGATTGGGAGTGTGAGAGAGAGACTGGGAGTGTGAGAGAGAGAGAGATTGGGAGTGTGAGAGAGAGAGAGATTGGGAGTGTGAGAGAGAGAGAGAGATTGGGTGTGTGAGAGAGAGAGAGACTGGGAGTGTGAGAGAGAGAGAGACTGGGAGTGTGAGAGAGAGACAGCCTAGAGAGAATAGAATATGCGATCAATGTCTGGCTGGCGAGGTTGAAACAGAAATGCATTTCCTCCTAAAATGCGAAAAATTCAACACATCAAGAAACATATTATTCAACAAGCTAAGCCAAACAACCCCAGATTTCAAGGAATTGGATGATCTGTCAAAATTGAGATTAGTCCTAGGAGAAGGAGACAGACCATACCTTGGGGCCAAATATGTAACAACATGTCACAACCTGAGGACTGTTTAAAATTAAGACTGTTTAAAATTAATATTGAACGTACCAAATGAAGTACAAAGACTGTTTAAAATTAATATTGTTTAAAAGTAATATTGTATGTACCCAACAAATGTCAAATCGATTGACACCTACAGAATGTTGGAAAACTGTACCTTTTTGCTATGTAAGCTTTGGCAATATGGTTCTCTGTAAACTTTCATGCCAATAAAGCATTTTAATTGGAATTGGAATTGGAATTGGACAGACTGGGAGTGAGAGAGAGAAAGATTGGGAGTGTGAGAGAGAGAGATTGGGAGTGTGAGAGAGAGAGATTGGGAGTGTGAGAGATAGAGAGATTGGGAGTGTGAGAGAGGGAGAGATTGGGAGTGTGTGAGAGAGAGATTGGGAGTGTGAGAGAGAGAGACTGGGAGTGTGAGAGAGAGAGAGATTGGGAGTGTGAGAAAGCGAGAGACTGGGAGTGTGAGAGAGAGAGAGATTGGGAGTGTGAGAGAGAGAGATTGGGAGTGTGAGAGAGAGAGAGATTGGGAGTGTGAGAGAGAGAGACTGGGAGTGTGAGAGAGAGAGAGACTGGGAGTGTGAGAGAGAGAGAGATTGGGAGTGTGAGAGAGAGAGACTGGGAGTGTGAGAGAGAGAGAGATTGGGAGTGTGAGAGAGAGAGAGATTGGTAGTGTGAGAGAGAGAGACTGGGAGTGAGAGAGAGAGAGAGATTGGGAGTGTGAGAGAGAGAGAGATTGGGAGTGTGAGAGAGAGAGATTGGGAGTGTGAGAGAGAGAGAGATTGGGAGTGTGAGAGAGAGAGAGATTGAGAATGTGAGAGAGAGAGAGATTGGGAGTGTGAGAGATAGAGATTGGGAGTGTGAGAGAGAGGGATTGGGAGTGTGAGAGAGAGAGAGATTGTGTGTGTGAGAGAGAGAGAGAGAGATTGTGTGTGTGAGAGAGAGAGAGATTGAGAATGTGAGAGAGAGAAAGATTGGGAGTGTGAGAGAGAGAGAGATTGGGAGTGTGAGAGAGAGAGAGATTGAGAATGTGAGAGAGAGAGAGATGGGGAGTGTGAGAGATAGAGATTGGGAGTGTGAGAGAGAGGGATTGGGAGTGTGAGAGAGAGATATTCTGTGTGTGAGAGAGAGAGTGATTGGGAGTTTGAGAGAGAGAGAGATTGGGAGTGTGAGAGAGAGAGATTGGGAGTGTGAGAGAGAGAGATTGGGAGTGTGAGAGAGAGACTGGGAGTGTGTGAGAGAGAGTGAATGGCCTAGAAATTCAGTGGCCTGCGCCACCAGTTTGCGCCCAAAGAGGGCTTTTGCGCCACTGTGCAAACCTACCGCGATATTTAGCGGGGCGCTAATGGCGGCGTTAGCCATTAGCGCTGTGCCGCCACCGATGACGTCATCGGTGTGCGCAGCGCCTCGCTATCGCCCCGCTGGCCTTATTTGGTTGCTGCCGCCTCGCCCGCTCCGGCCGCAAACAGCGACCGGTACACGGGGCCTACCTGTGCCGGCACTGGGGCGATTTAAGGTGGAGGTGCGGCCGGCCGCTTTTTCGGTGGCCGCCTGCCCGCACCTCCTTCCCCGGCCTCCTACACCCACCCCCCGCGGCATTGCCGGCTGTTTCCAGAGAGCCCGGCACTTCTCCTTGGTGCCGTGCTGAATTGCCGGCACTCGCGAGCGGGGATCGCGCTGTTGCAGGCACCTCCCCCGTAAGAATTAGAGGAAGGCCTGCAGTACCGCAGGCTGCCGTGCCACAGCGGGTGGCGCTGCGGCACTTTACACGCCGATATTCAGTTTCAGCGCCTCAAGCGTGGTACCGAAACCCTTGTTTAGCAGCCGGCTTCAAATTGGGGCGCTGAAACTGAATTTCCCGCTGGCGCAAGTGGCTCCGCGCACAGCGGTAATTCCGGTGCCCTTTCGAGCTGGGCGCCCCCAACTGAATTTCTGGGCCAAAGGGAGTGTGAGAGAGAGTTTGGGAGTGAGAGTGAGAGAGAGACTGGGAGTGTGAGAGAGAGAGAGATTGGGAGTGTGAGAGAGAGAGAGATTGGGAGTGTGAGAGAGAGAGACATTGGGAGTGAGTGAGAGAGAGAGACTGGGACTGTGTGAGAGAGACTGGGAGTGTGAGAGAGAGAGAGATTGGGAGTGTGAGAGAGAGAGGTTGGGAGTGTGAGAGAGAAAGATTGGGAGTGTGAGAGAGAGAGATATAGGGAGTGAGAGAGAGAGAGATTGGGAGTGAGAGACAGAGAGAGATTGGGAGTGTGAGAGAGAGAGATTGGGATTGTGAGAGAGAGATTGGGAGTGTGAGAGAGAGAGAGATTGGGAGTGTGAGAGAGAGAGGCTGGGAGAAAGAGAGAGAGAGATTGGGAATCTGAGGGAGAGAGAGTTTGGGAGTGTGAGAGAGAGAGAGACTGGGAGTGTGAGAGAGAGAGAGACTGGGAGTGTGAGAGAGAGAGAGACTGGGAGTGAGAGAGAGAAAGATTGGGAGTGTGAGAGAGAGAGATTGGGAGTGTGAGAGAGAGAGATTGGGAGTGTGAGAGAGAGATTGGGAGTGTGAGAGAGAGAGAGATTGGGAGTGTGAGAGAGAGAGACTGGGAGTGAGAGAGAGAGAGATTGGGAGTTTGAGAGAGAGAGATTGGGAGTGTGAGAGAGAGCGAGAGATTGGGAGTGTGAGAGAGAGAGAGATTGGGAGTGTGAGAGAGAGAGAGATTGGGAGTGAGTGAGAGAGAGAGATTGGGAGTGTGAGAGAGAGAGACTGGGAGTGTGAGAGAGAGAGAGATTGGGAGTGTGAGAAAGCGAGAGACTGGGAGTGTGAGAGGGAGAGAGATTGGGAGTGTGAGAGAGAGAGATTGGGAGTGTGAGAGAGAGAGAGATTGGGAGTGTGAGAGAGAGAGAGAAACTGGGTGTGTGAGAGAGAGAGAGATTGGGAGTGTGAGAGAGAGAGAGATTGGGAGTGTGAGAGAGAGAGATTGGGAGTGTGAGAGAGAGAGATTGGGAGTGTGAGTGAGAGAGACTGGGAGTGAGAGAGAGAGAGAGACTGGGAGTGTGAGAGAGAGAGAGACTGGGAGTGTGAGAGAGAGAGAGACTGGAAGTGAGAGAGAGAGAGATTGGGAGTGTGAGAGAGAGAGATTGGGAGTGTGAGAGAGAGAGATTGGGAGTGTGAGAGAGAGAGACTGGGAGTGAGAGAGAGCGAGCTAGGGAGTGTGAGAGAGAGAGATTGGGAGTGTGAGAGAGAGAGAGACTGCGAGTGACAGAGATAGAGATTGGGAGTGTGAGAGAGAGAGAGATTGGGAGTGTGACAGAGAGAGAGGGAGCGATTGGGAGTGTGAGAGAGAGAGATTGGAAGTGTAAGAGAGAGAGAGACTGGGAGTGTGAGAGAGAGAGAGATTGGGAGTGTGAGAGAGAGAGAGATTGGGAGTTTGAGAGAGAGAGATTGGGAGACTGAGAGAGAGAGAGATTGGCAGTGTGAGAGAGAGAGAGATTGGGAGTGTGAGAGAGAGAGAGAGAGAGAGAGAGAGATTGGGAGTGATTGAGAGAGAGAGATTGGGAGTGTGAGAGAGAGAGAATGGGAGTGTGAGAGAGAGAGAGATTGGGCGTGTGAGAGAGCGAGAGACTGGGAGTGTGAGAGAGAGAGAGATTGGGAGTGTGAGAGAAAGAGAGATTGGGAGTGTGAGAGAGAGAGAGATTGGGAGTGTGAGAGAGAGAGAGATTGGGAGTGTGAGAGAGAGAGATTGGGAGTGTGAGAGAGAGAGTTTGGGAGTGTGAGAGAGAGAGATTGGGAGTGTGAGAGAGAGACAGGGAGTGTGTGAGAGAGGGAGAATGGGAGTGTGAGAGAGAGAGGGATTGGGAGTGTGTGAGAGAGAGAGATTGGGAGTGTGAGAGAAAGAGATTGGGAGTGTGAGAGAGAGAGAGATTGGGAGTGTGAGAGTGAGAGAGATTGGGAGTGAGAGACAGACAGAGATTGGGAGTGTGATAGAGAGAGATTGGGAGTGTGAGACAGAGAGAGATTGGCAGTGTGAGAGAGAGAGACTGGGAGTGAGAGAGAGCGAGATTGGGAGTGTGAGAGAGAGAGATTGGGAGTGTGAGAGCGAGAGAGACTGGGAGTGAGAGAGAGAGAGATTGGGAGTGTGAGAGAGAGAGAGAGATTGGGAATGTGAGAGAGAGAGAGGCAGAGATTGGGAGTGTGAGAGAGAGAGATTGGGACTCTGAGAGAGAGAGATTGGAGTGTGAGAGAGAGATTGGCAGACTACCTCACGACCATCAGAGACACAAAACAGAGACAGACCCTCACCAGGTACAGACTAAGCGACCACCAACTGGAAATTGAAAAAGGCAGATCCAAGAAATCCTGGCAGCCTAGAGACTAAGCGACCACCAACTGGAAATTGAAAAAGGCAGATACAAGAAATCCTGGCAGCCTAGAGAGAATAGAATATGCGATCAATGTCTGGCTGGCGAGGTTGAAACAGAAATGCATTTCCTCCTAAAATGCGAAAAATTCAACACATCAAGAAACATATTATTCAACAAGCTAAGCCAAACAACCCCAGATTTCAAGGAATTGGATGATCTGTCAAAATTGAGATTAGTCCTAGGAGAAGGAGACAGACCATACCTTGGGGCCAAATATGTAACAACATGTCACAACCTGAGGACTGTTTAAAATTAAGACTGTTTAAAATTAATATTGAACGTACCAAATGAAGTACAAAGACTGTTTAAAATTAATATTGTTTAAAAGTAATATTGTATGTACCCAACAAATGTCAAATCGATTGACACCTACAGAATGTTGGAAAACTGTACCTTTTTGCTATGTAAGCTTTGGCAATATGGTTCTCTGTAAACTTTCATGCCAATAAAGCATTTTAATTGGAATTGGAATTGGAATTGGACTGGGAGTGAGAGAGAGAGATATTGGGAGTGTGAGAGAGAAAGACTGGGAGTGTGAGAGAGAGAGAGATTGGGAGTGTGAGAGAGAGAGAGACTGGGAGTGAGAGAGAGAGAGATTGGGAGTGTGAGAGAGAGAGATTGGAAGTGTGAGAGAGAGAGAGTTTGGGAGTGTGAGAGAGAGAGAGATTGGGAGTGTGAGAGAGAGAGAGATTGGGAGTGTGAGAGAGAGAGATTATGAGTGTGAGAGAGAGAGAGATTGGGAGTGAGTGAGAGAGAGAGAGAGTGGGAGTGTGAGAGAGAGAGACTGGGAATGTGAGAGAGAGAGAGATTGGGAGTGTGAGAGAGAGAGAGATTGGGAGTGTGAGAGAGAGAGAGAGTGGGAGTGTGAGAGAGAGAGATTATGAGTGTGAGAGAGAGAGACTGGGAGTGAGAGAGAGAGAGAGAGATTGGGAGTGTGAGAGAGAGAGACTGGGAGTGTGAGAGAGAGAGAGATTGGAAGTGTGAGAGAGAGAGACTGGGAGTGTGAGAGAGAGAGAGACTGGGAGTGTGAGAGAGAGAGAGAGACTGGGAGTGTGAAAGAGAGAGAGACTGGGAGTGTGAGAGAGGGAGAGATTGGGAGTGTGAGAGAGAGAGAGACTGGGAGTGTGAGAGAGAGAGATTGGGAGTGTGAGAGAGAGAGACTGGGAGTGTGAGAGAGAGAGACTGGGAGTGTGAGAGAGAGAGAGATTGGGAGTGTGAGAGAGAGAGACTGGGAGTGTGAGAGAGAGAGAGAGATTGGGAGTGTGAGAGAGAGAGAGATTGGGAGTGTGAGAGAGAGAGATTGGGAGTGTGAGAGAGAGGGATTGGGAGTGTGAGAGAGAGAGATTGGGAGTGTGAGAGAGAGAGAGATTTGGAGTTTGAGAGAGAGAGGGATTGGGAGTGTGAGAGAGAGAAATTGGGAGTGTGAGAGAGAGAGAGTTTGGGAGTGTGAGAGAGAGATTGGGAGTGTGAGAGAGAGAGAGATTGGGAGTGTGAGAGAGAGAGGCTGGGAGTGAGAGAGAGAGAGATTGGGAATCTGAGGGAGAGAGAGATTGGGAGTGTGAGAGAGAGAGAGACTGGGAGTGTGAGAGAGAGAGAGACTGGGAGTGAGAGAGAGAAAGATTGGGAGTGTGAGAGAGAGAGATTGGGAGTGTGAGAGAGAGAGATTGGGAGTGTGAGAGAGAGATTGGGAGTGTGAGAGAGAGAGATTGGGAGTGTGAGAGAGAGAGACTGGGAGTGTGAGAGAGAGAGAGATTGGGAGTGTGAGGGGGAGAGAGATTGGGAGTGTGAGAGAGAAAGAGATTGGGAGTGAGAGAGAGAGAGATTGCGAGTTTGAGAGAGAGAGATTGGGAGTGTGAGAGAGAGAGAGAGATTGGGAGTGTGAGAGAGAGAGAGATTGGGAGTGTGAGAGAGAGAGAGATTGGGAGTGAGTGAGAGAGAGAGATTGGGAGTGTGAGAGAGAGAGACTGGGAGTGTGAGAGAGAGAGAAATTGGGAGTGTGAGAAAGCGAGACACTGGGAGTGTGAGAGAGAGAGAGATTGGGAGTGTGAGAGACAGAGATTGGGAGTGTGAGAGAGAGAGAGATTGGGAGTGTGAGAGAGAGAGAGACTGGGAGTGTGAGAGAGAGAGAGACTGGGAGTGTGAGAGAGAGAGAGACTGGGAGTGAGAGAGAGAGAGATTGGGAGTGTGAGAGAGAGAGATTGGAAGTGTGAGAGAGAGAGAGTTTGGGAGTGTGAGAGAGAGAGAGATTGGGAGTGTGAGAGAGAGAGATTGGGAGTGTGAGAGAGAGAGAGACTGGGAGTGTGAGAGAGGGAGAGATTGGGAGTGTGAGAGAGAGAGAGACTGGGAGTGTGAGAGAGAGAGATTGGGAGTGTGAGAGAGAGAGACTGGGAGTGTGAGAGAGAGAGACTGGGAGTGTGAGAGAGAGAGAGATTGGGAGTGTGAGAGAGAGAGACTGGGAGTGTGAGAGGGAGAGAGATTGGGAGTGTGAGAGAGAGAGATTGGGAGTGTGAGAGAGAGAGAGATTGGGAGTGTGAGAGAGAGAGAGAAACTGGGTGTGTGAGAGAGAGAGAGATTGGGAGTGTGAGAGAGAGAGAGATTGGGAGTGTGAGAGAGAGAGATTGGGAGTGTGAGAGAGAGAGATTGGGAGTGTGAGTGAGAGAGACTGGGAGTGAGAGAGAGAGAGAGACTGGGAGTGTGAGAGAGAGAGAGACTGGGAGTGTGAGAGAGAGAGAGACTGGAAGTGAGAGAGAGAGAGATTGGGAGTGTGAGAGAGAGAGATTGGGAGTGTGAGAGAGAGAGATTGGGAGTGTGAGAGAGAGAGACTGGGAGTGAGAGAGAGCGAGCTAGGGAGTGTGAGAGAGAGAGATTGGGAGTGTGAGAGAGAGAGAGACTGCGAGTGACAGAGATAGAGATTGGGAGTGTGAGAGAGAGAGAGATTGGGAGTGTGACAGAGAGAGAGGGAGCGATTGGGAGTGTGAGAGAGAGAGATTGGAAGTGTAAGAGAGAGAGAGACTGGGAGTGTGAGAGAGAGAGAGATTGGGAGTGTGAGAGAGAGAGAGATTGGGAGTTTGAGAGAGAGAGATTGGGAGACTGAGAGAGAGAGAGATTGGCAGTGTGAGAGAGAGAGAGATTGGGAGTGTGAGAGAGAGAGAGAGAGAGAGAGAGAGATTGGGAGTGATTGAGAGAGAGAGATTGGGAGTGTGAGAGAGAGAGAATGGGAGTGTGAGAGAGAGAGAGATTGGGCGTGTGAGAGAGCGAGAGACTGGGAGTGTGAGAGAGAGAGAGATTGGGAGTGTGAGAGAAAGAGAGATTGGGAGTGTGAGAGAGAGAGAGATTGGGAGTGTGAGAGAGAGAGATTGGGAGTGTGAGAGAGAGAGATTGGGAGTGTGAGAGAGAGAGTTTGGGAGTGTGAGAGAGAGAGATTGGGAGTGTGAGAGAGAGACAGGGAGTGTGTGAGAGAGGGAGAATGGGAGTGTGAGAGAGAGAGGGATTGGGAGTGTGTGAGAGAGAGAGATTGGGAGTGTGAGAGAAAGAGATTGGGAGTGTGAGAGAGAGAGAGATTGGGAGTGTGAGAGTGAGAGAGATTGGGAGTGAGAGACAGACAGAGATTGGGAGTGTGATAGAGAGAGATTGGGAGTGTGAGACAGAGAGAGATTGGCAGTGTGAGAGAGAGAGACTGGGAGTGAGAGAGAGCGAGATTGGGAGTGTGAGAGAGAGAGATTGGGAGTGTGAGAGCGAGAGAGACTGGGAGTGAGAGAGAGAGAGATTGGGAGTGTGAGAGAGAGAGAGAGATTGGGAATGTGAGAGAGAGAGAGGCAGAGATTGGGAGTGTGAGAGAGAGAGATTGTATGTACCCAACAAATGTCAAATCGATTGACACCTACAGAATGTTGGAAAACTGTACCTTTTTGCTATGTAAGCTTTGGCAATATGGTTCTCTGTAAACTTTCATGCCAATAAAGCATTTTAATTGGAATTGGAATTGGATTGGGACTCTGAGAGAGAGAGATTGGAGTGTGAGAGAGAGATTGGCAGACTACCTCACGACCATCAGAGACACAAAACAGAGACAGACCCTCACCAGGTACAGACTAAGCGACCACCAACTGGAAATTGAAAAAGGCAGATCCAAGAAATCCTGGCAGCCTAGAGACTAAGCGACCACCAACTGGAAATTGAAAAAGGCAGATACAAGAAATCCTGGCAGCCTAGAGAGAATAGAATATGCGATCAATGTCTGGCTGGCGAGGTTGAAACAGAAATGCATTTCCTCCTAAAATGCGAAAAATTCAACACATCAAGAAACATATTATTCAACAAGCTAAGCCAAACAACCCCAGATTTCAAGGAATTGGATGATCTGTCAAAATTGAGATTAGTCCTAGGAGAAGGAGACAGACCATACCTTGGGGCCAAATATGTAACAACATGTCACAACCTGAGGACTGTTTAAAATTAAGACTGTTTAAAATTAATATTGAACGTACCAAATGAAGTACAAAGACTGTTTAAAATTAATATTGTTTAAAAGTAATATTGTATGTACCCAACAAATGTCAAATCGATTGACACCTACAGAATGTTGGAAAACTGTACCTTTTTGCTATGTAAGCTTTGGCAATATGGTTCTCTGTAAACTTTCATGCCAATAAAGCATTTTAATTGGAATTGGAATTGGAATTGGACTGGGAGTGAGAGAGAGAGATATTGGGAGTGTGAGAGAGAAAGACTGGGAGTGTGAGAGAGAGAGAGATTGGGAGTGTGAGAGAGAGAGAGACTGGGAGTGAGAGAGAGAGAGATTGGGAGTGTGAGAGAGAGAGATTGGAAGTGTGAGAGAGAGAGAGTTTGGGAGTGTGAGAGAGAGAGAGATTGGGAGTGTGAGAGAGAGAGAGATTGGGAGTGTGAGAGAGAGAGATTATGAGTGTGAGAGAGAGAGAGATTGGGAGTGAGTGAGAGAGAGAGAGAGTGGGAGTGTGAGAGAGAGAGACTGGGAATGTGAGAGAGAGAGAGATTGGGAGTGTGAGAGAGAGAGAGATTGGGAGTGTGAGAGAGAGAGAGAGTGGGAGTGTGAGAGAGAGAGATTATGAGTGTGAGAGAGAGAGACTGGGAGTGAGAGAGAGAGAGAGAGATTGGGAGTGTGAGAGAGAGAGACTGGGAGTGTGAGAGAGAGAGAGATTGGAAGTGTGAGAGAGAGAGACTGGGAGTGTGAGAGAGAGAGAGACTGGGAGTGTGAGAGAGAGAGAGAGACTGGGAGTGTGAAAGAGAGAGAGACTGGGAGTGTGAGAGAGGGAGAGATTGGGAGTGTGAGAGAGAGAGAGACTGGGAGTGTGAGAGAGAGAGATTGGGAGTGTGAGAGAGAGAGACTGGGAGTGTGAGAGAGAGAGACTGGGAGTGTGAGAGAGAGAGAGATTGGGAGTGTGAGAGAGAGAGACTGGGAGTGTGAGAGAGAGAGAGAGATTGGGAGTGTGAGAGAGAGAGAGATTGGGAGTGTGAGAGAGAGAGATTGGGAGTGTGAGAGAGAGGGATTGGGAGTGTGAGAGAGAGAGACTGGGAGTGTGAGAGAGAGAGAGATTTGGAGTTTGAGAGAGAGAGGGATTGGGAGTGTGAGAGAGAGAAATTGGGAGTGTGAGAGAGAGAGAGTTTGGGAGTGTGAGAGAGAGATTGGGAGTGTGAGAGAGAGAGAGATTGGGAGTGTGAGAGAGAGAGGCTGGGAGTGAGAGAGAGAGAGATTGGGAATCTGAGGGAGAGAGAGATTGGGAGTGTGAGAGAGAGAGAGACTGGGAGTGTGAGAGAGAGAGAGACTGGGAGTGAGAGAGAGAAAGATTGGGAGTGTGAGAGAGAGAGATTGGGAGTGTGAGAGAGAGAGATTGGGAGTGTGAGAGAGAGATTGGGAGTGTGAGAGAGAGAGATTGGGAGTGTGAGAGAGAGAGACTGGGAGTGTGAGAGAGAGAGAGATTGGGAGTGTGAGGGGGAGAGAGATTGGGAGTGTGAGAGAGAAAGAGATTGGGAGTGAGAGAGAGAGAGATTGCGAGTTTGAGAGAGAGAGATTGGGAGTGTGAGAGAGAGAGAGAGATTGGGAGTGTGAGAGAGAGAGAGATTGGGAGTGTGAGAGAGAGAGAGATTGGGAGTGAGTGAGAGAGAGAGATTGGGAGTGTGAGAGAGAGAGACTGGGAGTGTGAGAGAGAGAGAAATTGGGAGTGTGAGAAAGCGAGACACTGGGAGTGTGAGAGAGAGAGAGATTGGGAGTGTGAGAGACAGAGATTGGGAGTGTGAGAGAGAGAGAGATTGGGAGTGTGAGAGAGAGAGAGACTGGGAGTGTGAGAGAGAGAGAGACTGGGAGTGTGAGAGAGAGAGAGACTGGGAGTGAGAGAGAGAGAGATTGGGAGTGTGAGAGAGAGAGATTGGAAGTGTGAGAGAGAGAGAGTTTGGGAGTGTGAGAGAGAGAGAGATTGGGAGTGTGAGAGAGAGAGATTATGAGTGTGAGAGAGAGAGAGATTGGGAGTGAGTGAGAGAGAGAGAGAGTGGGAGTGTGAGAGAGAGAGACTGGGAATGTGAGAGAGAGAGAGATTGGGAGTGTGAGAGAGAGGGAGATTGGGAGTGTGAGAGAAAGAGAGACTGGGAGTGTGAGAGAGAGAGAGATTATGAGTGTGAGAGAGAGAGACTGGGAGTGAGAGAGAGAGAGAGAGATTGGGAGTGTGAGAGAGAGAGAGATTGGGAGTGTGAGAGAGAGAGACTGGGAGTGTGAGAGAGAGAGAGATTGGAAGTGTGAGAGAGAGAGACTGGGAGTGTGAGAGAGAGAGAGACTGGGAGTGTGAGAGAGAGAGAGAGACTGGGAGTGTGAAAGAGAGAGAGACTGGGAGTGTGAGAGAGGGAGAGATTGGGAGTGTGAGAGAGAGAGAGACTGGGAGTGTGAGAGAGAGAGATTGGGAGTGTGAGAGAGAGAGACTGGGAGTGTGAGAGAGAGAGACTGGGAGTGTGAGAGAGAGAGAGATTGGGAGTGTGAGAGAGAGAGACTGGGAGTGTGAGAGAGAGAGAGATTGGGAGTGTGAGAGAGAGAGAAATTGGTAGTGTGAGAGAGAGAGACTGGGAGTGTGAGAGAGAGAGATTGGGAGTGTGAGAGAGAGAGACTGGGAGTGTGAGAGAGAGAGAGAGATTGGGAGTGTGAGAGAGAGAGAGATTGGGAGTGTGAGAGAGAGAGATTGGGAGTGTGAGAGAGAGGGATTGGGAGTTTGAGAGAGAGAGAGATTGGGAGTGTGAGAGAGAGAGAGATTTGGAGTTTGAGAGAGAGGGATTGGGAGTGTGAGAGAGAGAAATTGGGAGTGTGAGAGAGAGAGAGTTTGGGAGTGTGAGAGAGAGATTGGGAGTGTGAGAGAGAGAGAGATTGGGAGTGTGAGAGAGAGAGGCTGGGAGTGAGAGAGAGAGAGATTGGGAATCTGAGGGAGAGAGAGATTGGGAGTGTGAGAGAGAGAGAGACTGGGAGTGTGAGAGAGAAAGAGATTGGGAGTGAGAGAGAGAGAGATTGCGAGTTTGAGAGAGAGAGATTGGGAGTGTGAGAGAGAGAGAGAGATTGGGAGTGTGAGAGAGAGAGAGATTGGGAGTGTGAGAGAGAGAGAGATTGGGAGTGAGTGAGAGAGAGAGATTGGGAGTGTGAGAGAGAGAGACTGGGAGTGTGAGAGAGAGAGAAATTGGGAGTGTGAGAAAGCGAGACACTGGGAGTGTGAGAGAGAGAGAGATTGGGAGTGTGAGAGACAGAGATTGGGAGTGTGAGAGAGAGAGAGATTGGGAGTGTGAGAGAGAGAGAGACTGAGAGTGTGAGAGAGAGAGAGACTGGGAGTGTGAGAGAGAGAGAGACTGGGAGTGAGAGAGAGAAAGATTGGGAGTGTGAGAGAGAGAGATTGGGAGTGTGAGAGAGAGAGATTGGGAGTGTGAGAGAGAGATTGGGAGTGTGAGAGAGAGAGAGATTGGGAGTGTGAGAGAGAGAGACTGGGAGTGAGAGAGAGAGAGATTGGGAGTGTGAGAGAGAGAGACTGGGAGTGTGAGAGAGAGATTGATTGGGAGTGTGAGAGAGAGAGAGACTGGGAGTGTGAGAGATAGATTGGGAGTGTGAGTGAAAGAGGTTGGTAGTGTGAGAGAGTGAGAGAGATTGGGAGTGTGAGAGAGAGAGAGAGACTGGGAGTGAGAGAGAGAGAGATTGGGAGTGTGAGAGAGAGAGAGATTCAACAAGCTAAGCCAAACAACCCCAGATTTCAAGGAATTGGATGACCTGTCAAAATTGAGATTAGTCCTGGGAGAAGGAGACAGACCATACCTTGGGGCCAAATATGTAACAACATGTCACAACCTGAGGACTGTTTAAAAGTAAGACTGTTTAAAATTAATATTGTTAAACGTAATATTGTATGTACCCAACAAATGTCAAATCGAGTGACACCTACAGAATGTTGGAAAACTGTACCTTTTTGCTATGTAAGCTTTGGCAATATGGTTCTCTGTAAACTTTCATGCCAATAAAGCATTTGAATTGGAATTGGAATTGGAATTGGATTGGGAGTGTGAGAGAGAAAGAGATTGGGAGTGAGAGAGAGAGAGATTGGGAGTTTGAGAGAGAGAGATTGGGAGTGTGAGAGAGAGAGAGAGATTGGGAGTGTGAGAGAGAGAGAGATTGGGAGTGTGAGAGAGAGAGAGATTGGGAGTGTGAGAGAGAGAGAAATTGGGAGTGTGAGAGAGGGAGACTGGGAGTGTGAGAGAGAGAGAGATTGGGAGTGTGAGAAAGCGAGAGACTGGGAGTGTGAGAGAGAGAGAGATTGGGAGTGTGAGAGAGAGAGATTGGGAGTGTGAGAGAGAGAGAGATTGGAAGTGTGAGAGAGAGAGACTGGGAGTGTGAGAGAGAGAGAGACTGGGAGTCTGAGAGAGAGAGAGATTGGGAGTGTGAGAGAGAGAGACTGGGAGTGTGAGAGAGAGAGACTGGGAGTGTGAGAGAGAGAGAGATTGAGTGTGAGAGAGAGAGACTGGGAATGTGAGAGAGAGAGAGAGATTGGGATTGTGAGAGAGACAGAGATTGGGAGTGTGAGAGAGAGAGTTGGGAGTGAGAGAGAGAGAGATTGGGAGTGTGAGAGAGAGAGAGATTGAGAGTGTGAGAGAGAGAGAAATTGGGAGTGTGAGAGATAGAGATTGGGAGTGTGAGAGAGAGGGATTGGGAGTGTGAGAGAGAGAGAGATTGGGAGTGTGAGAGAGAGAGAGATTGGGAGTTTGAGAGAGAGAGAGATTGGGAGTGTGAGAGAGAGAGATTGGGAGTGTGAGAGAGAGAGATTGGGAGTGTGAGAGAGAGGCTGGGAGTGTGTGAGAGTGAGAGAATGGCCTAGAAATTCAGTGGCCTGCGCCACCAGTTTGCGCCCAAAGAGGTCTTTTGCGCCACTGTGCAAACCTACCGCGATATTTAGCGGAGCGCTAATGGTGGCGTTAGCCATTAGCGCTGTGCCGCCACCGATGACGTCATCGGTGTGCGCAGCGCCTCGCTATCGCCCCGCTGGCCTTATTTGGTTGCTGCCGCCTCGCCCGCTCGGGCCGCAAACAGCGACCGGTACACGGGGACTACCTGTGCCGGTACTGGGGCGATTTAAGGTGGAGGTGTGGCCGTCCGCTTTTTCGGCGGTCGCCTGCCCGCACCTCGTTCCCCGGCCTCCTACACCCACCCCCCGCGGCATTGCCAGCTGTTTCCAGAGAGCCCGGCACTTCTCCTTGGTGTCGGGCTCATTTGCCGGCACTCGCGAGCGGGGATCGCGCTGTTGCAGGCACCTCCCCCGTAAGAATTAGAGGAAGGCCTGCAGTACCGCAGGCTGCCGTGCCACAGCGGGTGGCGTTGCGGCACTTTACACGCCGATATTCAGTTTCAGCGCCCCAAGCGGGGCACCGAAACCCTTGTTCAGCGGCCGGCTTCAAATTGGGGCGCTGAAACTGAATTTCCCGCTGGCGCAATTGGCTTCGCGCGCAGCGGTAATTCCGGTGCCAATTCGAGCTGGGCGCCCCTAACTGAATTTCTAGGTCAGAGGGAGTGTGACAGAGAGTTTGGGAGTGTGAGTGAGAGAGAGATTGGGAGTGTGAGAGAGAGAGAGATTGGGAGTGTGAGAGAGAGAGAGATTGGGAGTGTGAGAGAGAGAGAGACTGGGAGTGAGAGAGAGAGAGAGACTGGGAGTGTGAGAGAAAGATTGGGAGTGTGAGAGAGAGAGTTTGGGAGTGTGAGAGAGAGAGATTGGGAGTGTGAGAGAGAGATTGGGAGTGTGAGAGAGAGAGAGATTGGGAGTGTGAGAGAGAGAGACTGGGAGTGAGAGAGAGAGAGATTGGGAGTGTGAGAGAGAGAGACTGGGAGTGTGAGAGAGAGAGAGATTGGGAGTGTGAGAGAGAGAGACTGGGAGTGTGAGAGAGAGATTGGGAGTGTGAGTGAGAGAGGTTGGTAGTGTGAGAGAGAGAGAGAGATTGGGAGTGTGAGAGAGAGAGAGACTGGGAGTGAGAGAGAGAGAGATTGGGAGTGTGAGAGAGAGAGAGATTGGGAGTGTGAGAGAGAAAGAGATTGGGAGTGAGAGAGAGAGAGATTGGGAGTTTGAGAGAGAGATATTGGGAGTGTGAGAGAGAGAGAGAGATTGGGAGTGTGAGAGAGAGAGAGATTGGGAGTGTGAGAGAGAGAGAGTTTGGGAGTGAGTGAGAGAGAGAAATTGGGAGTGTGAGAGAGAGAGATTGGGAGTGTGAGAGAGAGAGAGATTGGGAGTGTGAGAAAGTGAGTGACTGGGAGTGTGAGAGAGAGAGAGATTGGGAGTGTGAGAGAGAGAGATTGGGAGTGTGAGTGAGAGAGAGATTGGTAGTGTGAGAGAGAGAGACTGGGAGTGTGAGAGAGAGAGAGACTGGGAGTCTCAGAGAGAGAGAGATTGGGAGTGTGAGAGAGAGAGACTGGGAGTGTGAGAGAGAGAGAGATTGGGAGTGTGAGAGAGAGAGAGATTGGTAGTGTGAGAGAGAGAGACTGGGAGTGTGAGAGAGAGAGAGATTGGAAGTGTGAGAGAGAGAGAGATTGGGAGTGTGAGAGAGAAAGAGATTGGGAGTGAGAGAGAGAGACATTGCGAGTTTGAGAGAGAGAGATTGGGAGTGTGAGAGAGAGAGAGAGATTGGGAGTGTGAGAGAGAGAGAGATTGGGAGTGTGAGAGAGAGAGAGATTGGGAGTGAGTGAGAGAGAGAGATTGGGAGTGTGAGAGAGAGAGAATGGGAGTGTGAGTGAGAGAGGTTGGTAATGTGAGAGAGAGAGAGAGATTGGGTGTGTGAGAGAGAGAGAGACTGGGAGTGAGAGAGAGAGAGATTGGGAGTGTGAGAGAGAGAGAGATTGGGAGTGTGAGAGAGAGAGAGATTGGAAGTGTGAGAGAGAGAGACTGGGAGTGTGAGAGAGAGAGAGACTGGGAGTCTGAGAGAGAGAGAGATTGGGAGTGTGAGAGAGAGAGACTGGGAGTGCGAGAGAGAGAGACTGGGAGTGTGAGAGAGAGAGAGATTGGGAGTGTGAGAGAGAGAGACTGGGAATGTGAGAGAGAGAGAGAGATTGGGAGTGTGAGAGAGACAGAGATTGGGAGTGTGAGAGAGAGAGTTGGGAGTGAGAGAGAGAGAGATTGGGAGTGTGAGAGAGAGAGAGATTGAGAGTGTGAGAGAGAGAGAAATTGGGAGTGTGAGAGATAGAGATTGGGAGTGTGAGAGAGAGGGATTGGGAGTGTGAGAGAGAGAGAGATTGGGAGTGTGAGAGAGAGAGAGATTGGGAGTTTGAGAGAGAGAGAGATTGGGAGTGTGAGAGAGAGAGATTGGGAGTGTGAGAGAGAGAGATTGGGAGTGTGAGAGAGAGGCTGGGAGTGTGTGAGAGTGAGAGAATGGCCTAGAAATTCAGTGGCCTGCGCCACCAGTTTGCGCCCAAAGAGGTCTTTTGCGCCACTGTGCAAACCTACCGCGATATTTAGCGGAGCGCTGATGGTGGCGTTAGCCATTAGCGCTGTGCCGCCACCGATGACGTCATCGGTGTGCGCAGCGCCTCGCTATCGCCCCGCTGGCCTTATTTGGTTGCTGCCGCCTCGCCCGCTCGGGCCGCAAACAGCGACCGGTACACGGGGACTACCTGTGCCGGTACTGGGGCGATTTAAGGTGGAGGTGTGGCCGTCCGCTTTTTCGGCGGTCGCCTGCCCGCACCTCGTTCCCCGGCCTCCTACACCCACCCCCCGCGGCATTGCCAGCTGTTTCCAGAGAGCCCGGCACTTCTCCTTGGTGTCGGGCTCATTTGCCGGCACTCGCGAGCGGGGATCGCGCTGTTGCAGGCACCTCCCCCGTAAGAATTAGAGGAAGGCCTGCAGTACCGCAGGCTGCCGTGCCACAGCGGGTGGCGTTGCGGCACTTTACACGCCGATATTCAGTTTCAGCGCCCCAAGCGGGGCACCGAAACCCTTGTTCAGCGGCCGGCTTCAAATTGGGGCGCTGAAACTGAATTTCCCGCTGGCGCAATTGGCTCCGCGCGCAGCGGTAATTCCGGTGCCAATTCGAGCTGGGCGCCCCTAACTGAATTTCTAGGTCAAAGGGAGTGTGACAGAGAGTTTGGGAGTGTGAGTGAGAGAGAGATTGGGAGTGTGAGAGAGAGAGAGATTGGGAGTGTGAGAGAGAGAGAGATTGGGAGTGTGAGAGAGAGAGAGACTGGGAGTGAGAGAGAGAGAGAGACTGGGAGTGTGAGAGAAAGATTGGGAGTGTGAGAGAGAGAGTTTGGGAGTGTGAGAGAGAGAGATTGGGAGTGTGAGAGAGAAAGAGATTGGGAGTGAGAGAGAGAGAGATTGGGAGTTTGAGAGAGAGATATTGGGAGTGTGAGAGAGAGAGAGAGATTGGGAGTGTGAGAGAGAGAGAGATTGGGAGTGTGAGAGAGAGAGAGTTTGGGAGTGAGTGAGAGAGAGAAATTGGGAGTGTGAGAGAGAGAGATTGGGAGTGTGAGAGAGAGAGAGATTGGGAGTGTGAGAAAGTGAGTGACTGGGAGTGTGAGAGAGAGAGAGATTGGGAGTGTGAGAGAGAGAGATTGGGAGTGTGAGTGAGAGAGAGATTGGTAGTGTGAGAGAGAGAGACTGGGAGTGTGAGAGAGAGAGAGACTGGGAGTCTCAGAGAGAGAGAGATTGGGAGTGTGAGAGAGAGAGACTGGGAGTGTGAGAGAGAGAGAGATTGGGAGTGTGAGAGAGAGAGAGATTGGTAGTGTGAGAGAGAGAGACTGGGAGTGTGAGAGAGAGAGAGATTGGAAGTGTGAGAGAGAGAGAGATTGGGAGTGTGAGAGAGAAAGAGATTGGGAGTGAGAGAGAGAGACATTGCGAGTTTGAGAGAGAGAGATTGGGAGTGTGAGAGAGAGAGAGAGATTGGGAGTGTGAGAGAGAGAGAGATTGGGAGTGTGAGAGAGAGAGAGATTGGGAGTGAGTGAGAGAGAGAGATTGGGAGTGTGAGAGAGAGAGAATGGGAGTGTGAGTGAGAGAGGTTGGTAATGTGAGAGAGAGAGAGAGATTGGGTGTGTGAGAGAGAGAGAGACTGGGAGTGAGAGAGAGAGAGATTGGGAGTGTGAGAGAGAGAGAGATTGGGAGTGTGAGAGAGAGAGAGATTGGAAGTGTGAGAGAGAGAGACTGGGAGTGTGAGAGAGAGAGAGACTGGGAGTCTGAGAGAGAGAGAGATTGGGAGTGTGAGAGAGAGAGACTGGGAGTGCGAGAGAGAGAGACTGGGAGTGTGAGAGAGAGAGAGATTGGGAGTGTGAGAGAGAGAGACTGGGAATGTGAGAGAGAGAGAGAGATTGGGAGTGTGAGAGAGACAGAGATTGGGAGTGTGAGAGAGAGAGTTGGGAGTGAGAGAGAGAGAGATTGGGAGTGTGAGAGAGAGAGAGATTGAGAGTGTGAGAGAGAGAGAAATTGGGAGTGTGAGAGATAGAGATTGGGAGTGTGAGAGAGAGGGATTGGGAGTGTGAGAGAGAGAGAGATTGGGAGTGTGAGAGAGAGAGAGATTGGGAGTTTGAGAGAGAGAGAGATTGGGAGTGTGAGAGAGAGAGATTGGGAGTGTGAGAGAGAGAGATTGGGAGTGTGAGAGAGAGGCTGGGAGTGTGTGAGAGTGAGAGAATGGCCTAGAAATTCAGTGGCCTGCGCCACCAGTTTGCGCCCAAAGAGGTCTTTTGCGCCACTGTGCAAACCTACCGCGATATTTAGCGGAGCGCTAATGGTGGCGTTAGCCATTAGCGCTGTGCCGCCACCGATGACGTCATCGGTGTGCGCAGCGCCTCGCTATCGCCCCGCTGGCCTTATTTGGTTGCTGCCGCCTCGCCCGCTCGGGCCGCAAACAGCGACCGGTACACGGGGACTACCTGTGCCGGTACTGGGGCGATTTAAGGTGGAGGTGTGGCCGTCCGCTTTTTCGGCGGTCGCCTGCCCGCACCTCGTTCCCCGGCCTCCTACACCCACCCCCCGCGGCATTGCCAGCTGTTTCCAGAGAGCCCGGCACTTCTCCTTGGTGTCGGGCTCATTTGCCGGCACTCGCGAGCGGGGATCGCGCTGTTGCAGGCACCTCCCCCGTAAGAATTAGAGGAAGGCCTGCAGTACCGCAGGCTGCCGTGCCACAGCGGGTGGCGTTGCGGCACTTTACACGCCGATATTCAGTTTCAGCGCCCCAAGCGGGGCACCGAAACCCTTGTTCAGCGGCCGGCTTCAAATTGGGGCGCTGAAACTGAATTTCCCGCTGGCGCAATTGGCTCCGCGCGCAGCGGTAATTCCGGTGCCAATTCGAGCTGGGCGCCCCTAACTGAATTTCTAGGTCAAAGGGAGTGTGACAGAGAGTTTGGGAGTGTGAGTGAGAGAGAGATTGGGAGTGTGAGAGAGAGAGAGATTGGGAGTGTGAGAGAGAGAGAGATTGGGAGTGTGAGAGAGAGAGAGACTGGGAGTGAGAGAGAGAGAGAGACTGGGAGTGTGAGAGAAAGATTGGGAGTGTGAGAGAGAGAGTTTGGGAGTGTGAGAGAGAGAGATTGGGAGTGTGAGAGAGAGATTGGGAGTGTGAGAGAGAGAGAGATTGGGAGTGTGAGAGAGAGAGACTGGGAGTGTGAGAGAGAGAGAGATTGGGAGTGTGAGAGAGAGAGACTGGGAGTGTGAGAGAGAGATTGGGAGTGTGAGTGAGAGAGGTTGGTAGTGTGAGAGAGAGAGAGAGATTGGGAGTGTGAGAGAGAGAGAGACTGGGAGTGGGAGAGAGAGAGATTGGGAGTGTGAGAGAGAGAGAGATTGGGAGTGTGAGAGAGAAAGAGATTGGGAGTGAGAGAGAGAGAGATTGGGAGTTTGAGAGAGAGATATTGGGAGTGTGAGAGAGAGAGAGAGATTGGGAGTGTGAGAGAGAGAGAGATTGGGAGTGTGAGAGAGAGAGAGTTTGGGAGTGAGTGAGAGAGAGAGATTGGGAGTGTGAGAGAGAGAGATTGGGAGTGTGAGAGAGAGAGAGATTGGGAGTGTGAGAAAGTGAGTGACTGGGAGTGTGAGAGAGAGAGAGATTGGGAGTGTGAGAGAGAGAGATTGGGAGTGTGAGTGAGAGAGAGATTGGTAGTGTGAGAGAGAGAGACTGGGAGTGTGAGAGAGAGAGAGACTGGGAGTCTCAGAGAGAGAGAGATTGGGAGTGTGAGAGAGAGAGACTGGGAGTGTGAGAGAGAGAGAGATTGGGAGTGTGAGAGAGAGAGAGATTGGTAGTGTGAGAGAGAGAGACTGGGAGTGTGAGAGAGAGAGAGATTGGAAGTGTGAGAGAGAGAGAGATTGGGATTGTGAGAGAGAAAGAGATTGGGAGTGAGAGAGAGAGACATTGCGAGTTTGAGAGAGAGAGATTGGGAGTGTGAGAGAGAGAGAGAGATTGGGAGTGTGAGAGAGAGAGAGATTGGGAGTGTGAGAGAGAGAGAGATTGGGAGTGAGTGAGAGAGAGAGATTGGGAGTGTGAGAGAGAGAGAATGGGAGTGTGAGTGAGAGAGGTTGGTAATGTGAGAGAGAGAGAGAGATTGGGTGTGTGAGAGAGAGAGAGACTGGGAGTGAGAGAGAGAGAGATTGGGAGTGTGAGAGAGAGGGAGATTGGGAGTGTGAGAGAGAAAGAGATTGGGAGTGAGAGAGAGAGAGATTGCGAGTTTGAGAGAGAGAGGTTGGGAGTGTGAGAGAGAGAGAGATATTGGGAGTGTGAGAGAGAGAGAGATTGGGAGTGTGAGAGAGAGAGAGATTGGGAGTGAGTGAGAGAGAGAGATTGGGAGTGTGAGAGAGAGAGACTGGGAGTATGAGAGAGAGAGAAATTGGGAGTGTGAGAAAGCGAGAGACTGGGAGTGTGAGAGAGAGAGATTGGGAGTGTGAGAGAGAGAGATTGGGAGTGTGAGGGAGAGAGATTGGGAGTGTGAGAGAGAGAGATTGGGAGTGTGAGAGAGAGATTGGGAGTGTGAGAGAGAGAGAGATTGGGAGTGTGAGAGAGAGAGACTGGGAGTGAGAGAGAGAGAGATTGGGAGTTTGAGAGAGAGAGACTGGGAGTGTGAGAGAGAGAGAGATTGGGAGTGTGAGAGAGAGAGAGACTGGGCGTGTGAGAGAGAGATTGGGAGTGTGAGTGAGAGAGGTTAGTAGTGTGAGAGAGAGAGAGAGATTGGGAGTGTGAGAGAGAGAGAGACTGGGAGTGAGAGAGAGAGAGATTGGGAGTGTGAGAGAGAGAGAGATTGGGAGTGTGAGAGAGAAAGAGATTGGGAGTGAGAGAGAGAGAGATTGGGAGTTTGAGAGAGAGAGATTGGGAGTGTGAGAGAGACAGAGAGATTGGGAGTGTGAGAGAGAGAGAGATTGGGAGTGTGAGAGAGAGAGAGATTGGGAGTGAGTGAGAGAGAGAGATTGGGAGTGTGAGAGAGAGAGACTGGGAGTGTGAGAGAGAGAGAGATTGGGAGTGTGAGAAAGCGAGAGACTGGGAATGTGAGAGAGAGAGAGATTGGGAGTGCGAGAGAGAGAGATTGGGAGTGTGAGAGAGAGAGAGATTGGGAGTGTGAGAGAGAGAGACTGGGAGTGGGAGAGAGAGAGACTGGGAGTCTGAGAGAGAGAGAGATTGGGAGTGTGAGAGAGAGAGACTGGGAGTGTGAGAGAGAGAGAGATTGGGAGTGTGAGAGAGAGAGTGATTGTTAGTGTGAGAGAGAGAGACTGGGAGTGTGAGAGAGAGAGAGATTGGGAGTGTAAGAGAGGGAGACTGGGAGTGTGAGAGAGAGAGAGATTGGGAGTGTGAGAGAGAGAGTTGGGAGTGTGAGAGAGAGAGAGATTGGGAGTGTGAGAGAGAGAGAGATTGAGAGTGTGAGAGAGAGAGAAATTGGGAGTGTGAGAGATAGAGATTGGGAGTGTGAGAGAGAGGGATTGGGAGTGTGTGAGAGAGAGAGATTGGGAGTGTGAGAGAGAGAGAGATTGGGAGTGTGAGAGAGAGAGATTGGGAGTGTGAGAGAGAGAGATTGGGAGTGTGAGAGAGAGGCTGGGAGTGTGTGAGAGAGAGAGAATGGCCTAGAAATTCAGTGGCCTGCGCCACCAGTTTGCACCCAAAGAGGGCTTTTGCGCCACTGTGCAAACCAGCACGATATTTAGCGGGGCGCTAATGGCGGCGTTAGCCATTATCTCTGTGCCGCCACCGATGATGTCATCGGTGTGCGCCACGCATCGCTATCGACCCGCTGGCCTTATTTGGTTGCTGCCGCCTCGCCCGCTCCGGCCGCAAACAGCGACCGGTACACGGGGACTACCTGTGCCGGTACTGGGGCGATTTGAGGTGGAGGTGTGGCCGGCCGCTTTTTCGGCGGTCGCCTGCCCGCACCTCCTTCCCCGGCCTCCTACACCCACCCCCCGCGGCATTGCCGGCTGTATCCAGAGAGCCCGGCACTTCTCCTTGGTGCCGGGCTCATTTGCCGGCACTCGCGAGCGGGGATCGCGCTGTTGCAGGCACCTCCCCCGTAAGAATTAGAGGAAGGCCTGCAGTACCGCAGGCTGCCGTGCCACAGCGGGTGGCGTTGCGGCACTTTACACGCCGATATTCAGTTTCAGCGCCCCAAGCGGGGCACCGAAACCCTTGTTCAGCGGCCGGCTTCAAATTGGGGCGCTGAAACTGAATTTCCCGCTGGCGCAATTGGCTCCGTGCGCAGCGGTAATTCTGGTGCCAATTCGAGCTGGGCGCCCCTAACTGGATTTCTAGGCCAAAGGGAGTGTGGCAGAGAGTTTGGGAGTGTGAGTGAGAGAGAGATTGGTAGTGTGAGAGAGAGAGAGATTGGGAGTGTGAGAGAGAGAGAGATTGGGAGTGTCAGAGAGAGAGACATTGGGAGTGAGTGAGAGAGAGAGACTGGGAGTGTGTGAGAGAGACTGGGAGTGTGAGAGAGAGAGAGATTGGGAGTGTGAGAGAGAGAGAGATTGGGAGTGTGAGAGAGAGAGGTTGGGAGTGTGAGAGAGAGAGATTGGGATTGTGAGAGAGAGATTGGGAGTGTGAGAGAGAGAGAGTTTGGGAGTGTGAGAGAGAGAGGCTGGGAGTGAGAGAGAGAGAGAGATTGGGAAACTGAGGGAGAGAGAGATTGGGAGTGTGAGAGAGAGAGAGACTGGGAGTGTGAGTGAGAGAGAGACTGGGAGTGTGAGAGAGAGAGAGACTGGGAGTGAGAGAGAGAAAGATTGGGAGTGTGAGAGAGAGAGATTGGGAGTGTGTGAGAGAGAGATTGGGTGTGTGAGAGACAGATTGGGAGTGTGAGAGAGAGAGAGATTGGGAGTGTGAGAGAGAGAGACTGGGAGTGAGAGAGAGAGAGATTGGGAGTGTGAGAGAGAGAGAGATTGGGAGTGTGAGAGAGAAAGAGATTTGGAGTGAGAGAGAGAGAGTTTGGGAGTTTGAGAGAGAGAGATTGGGAGTGTGAGAGAGAGAGAGAGATTGGGAGTGTGAGAGAGAGGGGGATTGGGAGTGTGAGAGAGAGAGATTGGGAATGAGTGAGAGAGAGAGATTAGGAGTGTGAGAGAGAGAGACTGGGAGTGTGAGAGAGAGAGAGATTGGGAGTGTGAGAAAGCGAGAGACTGGGAGTGTGAGAGAGAGAGAGATTGGGAGTGTGATAGAGAGAGATTGGGAGTGTGAGAGAGAGAGAGATTGGGAGTGTGAGAGAGAGAGAGACTGGGAGTGTGAGAGAGAGAGAGATTGGGAGTGTGAGAGAGAGAGAGATTGGGAGTGTGAGAGAGAGAGAGATTGGGAGTGAGTGAGAGAGAGAGATTGGGAGTGTGAGAGAGAGAGACTGGGAGTGTGAGAGAGAGAGAGATTGGGAGTGTGAGAAAGCGAGCGACTGGGAGTGTGAGAGAGAGAGAGATTGGGAGTGTGAGAGAGAGAGATTGGGAGCTTGAGAGAGAGAGAGATTGGGAGTGTGAGAGAGAGAGAGACTGGGAGTGTGAGAGAGAGAGAGATTGGGAGTGTGAGAGAGAGAGAGATTGGGAGTGTGAGAGAGAGAGAGATTGGGAGTGTGAGAGAGAGAGATTGGGAGTGTGAGTGAGAGAGACTGGGAGTGAGAGAGAGAGAAAGACTGGGAGTGTGAGAGAGAGAGAGACTGGGAGTGTGAGAGAGAGAGAGAGACTGGAAGTGAGAGAGAGAGAGATTGGGAGTGTGAGAGAGAGAGATTGGGAGTGTGAGAGAGAGAGAGACTGGGAGTGAGAGAGAGAGAGAGATTGGGAGTGTGAGAGAGAGAGAGAGATTGGGAATGTGAGAGAGAGAGAGGGAGAGATTGAGAGTGTGAGAGAGAGAGATTGGGAGTGTGAGGGAGAGAGAGAGTGGGAGTGTGAGAGAGAGAGAAATTGGGAGTGTGAGAGAGAGAGAGATTGGGAGTGAGAGAGAGCGAGATTAGGAGTGTGAGAGAGAGAGAGATTGGGAGTGTGAGAGAGAGAGAGATTGGGAGTGTGATAGAGAGAGAGATTGGGAGTGTGAGAGAGAGTGAGATTGGGAGTGTGAGAGAGAGAGATTGGGAGTGTGAGAGAGAGACTGGGAGTGTGTGAGAGACTGGGAGTGTCAGACAGACTGAGAGTGAGAGAGAGCCTGGGAGTGAGAGAGAGAGAGATTGGGAGTGTGAGAGAGAGAGAGAGATTGGGAGTGTGAGAGAGAGAGAGAGAGAGATTGGGAGTGTGAGAGAGAGAGAGAGATTGGGTGTGTGAGAGAGAGAGAGAGAGAGAGATTGGGAGTGTGAGAGAGAGAGATTGGGAGTGTGAGAGAGAGAGAGGCTGGGAGTGTGAGAGAGAGAGAGATTGGGAGTGTGAGAGAGAGAGATTGGGAGTGTGAGAGAGAGAGAGATTGGGAGTGTGAGAGAGAGGGAGATTGGGAGTGTGAGAGAGAGAGAGATTGGGAGTGTGAGAGAGAGAGAGATTGGGAGTGTGAGAGAGAGTGAGATTGGGAGTGTGAGAGAGAGAGATTGGGAGTGTGAGAGAGAGAGATTGGGAGTGTGAGAGAGAGAGAGAGATTGGAAGTGTGAGAGAGAGAGAGAGAGATTGGGAGTGTGAGAGAGAGAAATTGGGAGTGTGAGAGAGAGACTGGGCCACCGCGGCCACTCACCTGATGGCTTTGGGTCGGGCTCTGGGGCGGGGCTGTTGACGCTGCGGGGAACTTTTGTGCGCGGCAGCTCCCGGCACGGCCCGCCGTGGCCGGTGACCTGGTGGTTTTGGGTCTGGCTCTGGGGCGGGGCTGTTGACGCCGCGGGGAAGTTTTGTGCGCGGCGGCTCCCGGCACGGCCCGCAACTCAAGTCCCAGGCTTCCCGGGTTGCTAGGCCGTGCCCGGCGCCGGCAGAGCCGCTCGAGATGGCCGCCAAAGTAGGCGAGCCTCCGGGCGAAGGGCAGGGGATCACTTCATTTCCTACTGTTGCTAAATACAATTTAAAACTCAAATAAATTGTTATTTTCCTTAGTTCCCTAACACACAGAAAGTGTGGGGAAAAAATCGTGAAGAATCAAGATGGCGGCCACTCACCTCGGTTCAGAATGATAAGGCCCGCCCACACACGCACCGATTGGTCGACCGTCAGGTCACTGAACTGTAGGATTGGTCAATCATCAAGTCACTCAACACTCAACTGTAGGATGGCCCGCCCGCACGCGCAATGAACCCGCCCCCGTGACGCAGCGATTGGTCAACCGTCGGTCAACTGTCAGGTCGCTCGACCGTACGATTGGTCAACCTTCACATCACTCAATGCTAATGAGCAAATGAGCGGAACTTTTCCCATTTAATGAGCGGAATTTTGAACGTTTTTTGGATACCGTGGGCACGATTTTTGTCTGACGTCCGTAATCGTAAGCTTTCTTTTGATGTGACGCGCGTGTAGGTACGCTCTATAACTTTCGAACGTATAGAGCACAGACAGACAGACAGACAGACAGACAGAAGAGGTCTTTTATATATATAAGACTTGCTGGGGGGGCCCGGCGTTGCCAAGGCTTTTTTGTAAAACGGCAGTTTACAGGGCCGCGTGGTTTACGGCCGGCCGCTGCCGCTCCCCCAATCTGTGTCTCGGGCCGAGCGGTTGTGAGGCCCGGCCCGGCCCGAGTGACCCCAACTCACCTGCCGCTTCGGTGGGCCGGGAGCGGGATACTGTGCCGGAGACGCACTGTGGGGGCTTGTTGTGCTGGTGCTGTCGCTGTTGGTATTTTTAAAATGGCGGTGACGTTTCGGGCGGCTGCAGGATTAGGCCCGCCCACACATGGAATGAAACGCCCCCCGTGATGCAAGAGAGAGAGAGAGACTGGGGGGAGAAGAGAGAGAGAGAGAGGGAAGGAGAGAGAGGGAAGGAGAGAGAGAGAGAGAGAGAGGGAAGGAGAGAGAGAGAATGAGGGAAGCAGAGAGAGACACAGAGAGGGAAGGAGAGAGAGACAGAGAGGGAAGGAGAGAGAGAGACTGGGGGGAGAGAGAGAGAGACGGGGAGAGAGAAAGAGTAGAGAGACTGGGGGGAGAGAGGGAGAGAGAGAGAGATGGGGAGATAGAGAGAGAGAGAGAGAGACTGGGGAGATAGAGAGAGACTGAGGGGGGAGAGAGAGAGTGACTGAGGGGGAGAGAGAGAGACTGGGGTAGAGAGAGAGAGACAGGGGAAAGAGAGAGAGTAGAGAGACTGGGGGGAGAGAGAGGAGAGAGACTGGGGAGAATGAGACTGGGGGAGAGAGAGAGACCAGGGGGGAGAGAGAGACTGGGGGAGAGAGAGAGAGCGACTGAGGGGGGAGAGAGAGAGAGAGAGACGGGGAGATAGAGGGAGAGACTGGGGGAGAGAGAGAGAGACTGGGGAGATAGAGAGAGAGAGACTGAGGGGGGAAGAGAGAGAGCGACTGAGGGGGAGAGAGAGAGACTGGGGGAGAGGGAGAGAGACGGGGAGAGAGAGAGTAGAGAGACTGGGGGGGAGAGAGAGGAGAGAGACTGGGGAGAGAGAGAGAATGGGGAGATAGAGAGAGAGAGAGAGACTGGGGGAGAGAGAGAGAGACTGGGGGGAGAGAGGCGGGCGAGAGAGAGAGAGAGACTGGGGAGAGAGAGAGAGATGGGGGAAGGGAGAGAGAGACTGGGGAGAGAGAGAGAGAGTAGAGTGACTGGGGGGAGAGAGAGGAGAGAGACTGGGGAGAGAGAGAGAGAGAATGGGGAGATAGAGAGAGAGAGAGACTGGGGGAGAGAGAGAGAGACTGGGGAGAGAGACGGGGGAGAAAGAGAGAGAGACTGGGGGAGAGAGAGAGGGCGAGAGAGAGACTGGGGGGTGGGGGGAGAGAGAGAGACTGAGGGGAAAGAGAGAGAGATGGGGAGAGAGAGAGAGAGAGAGAGACTTGGGGGGAGAGGGCGAGAGTGGAAGGAGAGGGAGAGAGTGGGGGAGAGAGAGAGAGACTGGGGGGAGGGGGAGAGAGTGGGGGAGAGGGAGAGACTGGGGGGAGAGAGAGAGACTGGGGGGAGAGAGAGACTGGAGGGGAGAGAGAGAGAGACTGGGGGAGAGACTGGGGGGAGAGAGAGAGACTGGGGGAGAGAGAGAGAGACTGGGGGAGAGAGAGAGAGCGACTGAGGGGGGGAGAGAGAGAGACGGGGAGAGAGAGAGAGAGAGACTGGGGAGATAGAGAGAGAGAGACTGAGGGGGGAGAGAGAGAGAGTGACTCAGGGGGAGAGAGAGAGACTGGGGAGAGAGAGAGACGAGAGAGAGAGAGACGGGAGAGAGAAAGAGAGAGTAGAGAGACTGGTGGGAGAGAGAGGAGAGAGACTGGGGAGAGAGAGAGACTGGGGGAGAGTGAGGAGAGAGACTGGGGAGAGAGAGAGAGGCTGGGGGAGAAATAGAGAGAGACTGGGGAGAGAGACGGGGAGATAGAGAGACTGGGGGAGAGAGAGAGAGAGAGAGATGGGGAAGGGAGAGAGAGACTGGGGAGAGAGATAGATAGAGAGACTGGGAGACAGAGAGAGAGAGATAGAGGGACGGGGAGTGAGAGAGAGATTGGGGGGAGAGAGAGAGAGAGAGACTGGGAGAGAGAGACTGGGAGACTGGGGGAGAGAGAGAGACTGGGAGATAGAGAGATAGATAGAGAGAGAGAGAGAGGAGGTCCTTAAAATGAAACACGAACAAAAGCAAGAGAGGGAGAGATACAGGAGAGAGCTGAATCTACTTGAGAATCAGGTGAATCTACTTGGGAATCAGGTGAAAGAGCTGCAGGAAAACAAAGAGAGCCATAGAGGAGAGATAACACCATTAGACCAGCAGCCAGAGGCTAGAGATAAGACAATACAGAGCCCGACTGAACAGCTGCACTCCCACACTGAACAACAGCAGCAGACACACAATACAAGGGTGCCACACAGACCGAGCAGCATACTGAAGCTCAGTCTTCCCCCACCACCGTGGAACCACAAGCGAGCCGCTCACAAGGGGAGTGCACACACTAGACACGACCACCCTAGCCCAACACATACGCTATGAGTCCAGGCGAAAGCCACCAGACAGTAAACACAAACAAGGCTGACATCGTAATACTCATAGACTCAAATGTGAAATTTCTATGGGAGAAAAAGCTCTTCCCTAGAAGTAAAGTAGAAAAGATCTGGTGCCCAACAACAGACAGAGCCATGGAATGGCTGACCAAAACCCGATTAGGCTCCCCCCAACACATAATAATACACACGGGCACAAATTACCTAAAGGCCCAGCAGAAAGAGGTAGCAACATCGCTCAGAGCAGTGATTAGGAAGGCAAGCAATACATTTCCAAACACTGGAATCACTGTTTCCACAATATTGCCGAGAACAGACTTTAACAGCAACACAATTCATGAGATAAATGTCAGCATAGCAAGAGACTGTGAATCAAAACACAACGTGCACCTGGCCCAACACCCCACCCTCGATGAGGAATGTCTTTACGACCGCGTCCACATCCACAGGAAACGAATATCGATCTTTGCTAAAGCCTTGAAGGACATCGCTTTTAACCGGGTCCATACCCAGACTCCAAGAGGACCCCCCCCCGACCACCAGAGATCAGCGGGGTACATACCAGGACCACTACAGAGACCACCACCACACCAACCGGGACCAGAGAGGATCCCCATGCACAACAACAATATCAGACCTGCACCACTCCTGTCCCACAGGGGAACAGGACCGCTCCCAGCCAGACAGAGGGAGAGATGCACAGGACGTACGCAATACCTCAGACAGAGACAATCCATTAAGAGACAATAAGCAGACGTGCAGCAGCATCTACTTCCGCCTTATAGATCAGAAAATGAAAAAAAATCAAGGACTAATTAATAGAAAGAACTGTAACCAAGTAGTATTAGCATTTATAGACAACTGAGATGATCTTTTTTTCCCAAATTTAGACACGACAAACACATATCATTCTTTAACATATCATAGTAAAAGATCAAACTTAACATGAAATCCTTATATATTTTGACCTGGAATATCCAAGGTCTACGCTCTTCGGTGCTCGACGTGAAGAGTAGGACCCCAGAGTTCATAGATGAAACTATAGATCTAGATATTATCATTTTACAGGAAACTTGGTATAAAGGAAAAGGACACACTGGCCATCCCCAAGGGTACACAGAGCTGGTGGTCCCCTCCAATAAATTACCAGGAGTAACCCAAGGCAGAGACTCCGGAGGCATACTGATTTGGTTTAAAACAGAGCTTAAGAATTACATCAAATTTATAAAAAAAGGGCGAAAACCACATGTGGCTCAAAATTGAGAGGGGGATTATCTCTAACACTCAAGATGTTTTCATTTGCGCACTCTATATCCCCCCAATGGAATCCCCGTACTTTAAAGAGGACACCTTCTCCAACATTGAGGGGGAAATTATCCAATACCAGGCCCAGGGGAACGTGTTGATCTGTGGTGACCTCAATTCAAGAACTGGCGAAGAACCAGACTTCACCAATAATCAGGGAAACAATTACATATTCGGGAATAACCACTTCGATATCCCTTCCCTTCCATACAGGCATAACAGCGACAAGCAGACAAATACCAACGGAAAACAGCTCCTGCAGCTCTGTCGAAGCCTGGGTCTGTACATTGTCAATGGTAGGTTCATAGGAGACCTCCTAGGAAGATCGACCTATTGCTCACCTCTTGGCTGCAGCACCGTAGACTATATGATTATGGATTTGGACCCATCCTCTTTCAGAGCATTCAGAGTCAAACCACAAACAACACTGTCAGATCACAGTCAAATTACTATGTATCTTAAAAAGACAGAAACAAACAACACAGAAACACAACCCAGTAAACTGTACAACACCAAAAAATCGTACAGATGGGCCAAAAACGATACGGAAAAATACCAGAAAGCAATTAGCAATGAATCAACTCAAGCTCTCTTGGACACCTTTCTGGATAACATATACACTCACAATAAAGAAGGCGTAAACCGGGCAGTGAATAACCTAAACAATATTTTTGATAATTTGGCAACAAGGTCAAACTTGAAAGCTCGCAAGAACAAACCCAAAACAAAAAACTATGAAAAATGGTTTGACCCAGATTGCCATAACATGAGGAAAAAACTTAGAAAAATATCAAACCAAAAACACAGACATCCAGAAAACGAGGAATTACGCCTTACTTATTGTCAGACACTAACACAATACAGAAACACACTCAGAACCAAAAAAGAGCAATATATTAAGAATACACTCAGCTCCATTGAGGAATCCATTGATTCCAATTGTTTCTGGGACAACTGGAATACATTACACAAAAAACAACATGATGGATTGGCCATTCAAATTGGAGACACATGGGAAAACCACTTTGAAAAATTATACCAGAAAAACACACTAAGGCCAGAGCAACACCAAATATGCAAAAAACTGGAAAAGCTCGAAATGGCCATAAAAGATAACCAAAACCCGCTAGACTCCATAATAACAGAAAAAGAACTTTTTGAAAAACTCAAGGACCTGCGACCAGGAAAAGCTTGCGGGGCAGACGGCATACTAAGCGAGATGATTAAACACACAGATGATAAAATGAAACTGGCTATCCTAAAACTCTTCAACTTGGTTCTGAGTGTCGGTTACTTCCCTGATATCTGGAACAAAGGACTCATAACGCCCATATACAAAAGTGGGGACAAAGTCGACCCAAATAACTATCGAGGCATCTGTGTAAACAGTAACCTGGGGAAGGTATTCTGTAGCATCATAAACAAAAGACTTATAAACTTCCTTGAGGAGCACAATGTCTTGAGTAAAAGCCAAATTGGATTCCTGCTAAACTATAGAACATCAGATCATATCTTCACCCTACAGACCCTAATTGACAAACACGTTCATCAAAACAAAAGCAAAATCTACGCATGCTTTATAGATTTCCAGAAGGCTTTCGACTCCATCTGGCATGACGGTTTATTCCTGAAACTTATTGAAAGCGGGGTAGGGGGAAAAACATATGATGTAATTAAATCAATGTATACAAACAACAAATGTGCAGTTAAAATTGGAGACAAACAAACAAAATACTTCCCACAGGGGCGGGGGGTGACACAGGGCTCGCCAATCTCACCGACACTCTTTAATATTTACATAAATGAATTGGCAAAACTACTTGAACAATCTACAGCACCCGGCCTCACCCTATATGTATCCAAGGTTAAATTCCTCCTCTATGCAGACGACCTGGTTCTGCTGTCACCAACTAAGGAGGGTCTACAGCAGAACCTGGATCTGCTGGAGTCGTACTGCCAGACTTGGGCCCTGACAATAAATCCCCAAAAAACCAAAGTCCTTGTGTTCCAGCAAAGATCCAGACATCAGGGACCCAAAATAAATTTCACACTAGGAACAACCAAAATTGAACAAACCACTAACTACACATACTTGGGCTTAAAAATCAGTTCTACGGGAAATTTCAAACTGGCTGTGAATGAACTGAAAGAGAAAGCAAGAAGGGCTTTCTATGCCATGAAAAAAATCAATCCAAATAGAAATCCCAATTAGCATTTGGCTCAAAATTTTCAAATCAGTAATTGAACCAATTGCACTCTATGGCAGTGAGGTGTGGGGACCGCTAACACAACAAGAATTTGCAAAATGGGACAAACACCCAATTGAGATCCTACATGCAGAATTCTGTAAAAGTATCCTCCGGACTCAAAGGAAAACCGTAAACAATGCATGCAGGGCAGAACTAGGCCAATATCCATTAATAATCACTATCCAAAAAAGAGCCACCAAATTTTGGAAACACCTAGAAATGAGCAACCCCCAATGCTATCATTACGAAGCCCTGAAATGCCAAGAGAGGACCATAAAGAAGAATACCCTCAGTCAACTAGTCCTGGGACTCAGTGAAGTAACTACTAACACTACTAACAATAACCAGCCCCAGGACAGTGACAGTGTAACACAAAGAATTCGACCCAACACAATCGTCGCTAAGCAAAAGGAAAAATATCTGTCATATTGGGCAGAAACAACAAAAACCCAAAGCAAACTCAATTGCTACTTGGCCCTAAACAGACAATACAACATGGCTGATTACCTGACCATGGTAAAGGATAGCAAACTGAGAAAAACTTTGACAATGTACAGACTTAGTGAACATAACCTGGCGATCGAAAAAGGTAGACACAGACAGACCCGGCTACCAAGAGAGGATAGGATATGCTCTCACTGCAGTCAGGGAGTGGTGGAGACAGAGATGCACTTCCTCACAGCTTGTAGAAAATATCAGGGCATAAGGGAGAATTTCTACCCAAAATTCACAAAAATATGCCCGGAATTCAGAAATTTGAATGACGACCAAAAACTCCCATACCTACTAGGGGAAGAGAGAAATTACATAACACTAGCGGCACACTATGTTACAGCTTGCCATAAACAGAGAGACAACCACTAAATATAAGAAAAGAGTATATATAAATTATATGAAAGTATATTTATACACTCAGGGATATATCTGTTTATACACTGTATGGATAGATCTGTATTTTTGTGAACAAACATGATTGATTTCCGATGCTTTGGCAACATAAGATGTAACTTGTCATGCCAATAAAGCGATTTGAATTGAATTGAATTGAATTGAGAGAGAGACTGAGGGGGGAGAGAGAGAGAGACGGGGAGAGAGAGAGAAACTGGGGGAGAGAGAGAGAAAGAGAGACTGGGGGAAGAGATAGAGAGACTGGGAGACAGAGAGAGAGAGACTGGGAGACAGAGAGAGAGATAAAGAGATGGGGAGAGAGAGAGAGATTGGGGGAGGGAGAAGGAGAGGGCTAGAAATTCAGTATCGCCCCGTTTGGAGAGGGAAGGAGAGACAGACAGAGAGAGAGAGAGAGGGAAGGAGAGAGATACAGAGAGAGGGAGGGAGAGAGAGACAGAGAGAGATGGGAGAGGGAAGGAGAGAGAGAGAGAGAGAGGGAAGGAGAGAGAGACAGACAGAGACAGAGAGGGAAGGAGAGAGAGAGACTGGGGGGAGAGAGAGAGAGACGGGGAGAAAGAGTAGAGAGACTGGGGGGAGAGAGGGAGAGAGAGAGAGACGGGGAGATACAGAGAGAGAGACTGGGGAGATAGAGAGAGAGAATGAGGGGGGAGACAGCGAGCAACTGAGGGGGAGAGAGAGAGACTGGGGTAGAGAGAGAGAGACAGGGGAGAGAGAGAGAGTAGAGTGACTGGGGGGAGAGAGAGGAGAGAGACTGGGGAGAGAGAGACTGGGGGAGAGAGAGAGAGACCGGGGGGAGAGAGAGAGAGAGAGAGACGGGGAGAGAGAGAGAGACGGGGAGGGAGAGAGAGGGAGAGACTGGGGGAGAGAGAGAGAGAGACTGGGGAGATAGAGAGAGAGAGACTGAGGGGGGAGAGAGAGAGTGACTGAGGGGGAGAGAGAGAGACTGGGGGAGAGAGAGAGAGACAGGGAGAGAGAGAGAGAGAGTAGAGAGACTGGGGGAGAGAGAGGAGAGAGACTGGGGAGAGAGAGAGAGAATGGGGAGATAGAGAGAGAGAGAGAGACTGAGGGGGAGAGAGAGAGAGACTGAGGGGGAGAGTGGGAGAGACATGGGGAGAGAGAGAGACTGGGGAGATAGAGAGAGAGAGACTGAGGGGGGAGAGAGAGAGCGACTGGGGAGAGAGAGAGAGAATGGGGAGATAGAGAGAGAGAGAGACTGAGGGGGAGCAAGAGCGACTGAGGGCGGAGAGAGAGAGAGAGAGGGAGAGACTGGGGGAGAGAGAGACTGGGGAGATAGAGAGAGAGAGACTGAGGGGGGAGAGAGAGAGCGACTGAGGGGGAGAGAGAGGCTGGGGGAGAGAGAGAGAGATGGGGGGAGAGAGAGAGAGAGTAGAGAGACTGGGGGAGAGAGAGGAGAGAGACTGGGGAGAAAGAGAGAGAATGGGGAGATAGAGAGAGAGAGAGACTGAGGGGGAGAGAGAGAGAGACTGGGGTAGAGAGACGGGGGAGAGAGAGACTGGGGGAGAGAGAGAGAGAGACGGGGGAAGGGAGAGAGAGACGGGGGAAGGAGAGAGAGACTGGGGAGAGAGAGAGAGACTGGGGAGATAGAGAGAGAGAGAGAGAGAGCGAGAGAGAGACTGGGGGGGAGAGGGAGAGACCGGGGGGGGGTGGGGGGAGAGAGAGACTGAGGGGAGAGAGAGAGAGAGATGGGGAGAGAGAGAGAGAGAGACTTGGGGGGAGAGAGGGAGACTGGAGGGAGAGGATGTGAGTGGGGGAGAAAGAGAGAGAGAGGCTGGGGGAGAGGGAGAATGGGGGAGAGAGAGAGAGAGACTGGGGGGGAGAGAGACAGGGGAGAGAGAGACTGGAGGGGAGAGAGAGAGAGACTGGGGGGAGAGAGAGACTGGGGGAGAGAGAGACTGGGCGAGAGAGAGACTGGGGGAGAGAGAGGGACTGGGGGGGAGAGAGAGAGACTGGGAGAGAGAGAGAGAGAGAGACTGGGGGGCGAGAGAGAGTGACTGGGGGGGAGAGAGAGAGACGGGGAGAGAGAGAGACTGGGGAGATAGAGAGAGAGAGACTGAGGGGGGAGAGAGAGAGCGACTCAGGGAGAGAGAGAGACTGGGGGAGAGAGAGAGACGGGAGAGAGAGAGAGAGTAGAGAGACTGGGGGAGAGAGAGGAGAGAGACTGGGGAGAGAGAGAGAGAGACTGGGGGAGAGAGAGGAGAGAGACTGGGGAGAGAGAGGGAGACTGGGGGAGGGAGAGAGAGAGAGACGGGGAGAGAGAGAGAGAGAGAGACTGGGGGAGAGAGAGACGGGGGAGAGAGAGAGAGACGGGGGAGAGAGAGAGAGAGAGAGAGAGAAACGGGGGAAAAGAGAGAGAGACTGGGGAGAGAGAGAGATAGAGAGACTGGGAGACAGAGAGAGAGAGATAGAGAGACGGGGAGCGAGAGAGAGATGGGGAGAGAGAGAGAGACTGGAGGAGGGAGAGACTGGAGGAGAGAGAGATGGAGAGAGGAAGACTGGGAGAGAGAGACTGGAAGAGGGAGAGTCTGGAGGAGAGAGAGCGACTGGGAGACTGGGGAGAGAGAGAGACTGGGAGATAGAGAGAGAGAGAGAGAGACTGAGGGGGGAGAGAGAGACGGGGAGAGAGAGAGAAACTGGGGGAGAGAGAGAGAGAGAGAGAGACTGGGGGAAGAGATAGGAAGACTGGGAGACAGAGAGAGAGGGACTGGGAGACAGAGAGAGAGATAACGAGACGGGGAGAGAGAGAGAGATTGGGGGGAGAGAGAGGGAGAGGGCTAGAAATTTGGTATCGCCCCGTTTGGAGAGGGAAGGAGAGAGAGACAGAGAGAGAGAGGGAAGGAGAGAGAGAGAGGGAAGGATGAGAGAGAGAGACAGAGAGGTAAGGAGAGAGAGAGGGAAGGAGAGAGAGAGAGAGAGGGAAGGAGAGAGAAACAGAGAGAGAGAGGGAAGGAGAGAGAAACAGAGAGAGAGAGGGAAGGAGAGAGAAACAGAGAGAGAGAGAGGGGGAAGGAGAGAGGGGGGGAAGGAGAGAGAGAGAGGGGGAAGGAGAGAGAGAGAGAGAGGGAAGGAGAGAGAGAGACAGAGAGGGAAGGAGAGAGAGTGACAGAGAGGGAAGGAGAGAGAGAGACAGAGAGGGAAGGAGAGAGAGAGACAGAGAGGGAAGGAGAGAGAGAGACAGAAAGGGAAGGAGAGAGAGAGAAAGAGAGGGAAAGAGAGAGAGACAGAGAGAGAGAGGGAAGGAGAGAGAGACAGAGCGGGAAGGAGAGAGAGACAGAGACAGCATAATCCTGCCCATTGCACTGTACGGTAGTGAAGTATGGGGCCCGCTAAATCACCAAAGCTACACTAAATGGGGAAAACACACAATAGAAGCCCTACATGCAGAATTCTGCCGAAGCATCCTTCGCACCCAAAGAAAAACGCCAACAAATGCATGCAGAGCCGAACTAGGCAGATACCCACTGATAATAAACATCCAAGAAACGAGCACTAAACTTCCTAAATCACCTCAAATCTAGCTCCCCAGACACCCTTCATTTCAAAGCCTTTCAGACCCAAGAGCTAAACCCAGAAAAGAGTCCCCTGAGTCAGCTGCTACTGAAACTAAGTACTCAGCCGGACCCTGACCAGCCCCAGACCAACACAGCCGTCCAAACACCAATCCGAGTGAACCAAATCATTAAAAAATGCAAAGAAACCTACCTGGAACATTGGAACAAAATAACCGAAAGCCAAAGCAGATTAGAATGTTACCGGGCCCTAAAAAGAGAATATAAACTGGCAGACTACCTCACGACCATCAGAGACACAAAACAGAGACAGACCCTCACCAGGGTACAGACTAAGCGACCACCAACTGGAAATTGAAAAAGGCAGATACAAGAAATCCTGGCAGCCTAGAGAGAATAGAATATGCGACCAATGTCTGGGCTGGCGAGGTTGAAACAGAAATGCATTTCCTCCTAAAATGCGAAAAAACAACACATCAAGAAACATATTATTCAACAAGCTAAGCCAAACAACCCCAGATTTCAAGGAATTGGATGATCTGTCAAAATTGAGATTAGTCCTAGGAGAAGGAGACAGACCATACCTTGGGGCCAAATATGTAACAACATGTCACAACCTGAGGACTGTTTAAAATTAAGACTGTTTAAAATTAGTATTGAACGTACCAAATGAAGTACAAAGACTGTTTAAATTAATATTGTTTAAAAGTAATATTGTATGTACCCAACAAATGTCAAATCGATTGACACCTACAGAATGTTAGAAAACTGTACCTTTTTGCAATATAAGCTTTGGCAATATGGTTCTCTGTAAACTTTCATGCCAATAAAGCATTTGAATTGAATTGAATTGAAAATTGAGAGAGCGAAGGAGAGAGAGAGAGAGAGGGAAGAAGAGAGAGAGAGAGAGAGAGGGAAGGAGAGTGAGAGAGAAGGAGAGAGTTAGGGAAGGAGATAGAGAAGAGAGGAAGAGGCCCGGCCCGAGTCACCCCAGCTGAGTAGGCTGGGCACAGCGAAAGCATTGATTTCTTTATGACAGCACAAAAACTGCTCTGACATCATAGCAGCTCTTCAACATCATAGTCACTCAATGCTAATGAGCGGATAATGAGCGGAATCTTGAACGTTTCTTGGATACCGTCGGCACAATTTTTGTCTGACGGAAAAGTAAATATGCTTATGACTGTTCCGGAATCATAAGCTTTTTTTTGATGTAACACACGTGTAGGTACGCTCTATAACGTTTGAGTGTTTAGAGGACGGATAGACAGACAGACAGACAGAAGAGCAATTATATCCATTCTATCCATCTATCTATCTATATAGGTACATCTGTCTGTCATTCTGTCATTCTGTCTGTCTGTCTGTCATCGCGTGTGCATCTGGGGGCTATGCGCTCGAAAGTTACAGGGCGTACCTACGCGCGCGTTACCTCCAAAGAAAGCTTACGCTTCCGAGATGGTTTTAAGCGTATTTACGTTTCGGCCGGGCTAAAATCACGCCCGCGGTATCCCAAAAACCTTCAACGTTCCGCTCATTAGCATCTCATTATCCGCTCATTAGCGACAGAGTGACCTCGAGGGTCGATCAATCGTACGGCGGCTTGCTGCCGCGTGCGGCCGGGCCAATTGGTGCGTGTGTGGGCGGGCCTTATCGTTCTGAACCGAGGTGAGTCGCCGCCATCTTGATTCCAAACTTTTCCTTTCTTTTTCCCGCTTTCTGCGTCTTTCTTTTCAAATATACATTTCCAGCAAAATAAAATTCAATTTATTAAATTCTTTTAAAATAAATCACTCATTTGTAAATATTTTATCTAACCTGAACATTCTTTTTCCTACCTTTGCCCGTTTTTTTCTTAGGCCTGAAAGCCTGGGACTTTCTTGCCCAGCCAGGCCCGAGCTAGGTAACTGGGCTGCTGCTAAGCTCCTCACCAGCCCCCCGCCCCCCCCCTCCGGCCGTGTCACGTTACCCAGGGCAACGGCGTCAGCCACGAGGGTCAGGGTGCGTTGCGCAGCAGGAGCAGGTGAGACGCGGCGTCTCTGTTCCGCGCTCGGCAGGGGGGGGCGGGGCTCGGCCGCCGGCCCGTCTCTCAGAGCTCGAATCGGGCTCGGTGGGGGGGCGGGGCTCGGCCGCCGGCCGTCTCTCAGAGCCGCAATCGGTCTTGGCCGGGGGGGGGGTGCGGGGCTCGGCCGCCGGCCGTCTCTCAGAGCCGCAATCGGGCTCGGCCGCCTGCCGTCTCTCAGAGCCGCAATCGGGCTCGGCCGGGGGGGTGCTGGGCTCGGAGAGCGGGGCTCTCGGCCGGGGGGGGCGGCCCAGGCCGAGAGCCCCGCTCTCCCCGCACCCCCCTTCCGCCCCCCCCTCTCCCCCCGCCCCCGCCCCCCCTTCCCTTTCCCGCCCCCCCCTTCCCCCCCGCTGCCCCCCACGCCCCCCCTTCCCTTTCCCGCCACCTCCCCTT
>NC_140992.1:130999472-131252929 GCF_052327205.1 Somniosus microcephalus | reverse complement strand
CCCTTCCCCGCGGTCTCAACCATCCCGCCGACCTCACAAAATGATGGCCGCCCTTCACACACCGGGCTCTGAGTCTAGCTCCTTCTCTCACTCTCACCTTCCCACTCTCTCTCTGTCTCTCTCTCCTTCCCTCTCTCTCTTTCTCTCCTTCCCCCCCTCTCTCTCTCCTTCCCCCCAGTCTCTCTCTCTCTCTCCTTCCCCCAGTCTCTCTCTCCTTCCCCCCAGTCTCTCTCTCTCTCTCTCTCCTTCCCCCCAGTCTCTCTCTCTCTCTCTCTCCTTCCCCCCGTCTCTCTCTCTCTTCCCCCCAGTCGCTCTCTCTCTTCCCCCCAGTCGCTCTCTCTCTTCCCCCCAGTCGCTCTCTCTCTCTCTTCCAACAACAACATGCCCTCGAAAAAGCCTCGGCACCGCCAGGCACTCCAGCTAGTAGAATATAAAAGCAAAGAGATCATGCTGGAACTTTATAAATCACTGGTTAGGCCTCAGCTGGAGCATTGTGGACAATTCTGTGCACCACACTTCAGGAAAGATGTAAAGGCCTTGGAAAGGGTTCAGAGGAGGTTTACCAGGATGTTAACAGGGATGAGGGACTTCAGTTATGAGGAGAGGTTGGAAAAGTTAGGACTGTTCTCATTGGAACAGAGAAGGTTAAGAGGTGGCCTAATAGAGGCTTTCAAGATGATGTGAGGTTTTGACAGTGTAGAGAGAGAAAAATTATTCCCTCTGGCGAGTGGGTCAATAACTACAGGAATATAGATTCAAAATCATTGGCAAAAGATCTAGAGGGGAGATGAGGAGACATTTTTTCACAAACAGTGTTGTCGGGATCTGGAACGCTCGATCTGAAAAGGTGAAGGAAGTTGATTCCATAAATAATTTTAACAGGGAGTTCGATGGGTACTTGAGGATGAGGAACTGTTAGGGTTACAGACAAAAAGCGGGGATGTGGGACTGAGCACGACTGCTTTTTCAAAGAGCCAGCACAGGCATGACGGACCGAATGGCCTCCTTCTGTGCTGTATGTTTCTATTATAAGGGGTTTTCTCTCCGAGGTCGCAGAGGTTTCTCTCGCCAGAGGCCTCTCTCTCTCTTTTGCATAGTAAAACCTTGAGTGGTTCGGCCCACTCACCCCTTAGATTCTCGACACTGGACTTAGGTGCAGGAACTACAATGCAGAGAAGACTCTTGTAGACCAAGTTTAATGAATCAAAATGGAATTTTATTGCATAAGGAAAAACAAATCAAATGCAAGCAAACAAGAGGATACATGGGAGGGAAAAAACAAATCATAACAATGCAATACTAGCTAAAATAGATACAGGCATAATATACTTTACAAAAGTCATCATGAAATGGGGAAACACACGGAACATCGAGGGACAACAACTCATGTTAATTATACCCAAAATGACCACCCCCTTTTACCTATCTAGATCCGATTATGAAGGGCCAGAAACATGCTCACCAATCCAATGGGAAGAGTATAGAGTTTTGAAACAGGTCTGCGTTTTGATCCTTTCAGGCGTCCTGTCTCCACGTGGTTAGTGGAGCCCCAGCGAGCTGCGCCACACCTCTCTCCTGAGGTGGGGGTCGGGGATGGCTGGACACCGGCTGGCCTGGATGTCGGCGGGGTCGGGGATCATCTGCTCGACCCCGGTCAGAGGAGCCTCGGACTGGCCCCCATCTTCCCGTATGTTTCTTCTGTAGTTTTTATTTGTCTCTTCACCCGATTCGGGGTTGGTCGGTGACTTCCCGACGGTCACTCCGGAGCGGGATGCGGACTTAGAACTACCTTCTTGATGGCGGCTTGGTTTTCTTCTTCTTCCTCTCCGATGATGGAGAGGAGCCACGTTGATCTTCTCCCAAAGCAGCTCCCCTTTAGCCAGCTCAAAGGCTGAACAAGCTGGAAAGGCTGAAAAACGTTCTTCCTACCCGGGTGTCTCCCAATTATACTTCTCATCAGAAGCCCTTATCTCTCGCCAAATCAGGTTAGTCTTTTGTTTTAATTTTGGCGGGCTGGGAGCGCAACGGGGTAGTTATTATATTTTTTAATACTTTGGGATGGCCGGTAAAGGGCCATCTCTGGTCTGGAATGACCTTCATTGTTTTTAATGCCCTGGTGATGTCCTTAACGGGTCCTTGATGCTCTTCTCATGAATATGAAACTGTTCCCTTTTGTCTGGGTAAACATTTAGATGGCCTTTATCTACAGGCCAATCTTGACTGGATCTGCATCCAATCTATATGTATAAGTTAAAGTCTGGTTTCGTTTTCTCAGAAACGGCTTCCAGAACCTACTGTGGGTTGAATCCACAAAGGTGTCTGAGGACTGCAGGACCCATTTTAAAGTGTCCCAATAAGTTGGTCACGGGGTCTGGCGGCCATTTTGAATGCCCCTTTTTCCTGGGCTTCTTTTAAAACAGTCTTTAAAATCATGGCCTCTTCTGCCATTCGGCCCTTATTAATACAATATCTATTTTGCGAATCTTACAGTCCCCCCTGATGATACTATAACTTGCTTGAAGTATCATAATTCTGGGTGAGCAAAATTTTATGACCGTCCACAATTAAACCATCCCCTGTAAGTACCTGTCTATGACCCCACGACACATGTATTTCCCATTTCAGAAAACCTACAGTGTGCGTAAAGCATCTATAGATGGCAATACATTGGGTTTAAAATCTTGAAACACATTCTTCCAGGTGTGGAGGGGGGCCTAATACCCGTACACCACCTGATTCATACACATTATCTTTTATTAATACCAACTCGCTTAATAAACTTCAATAATAAAAATAAAGTACACTCAAAAATCACACATGATCAAACATTAAACAAAAAGGAGGGAGAATAGCAGCAAAAATCTAAACAGGTGTCTCTTCTCCTACCCGCACATAATGCTCTCTCCATTCTCCCCTGTTCTCATACTTCTGTGAATGTTTTACCTTTTTACAGTGTACAGACAGTAAATAAATCACAATAAAAACCTGACACACTACAAGGATGTGTGAGGCTATCCTAATCCAAGAAGGGACTTCTACATTAGTGAACAGGTCCCACCACGGTGGGGTTACTATATCCAATATGTTTGCCCCTATCTCTAAAGTCTTCTGCTCCAGTGTGTAAAAATGTTTCTGTGAAACGACAACGGCTTTTAATAACTTGGTGAGGTGTTCAGGGAGAGGGGGAATGATATATCCGAAATGTGCAACGAATCGTTGCAGATCGGTGAAATTCTCTTTAACAGTGATGTGAACAGTGGAAGGTTCAGGAATGGGGACAATTCGCTCTTGGGCCACTTGAACTTCTGCCTTGGGCTTGAAACAGAAACTGCTGTCACTCACCGGACACTAGCCGTGCTGTCCATGTTGGTAGTGGGGCGCTGCAGTAGTGACACAGTATGTCCCACCTCCTATATATGTTACCTGCGGGGGCACATGGCCTTGTTCCATTGCCTCTATGGTGCAATTTATAGGCTTCGCGCCAGCAGTTCTGAACCCGCACTGTGGTTTCGAATAGGCATTCAAGTGCTGGGGACACAGGATGATGTGTGCTCCCCAGCTCCGGCACCCCGAGAGGCCGGTACCCGTCATTGCATGCTCCCATCGAATGACGTAAGGTGGGACCGCTGTATAGCGAATGTGTGCACCCCCCTGAATGACTCCAATGTTCTCCACCCTGTATACCGGGGCGGGTTTAGCTGTCTTTCCCATCACCGGCATTCTTACCATTATACCCATAATGGTGTGATTACACCGTCCACAGTCCACTGGGACTGGGTAGGCTTCTGAAGCTAGTCTGAGCTGGCACGGACTTAATGCATTTTCAAAAGGGTGGAGGGCTGCGAGGTGCTTGTTGCTGATCCAGGAGGGGACTAAACCTTGTTTTAAATCCTCCAGATTACTGCGGCCCTCGCCCAGTAACCATGCCCCATACAGCACGCAAGCTTCGTTCTGCGCAGCCTGATCGGACGCATTCCGATCCTCCCTGATGAGAGCATTTACCATTTTAGCGTGTTTCTCCAGCTCAGCAATAATTTCTTTTAAGTGTAGTGTCATGGCCTGGTCCTCATGTAACTCGGAACCCACTACCTTATTCTCATCAGTCAGTATCTTTCGTAACTGTGTTTTCAAACCATTAATCTGGGTCTGCAGCTCCACGTCATCCAGAGTGTTGATGACGGAAGTCCCTGTGTTAAAAGCTGTAAAAATATCATTTACTGTACCCCTTCTTTGTCTCCCTACCCTGTCCAAGACCTCATGTGGTGTGGTGTACAATTCGGCTCTGTCTACATCAGCAAAGTCGAATTCGTAAAACTGTCTGAACATGTTTGTTAACAGGACCTGGTACAATTGCTCCGTTTCCTTGGGGCACCACTCTGGCAATCGCACCTCGATGAGGTTTAAAATCACCGAGGCCACTGCGTAGTGCACCCCTTGGTACAGCACCTGACCTGTGGGTACTAATACCAATCCGTTCCCGGGTCCCTTGGTAGTGGTGGGGCACCCTTCCTTGCGGGCTTTGGCTACCGGAATCGTGGGCAGGGGCTTGCGGGGGCGGCTGATGAGCTCAGTGGCGTTTACTGGGATCTGAGAGTCTGGGACTCCACACGCCCGTGTGCTGACGTCCCACCTCATTCCTTTCCCAGCATCCTGCCACTGCCTTTGGAAAAAGATGGAGACGCCTGTGGGGCAGGCGCGTTCTGAACCCCACATACAGATGTAAATCCCCTCATCTGGTTCCCACCATTTGTCCCAACAGACACTCAACCCCCCTTGAGTCCCCGTAATAGTCCGATGGGTATTGTTACCCAGTCTTTCCCACTCGACCGTGGAGTTCTTCATGGTTCTGCTCAACTTGCGCAGCCACCACCATCGGTCCAAAGGAACATGTCCAAAACACACAAGGCAAATCTTCTTCCCGACGGTAATGCTGACTCTGGGTGCTATGACCCTCACTCGGGGGCACATCAAGGAAGTCTCTCGGTATGCAAACCCGGACTGGCTGGAGTATTCCGTAGAATTCGACCCCAGCCATCCTGGCCACCTCCCTTCGTGGAGATAGGTGGCTGTCTCCTCAACGTCCCGGGTGCCCGTCCCATCAGTCGCGATGGGGGCTGTGCTCCCTGAGCACCCGTAGATCATGGAGTCCTTGGTGCGGCCCCGATAGGCCCAGCTCCACCCGATCACCACGAACGCGACGAGAATCCCTCTCATCTCTCTGGGTCCTGTAACAAAATTAAACGATATAGCCAGGCTCCCGAGAGATTCTGGCTTAGGTGAAGGCATGATCGGGTCTTTCGACCTCGATCCAAACAACACACATACTGAGCAGATTCCAAAACTACTTAACACTAATCACTTTAATATTTACACAACTTAAACTTAACTTATGTACAGCGCCGCCCGTCCCCGGGCGGCTTGCCTAATCCCTGATTGGACTGCAGCTTGCTGCTCCCTGTGGCGGGGCTGCAGTGACCTGTGGCTTGGGTTCCCCGCAGCCTTTTGCTATCAATCAGGGACTGCGTTTTGTCAGGGATTTCCCAAGTCGGCGTTTACTGAGAACGGGGGAATCAGGCCAAGGTTTTACCAGCTGAGGCATTCGAGTCGACCTGCGAAGAGGTACTTTGGGCGTGGCTCCCTTAGCGAGCGGACCTTCGGTTGGGGCTTTAGCCCTCACAGCCCGTGGCCCTTCCACGGCTGCTGGCTTTGGCTCACTTCCTTCAGGCTCCGCCGCTTTAGGATTTGGGCAGGCTCCCTTAGCGCGTGGACCTTCGGGTGGGACTTCAGCGTTCACAGCCCGTGGCTCTTCCACGACTGTGGGCTTCGGCTCCCTCCCCTCAGGCTCCGCCCCTTTGGGATTTGGGTTTGTGGCAGACGGCTCCTCCTCACCTGTCCCTACAGGTGGAGAATCTCCGCCCCCAATTTCTACCTCCCCCACGCTTGAGTCAAGGGCGGGACCTCCGTCCTCCGACTCCACCTCCTCCAGAATCGTGTTGAGGGCGGGGCCTAGCTGTTCGGGCTCCTCCTCGTCCGAGTCCCAGGCCAGTGGGGAAACCTCCCAGGTGGGCGGGACAGCTTCTCCCTCCAAGCAGGCTACAGTTCCAGCCTGTGGGGTCTGTGACTTTTTGCACACCTCAGGCTGAAGATTTTCACCCTCAGACCTTGCTTCAGTTGTTGGCTCTTCTGCACCCGGCTTAAACAGTTTGCACTGATTGAAGTGAAACCACTTATTGCGTCGGGGTACCTTCACTACACGACTGGCGGGGACCGGTGGATCTTGCACCGATTCCGGTTTATCCTGGTCCGTGTCTCTCTCGCCAGCGCGGAGGGTCAGACCCAAGAATTTTACTTTCTGCCGGCCGACCCGTGCTTTTGTTGGGTTGGCCTTGGCATCCTCTATCCCTTTCTCGCTCGCACCCGCTTCCCAGAGACAGTGATTTCTCAGGTCCACGAGGATCCCGTGGGCTACCAAGAAATCAGACCCAAGGACTCCCGTTCCACCCCCCACCTCCCACTTCATTAGTGTACACTTCCACATGGTGCGGAGTGGTCCTAAATGAATGGAGAGGGGAATGGAATGTGCGCCAGCCTGTTCTTCGCCCGTGAAGCCCGACAGAAGGTATGGGACCCCGATGGACAGAGGCGAGGCGGTGGGGTTATCTGCGTGGATCACAGTGCACAATGCCCCCGTATCCAACAAATAGATCCCTTTTACCTCCTCCACCTCCATCTCCACGAGGGGTCGCCTCCATACATCATATCACAGCGCACACAGGTAGATGGGCTGCGCCGGCTCTAGTCATTTGGGCACAGGAGTCGGGGTTTCGGGAACGACAAGACCAGTGGTGACAGCTATCTTCCCCTGCGCGATCATAAGAGACCGCATTGTCTCTAAAATTGATTCTATCGCAGCGGGATCCATAGCCGCACCAGCCCCCTTTGCTGGGACAGGAGCTGCAGCTTGTGTTTGGGCTGGTGCTGGGGCGGCGGTCTGGGCTTGGGTTTGGGCTGTGGGAAATTTTCCCTTACTATCCTTCCACGGATTTCTACAGGCCTTGCGCCAATGTCCATCCTTCCCACACCCGTAGCAATTGAGCTTGGCTTGGGCAGGGCGATTCCCCTCCTGATGCCACTCCTTCTTGCTTGGGGCTGCGGGTTTTGCCTCATGCACTTTTCCCTTAGAGGGAGGTGTCTCCTGACCTCTACAATTCTTGTATGCCACGGTGAGCTGGCGGAGCACCGCTTCCTCCGTGACACCGGGACCTTGGGGGTCAAACCAGGACCTGGCTAGGGCCCGTATCTGTGGCAAGCTGTTAGCAACCAAGCAACGGAGCCAATGAACCTGCTGTTCGGCGCTCATTCCAACCCGTTCAGGCATACCCGGACAACTGCGTCGATACACTGGCCACAGCCTTTCTGCGAAAACCCGCGGGGGTTCTCCAGCTAGCTGCACAGTCCCTTCCACCCGTTGGAATGGATTACCATTGTCCACTCCCATAACTTCCAAGACCTCATCCCTGAGATCCGTATACCCTTTCTGCCCCCTCTTACTCTCGTCTGAGAGGCACTGAAGGATTGTGCGATCCAGGGAGAAGAGCAGCATCTTTGCCTGTTCAAGATCATCACAATCATTAATGGCGGCTGTCTCCTCTATCTCCCTGAAATGAACTGACGGATCTCCCTTTACTGTGAGTCTTGGGAGGTGGCTCACCATGGATCTTAGTTGTGGGGCACTGTAGGGCACCACGAGCTGGTTCATCTGGGGTCCGGTATCACCATTGTTCTCGTTGGGACCGAACCTCTGTTGCTGAGCAGGACACGTTGGTGCCGGCTCCGGCTTTCCTACCAGGGGCTGTTCCTCCTCCTGTACCATCTCGGCTACCCTTTCTTCCACCACCCCCTTTTCGGGCCAAGCCTCACTATAGCTTGGTGGGGCTGAGGGTTTAGTGGCTGGTGCCACAACTACTTCGCAAGGAACCAGATGTTTGGACTCCTGCAAAAAGTCAATCTGACTTGCTTTTGGGCTTACGAGGCATACCATGCCTTTTGCCTTAACCAGGGCCGTTCTCAGGTCCTCTATGGTCTTTTGGCAGGGGCTATGGTCTGCGCTCTCAAACCCATGTTCAAGGGATAGCTTGTAAGCTGCCTTGACTTCCACTACCCTCTCCTCCTGCGCTCTTAACTGTTGTGCGAGGCGGGCGTTTTTCTCCCGTATTCTCGCTTCATGGATCTTTGCCTCAGTAACCTGGCATTCCAGATACTCTATTCTAGCCTGATGTTGGCTGGCTACAACTTGGCATTCTTGATTCAGCGCGTGAAGCGCTGTGATGAGTTTTTCCCCACCCATGGCCTTTTCCTCTATTTCTGCTGCCTGGGCAGTGATTTTGGCTGCCTGTACTGCAACGACCCGGTCCAAAATCTGGACCTGTTTCTTGTAGCACATCAGCCACACTGCCTTTTCCACTGACTTCTTATGCTCTTTGCTCTCTGTCCACCTGATGGCTGCGTCCACCGGACACCCATCCAGTAAGAGATCGGAAATCCACTGCTTAGTGAGATTTACCTTACCAAAGACATAATCTGCTATCCTCTCATCCATTGCATTTCGACCATTCAAACTTGGGTCTAATACATTGCAATCCTGCTGCCAGTGTCCTGCCGTGCTCGCCATTTTCTGTAAGGGGTTTTCTCTCCGAGGTCGCAGAGGTTTCTCTCGCCAGAGGCCTCTCTCTCTCTTTTGCATAGTAAAACCTTGAGTGGTTCGGCCCACTCACCCCTTAGATTCTCGACACTGGACTTAGGTGCAGGAACTACAATGCAGAGAAGACTCTTGTAGACCAAGTTTAATGAATCAAAATGGAATTTTATTGCATAAGGAAAAACAAATCAAATGCAAGCAAACAAGAGGATACATGGGAGGGAAAAAACAAATCATAACAATGCAATACTAGCTAAAATAGATACAGGCATAATATACTTTACAAAAGTCATCATGAAATGGGGAAACACACGGAACATCGAGGGACAACAACTCATGTTAATTATACCCAAAATGACCACCCCCTTTTACCTATCTAGATCCGATTATGAAGGGCCAGAAACATGCTCACCAATCCAATGGGAAGAGTATAGAGTTTTGAAACAGGTCTGCGTTTTGATCCTTTCAGGCGTCCTGTCTCCACGTGGTTAGTGGAGCCCCAGCGAGCTGCGCCACACCTCTCTCCTGGCCTGCTTTTTACAAGCTAAGTGGTGAATTAATTAAAATTAAAACATTTTTTCCACAGGTTTATTATTTTTAAATACTTTAAAGCATGGTAAGTTTATTTTTAGCCCCTTTAGAATATAAAATAATTTTTTTCAAAAATTTAAATTATTGTTTAAAATAGTTATTTCATGTAATTTATAGTTTATTTTAAAAATGTGATGTTTTTTTAAATTTATTTGAAGGTTTAGTGCTATTTTGGGGCCGTAGTATTTATAAGTCTTGACAGCACTTCCTGTCAAACTTATGAATGGAGCATTCCCTGCTCCGATTGGCTGCCCATGGCCCACGTGATCCCAGGGGATGCATCGAACTAACTGCGCCCCTGGGATACGCAAGCACTGCGCGCCGGCAGCTGGACCAGGCCCCGGATCGGAATTCCACGGGGCCCTACAGCTCAATGGCCGGCGCGCAAGGTAAGTGCAGATCGGGGGCTTGCACCCGTGGGAAGCCCCCGACCCGAATTTCTGGGCCAGTAAGTTCATCATGCATGTGTACGCCAAATTCCCTGGCAGCTGCCATGTCTCATTTGTTCTGGGCCAGTCCACCCTCCCTCAGCTCTTCACTCCTCCAAACAGACTTTCGAGCTGGCTGCTTGGAAACAAGGGCTATCCACTGAAGACATGGCTCATGACACCCTTGAGGAGGCCAGATACAGAAGCCCAGGAGAGATATAATGAAAGCCACATTTCCACCAGATGTGCCATAGCGTAGACAATAGGCATACTGAAAATGCACTTCAGATGCCTTGACAGATCTGGAGGAGCCCTTCAGTACGCATCAGCCAGGGTCTCCAGAATTGTTGTAGTCTACTGCATCCTGCGCAACAACGAGGATTAGCGCTGCATGAGGAGCAAGGCTCTGAGCGCACAGCCTCTTCAGAGGAGGAGGAGGAGAAGCATCAGCTGGAAGACAAGGAGGAGGAGGAGCTGGAGGAACCTACGGTCCAGATCCCACCAGTACCTGAACACATTGCTGCCCGGGAGGCCAGGAATGGCCTCATCACGGACAGATGTATTTAACTTCACGCATTACACCCATATGGTGGCTGGAGGAATCCGTGTTCCATGTATATGTAGAATGTGAGAGGGGCTGCTCCTCGATTTTTGGTTGCACTTCAGTCCCACGCTCCTGATCTTTGGTCACCTGGTGCGGAGGGTGTGGTAAACCACTGTTATACCTGTCTGTAAGTGTATGTGTATTCCACTAGGTACAGGTCTGGACATGCCTCGGCTGACTCCTCCCACTATTCCAGGTATATAAGTGACTACCTCCCAGTCCCTTAGTATTCTGGACGGGTCGACCACTCGAGACAAGACCTTCATTCTTTAGTTAATAAAAGCCTGGTTGTTACTCGCTTAACCTCAGTCTTTTGAGTAATTGATGGCGCATCAGAGGGGAGCGGGCAGATCAGAGGACCTCCTCATAGGACTGCTCCTGGGCCTGGCCAAAATAGCCATTAACTGGTCCAAGCAGCGGGTGGTCGAGGGGGTCATTCGGCCCCACTGCCTGCCTCTCTTCCGCGGCCATGTTCGCGCCCGGGTGGCCCTGGAGATGGAGCATGCGGTGTCTGCTGGCACGCTTGAGGCCTTCAGCGACCGGTGGGCGCCGCGGGGACTGGAGTGCATCATCACCCCCGGCAACCAAATTTTAATTTAATTTGTTAAGGTTCTTTTAAAGTTTTATTAAATATTACAGATTATTTGTTTAATCACCCAACCAGAAGAGTACACCCATATGATTGCCACATGCTGCGCCAGGTTCGCACCACCCCACAGCAACACCATAAAGCATCCCTACAGTGACCTCTTCTCTCTTAGGCAGTCCCTCAGAACTGAGGATGACTTGCTTCCACACTAAAAATGAGTTCTCAGGTGACTAATGGGTCCAATGCAGGACCTACAGTCTCTGTCACAGGTGGGGCAGACGGTAGTTGAAGGGGTAGGTGGGTGGGGTGCTTGGGTTGACGTACGCTCCTTCCACTGCTTGCGCTTGACTTCCGCTTGCTCCCGGCGAAGAGACTTGAGGTGTTCGGCGCTTTCCCGGATGCTTCTCCTCCACTTTGTGCGGTCTTGGGCCAGGGATTCCCAGGTGTTGGTGGGGATGTTGCACTTTTTCATGGAGGCTTTGAGGGTGTCCTTGAAGCATTTCCTCTGCCCACCTGGGGCTCTCTTGCCGTGTCGGAGCTCCGAGTAGAGCGCTTGCTTTGGGAGTCTTGTATCGGGCATGCAGACGATGTGGCTCATTCATTGGAGCTGATTGAGCGTGGTCAAAGCTTCGATGCTGGGGATGTTGGCCTGATCAATGGATTTGCAGGATCTTGTGGAGGCAGCTTTGGTGGTACCTCTCCAGTGCTTTGAGGTGCCTGTGTAAGGGGGGGCTTCTTTTAACTAGTTTATGGTAATCTACCTGGCCAGCAGCCTTTGCCTCTGAGCTCTGACCAATTCCAACCTTTTACCTGGTTTACGGTAATTCACCTGGTCAGCAGGCTTTTGCTGCTGCACTCTAAACCAATTTACAAACAGCGGTTTCGAATCGCTACTCCTCCTTCAGTTCTGAGTGGAGGAACTTATAATTAATGATATTAAAACGGACAAGTGGTTTCGATGAGAGAAAAATCAAGTTTTATTACCTAAATAAACTACAATCCAAAGAATAAACTATACCACACGAACACAGTAATTACAGGAAAACTATATAACAGGGGGTTGCAGACGGCGAAAATGAGGGATAAAATGGCTCCAATGTTACTTAAACAATCTTAGCAATTACCCTCAAATCACCACCTCCTAACTCCTGCTAGGTTGCCTTGCCAAGGAGTCAGAACACCCTGCTCACCTGTGGCCCAGCGAAGTAAAGAGAGTGATAGCTTCTCAGCAGCTATCTTTTATACCTGGTGAGGTCCTGCCGTTCTGCCCTGCAAGGGCTGTGTGCAAAATTCCCCACCCAAAGGGTCCAATACACAAGAGAAAGCTGTGATTGGCTAACTCAAAGTGGTTGGACTGGGTTAGAGTCTTGTGGTAAACCACTGTTTGTATTCCACTGTGTACATGCCTGGACATGCCTCGGCTGACTCCTCCCACAAGTCCTAGTATAAAGGTGACTGCTCCCCAGCCCTTTGTATTTCTGGACCGGTCGACCACTCGAGGCAGACCTTCATTCTTTTGTTAATAAAAGCCTTTAGTTACTCTCTTAACTCTCAGTCTTTTATGAGTAATTGATAGCGCATCAATTTTATTAACAAAATTTTTATAATGGAGAAGATCCTCACACCAGCATGCCTGGACTTAGATCATCGGGAGGTGGACTCATCCACCAAGTTTACTCACTGGCTTAAGTGTTTCGAAAAATTCCTGACCGCTTCCGCAGCAATCAAATTGGACGAGGACAAACTGGATGTCCTGACCTCCAAAGTGAACCACCGAGTGTACTCGGTCATCCAAGACGCGACCTCGTACGCGGACGCTATCAAGCTCCTCAAGGACCAGTACACGCGCCCAGTGAACGAAGTGTACGCCAGGCACCTTCTGGGGAGTCGTAAACAACAACCTGGGGAATCGACCGTGGAATACCTTCAGGCACTGTCTGCGCTTGGCCGGGCCTGTGGTTGTAAGGATGTAAAGGCCGCCGTGTACACAGAGGAAATTATCCGGGACGCTTTTGTAGCGGGCCACAGATCCAATTACACCCGACAGCGACTGTTGGAGCAGAGTGACCTCGACCTCAATAAGGCCTCTGAACTCGCACTATCATTAGATGCAGCCTACCGGGGCATGGATGCCTATTCCTCTGCACCGTGGACGCCGCAGGGAATGACAGCCTGGGACACGGTAGGACCGCCTCATAGCACCGTGCCACCCCAGCCACACCCCAGCAACGGCCCAACTACCGCAGCAGTGTCCCAAGGCCAGACAGCAGTGCCCCAAGGCCAGAAATGCTACTTCTGTGGCCAGGCAAAACACCCCAGAGCGCGCTGCCCAGCGAAAAACGCGATCTGCTTGGGCTGCGGGAAGGAGGGACACTACGCTAGCGTCTGCAGGGCCAAAGCCACCCCGAACCCCAGCAGCGCCGCGTGTGGGCCATGCGGGCCGCCATCTTGGGCCTCCCCGGCCATGTGCGAACCACCGGTACAGCAGCCATTTTGGACGCCTCCAGCCACATGGGGGTCATGGATGACGCCATCTTGGATGACAGCTGGAACGCAGCAGGCCCCCAACACCGCCTCATCTGATACCCGCAGCGACACACCGACCCCTACGCTGGCATCCGTTACACTGGACCAAGCGAGACCGCACCAGCTGGCCAGTTCCACAATGGACATTAAGGTAAATGGCCACGATACAATCTGCCTTTTTGACTCTGGGAGCACGGAGAGCTTCATCCACCCCGACACGGTGCGGCGTTGCTCTCTCCCAGTCCTGCCTGCGCACCAGCGGATGTCTATGGCCTCCGAGCCCCAGTCGGCGGACATCGGCGGCTACTGCGTGGTGACACTCGTAGTAGACGGGACTGTGTACGATCATTTTAAACTTCTGGTCCTGCCCGACCTCTGCGCTGCCGTCCTGCTGGGGTTAGATTTTCAGTGCCACCTTAAAAGTGTTACGATGGCGTACGGTGGACCCCTACCCCCACTCACAGTCCGCAGCCAGCAGCTTCCAAATTGCCCGCCGCGCACCAGGTGCAACCTCTCCACACTCAGAGTCCCCCCCCCCACTGTTTGCTAACCTCACCCCCGACTGTAAGCCCATCGCCACAAAGAGCAGGCGATACAGTGCCGGGGACAGGGTTTTCATTAAAACCGAAGTGGAGCGGCTCCTGAAGGAAGGGATTATTGAGGGCAGCACCAGCCCCTGGCGAGCCCAGGTTGTGGTCGTTAAGACCGGCGAGAAGCAGCGCCTGGTCATCGACTACAGCCAGACAATAAATCGCTACACCCTGCTGGACGCCTACCCACTCCCCCGCATAGCTGATATGGTCAACCAGATCGCGCAGTACCCCGTCTTCTCGACCATTGACCTGAAATCAGCGTACCACCAGCTCCCTATCCGCCCTGAGGACCGCCAGTATACTGCCTTTGAGGCAAACGGCCGCCTCTATCACTTCCTTAGGGTTCCCTTTGGCGTCACCAACGGGGTCTCCGTCTTCCAAAGGGAGATGGACCGGATGGTAGATCAAAATGCGTTGCAGGCCACTTTCCCATATCTGGACAATGTGACCATCTGCGGCCGTGACTTGCAGGACCATGACGCAAACCTCGAAAAATTCCTCCGCACCGCCCAACTCCTGAACCTGAGATATAACAAGGAGAAGTGTATACTCCGCACAAACCGCCTCGCCATCCTTGGCTGTGTTGTGGAACACGGAGTCATCGGCCCCGACCCCGACCGGATGCATCCCCTTATGGAACTCCCACTGCCCCACTGCCTCAAGGCCCTGAAGAGGTGCCTAGTGTTTTTCTCCTATTACGCCCAGTGGGTCCCCTACTATGCGGACAAGGCCCTTCCGCTGATCAAGTCCACCTCTTTTCCCTTGATGGCAGAGGCCCGCTTAGCCTTCCACCGTATCAAGGAGGACATTGCCAAAGCCACCATGCACGCAGTGGACGAATCCATCCCCTTCCAGGTGGAAAGCGACGCGTCCGACTTTGCCCTGGCCGCTACCCTCAATCAGGCGGGGAGGCCCGTGGCCTTCTTTTCACGAACCCTCCAAGGCCCGGAGACCAGACACTCCGCTGTTGAGAAGGAGGCCCAAGCGATTGTGGAGGCTGTGCGTCATTGGAGGCACTACCTGGCCGGAAAACGATTTACCCTGCTCACTGACCAGCGTTCAGTTGCTTTCATGTTTAACAACAAGCAGAGGGGCAAAATCAAAAATGACAAGATCTTGAGGTGGAGAATCGAACTTTCCACCTACAATTACGAGATCTTGTACCGGCCCGGGAAGCTCAATGAACCCCCGGATGTGCTATCGCGTGGCACCTGCGCCAGCGTGCAGATCGATAGACTGCGGGCCCTCCACAATGACCTCTGCCACCCGGGGGTCACCAGGTTCTTCCACTTCATCAAGGCCCGCAACCTGCCTTACTCTATTGAGGAGGTCAGGACCATGACCAGGAACTGCCAAGTCTGCGCTGACTGCAAACCGCACTTTTATAGACCAGACAGGGCCCACCTGATAAAAGCCACTCGCCCCTTCGAGTGCCTGAGCGTTGATTTTAAAGGGCCTCTCCCCTCCTCCGACCACAATGTGTACTTCCTCAATATTACTGATGAGTACTCCCGTTTCCCGTTCGCCATCCCTTGCCCGGACATGACCAGTGCCACGGTCATTAAATGTCTGAACGACCTCTTCACCCTGTTCGGTTTCCCCAGCTATATCCATAGCGACCGGGGCTCATCGTTTATGAGCGACGAACTCCGTCAGTACCTGCTAACTAGGGGTATTGCCACAAGCAGGACCACCAGTTACAACCCCCGGGGGAACGGACAGGTGGAAAGAGAAAATGCGACAGTTTGGAAGGCCGCCCTGCTAGCCTTAAAGTCTAGGGGCCTTCCAACCTCCCGCTGGCAGGACGTGCTCCCCGATGCACTCCACTCTATTCGGTCACTGCTCTGCACTGCCACTAACGCCACCCCTCATGAGAAAATGTTTGTCTTCCCAAGGAAGTCCGCATCGGGGACATTGCTGCCGCCATGGCTGACGTCCCCAGGGCCGGTCCTACTGAGAAGACACGTGAGGACCCATAAAACGGACCCCCTGGTCGAGAGGGTCGACCTCCTCCACGCCAACCCCCAGTATGCTTACATTGCATACCCGGACGGGCGGGAGGACACCGTCTCCATAAGAGACATTGCACCCTCGGGGGCCACAGTAACCCACTACTCACTACCACCCCCCCCCACGACCCGATATCCAGCCCCAGCAGATGGCAGGCCTGGGCCCCGCGACCCGCCCGACATCTACGAGGACAACACGCCTGTGCCACAGCCTACGCAGGACTCGACGCCGGAAGCTCCACTACCCCTGCCGTTGCCACGCCGATCACAGCGGCAGACAAGACCTCCGGAGAGACTCCAATACACTAACTTTTAATACACCTCACCCCGCTGGACTCAATTTTAAACAAGGGGTGAATGTGGTAAACCACTGTTTGTATTCCACTGTGTACATGCCTGGACATGCCTCGGCTGACTCCTCCCACAAGTCCTAGTATAAAGGTGACTGCTCCCCAGCCCTTTGTATTTCTGGACCGGTCGACCACTCGAGGCAGACCTTCATTCTTTTGTTAATAAAAGCCTTTAGTTACTCTCTTAACTCTCAGGCCTAGAAATTGAGTGCCCTTAGCACCGATTTTGCGGTGCTAGAGGGCCTAGCGCTGCAATTGGCGCCGGTTCCTAAATTGCCTGGGGCCCTTCCGCGGCGGTAGACCGGTAGCGCTGCGCCGGCACCGATGACGTCATCGGTGTGCGCAGCGTCCCGGTTGCCGTGGTAACCCGGCCCCAAGCCGAAATTCAGTTGTGGCCGCCTCGCCAGTGGCAGCCGCAACTAAGACTCCGGCAAACGAGTGCTGCCGGAGTCTGCGCCGGCGCTTTAAGGAGGCGCGGCGGCCGGCCGCTTTCCCGCCGGCCGCCTGCCCGCAGCTCCCTCCCCGGACTTCTCCCCCCCCCCCCCCCGGAACAGATGCAAGCCCGGCACTTGTCCGAGGTGCCGGGCTCATTTTTGCAGAAATTTGCGCGGGCCGCGGCCGGGTACAGGCAGCTCCTCCTTAACGGAAGGAGGAGGCCTGCACTTCCCGAACCTGCCGCACCGCAGCGGGCGCCGCAGCGCCGGAATAGCGCCGCAATGCGGCGCGTTGCGCCAGTTTTCAGGCGCTAAAACCCTTCAGTAGCGCCGGCAGCCGTTTGGGCGCGGCGCTACTGAATTTTTGGCATGCGCAAAGGGACTTAGCGCCGGCGCTAACTTCCGGCGCTAAAGCCCTGGCGCAGCGCAAACTCAATTTCTAGGCCTCAGTCTTTTATGAGTAATTGATAGCGCATCAAGTCTGCACTGTGGGGCCGAAATGATCCCGCCCACATCCGGAGTTCACCTGGGCTAAAACAAAAGAGAATGCAACAGCCCTATTGTCCAGTGCTGGGTGATTAAAAAACCCATTCAGTTCTTAAACGGATCCCATTCAAGGTACAAAAGTCTCTTCTGCAGTTTAGATGTATCCACTCGATATACAAACAAATGCTAATAGCATTCAATTGCTTTGTAAACAAAGCATTGTCCTTTGTCTTGTATCGGGCATGCAGACGATGTGACTCATTCATTGGAGCTGATTGAGCGTGGTCAAAGCTTCGATGCTGGGGATGTTGGCCTGATCAATGGATTTGCAGGATCTTGTGGAGGCAGCTTTGGTGGCACCTCTCCAGTGCTTTGAGGTGCCTGTGTAAGGGGGGGCTTCTTTTAACTAGTTTATGGTAATCTACCTGGCCAGCAGCCTTTGCCTCTGAGCTCTGACCAATTCCAACCTTTTACCTGGTTTACGGTAATTCACCTCGTCAGCAGGCTTTTGCTGCTGCACTCTAAACCAATTTACAAACAGCGGTTTCGAATCGCTGCTCCTCCTTCAGTTCTGAGTGGAGGAACTTATAATTAATGATATTAAAACGGACAAGTGGTTTCGATGAGAGAAAAATCAAGTTTTATTACCTAAATAAACTACAATCCAAAGAATAAACTATACCACACGAACACAGTAATTACAGGAAAACTATATAACAGGGGGTTGCAGACGGCGAAAATGAGGGATAAAATGGCTCCAATGTTACTTAAACAATCTTAGCAATTACCCTCAAATCACCACCCCCTAATTCCTGCTAGGTTGCCTTGCCGAGGAGTCAGAACACCCTGCTCACCTGTGATCCAGCGAAGTAAAGAGAGTGATAGCTTCTCAGCAGCTATCTTTTATACCTGGTGAGGTCCTGCCGTTCTGCCCTGCAAGGGCTGTGTGCAAAATTCCCCGCCCAAAGGGTCCAATACACAAGAGAAAGCTGTGATTGGCTAACTCAAAGTGGTTGGACTGGGTTAGAGTCTGCACTGTGGGGCCAAAATGATCCCGCCCACATCCGGAGTTCACCTGGGCTAAAACAAAAGAGAATGCAACAGCCCTATTGTCCAGTGCTGAGTGATTTAAAAACCCATTCAGTTCTTAAACGGATCCTATTCAAGATACAAAAGTCTCTTCTGCAGTTTAGATGTATCCACTCGATATACAAACAAATGCTAATAGCATTCAATTGCTTTGTAAACAAAGCTTTGTCTTCGGCCATGTGGTGAGAGCCATTTTTATCCCTGGAAATTTTAAAGCACAACGCCCAGGGATTCTTTAATCAAAAACAATTAATCTTCAGAACTGTAAATTATTGTTTTGTAAGGGGGGGCTTCTTTTAACTGGTTTATGGTAATCTACCTGGCCAGCAGCCTTTGCCTCTGAGCTCTGACCAATTCCAACCTTTTATCTGGTTTACGGTAAATCACCTGGTCAGCAGGCTTTTGCTGCTGCACTCTAAACCAATTTACAAACAGCGGTTTCGAATCGCTACTCCTCCTTCAGTTCTGAGTGGAGGAACTTATAATTAATGATATTAAAACGGACAAGTGGTTTGGATGAGAGAAAAATCAAGTTTTATTACCTAAATAAACTACAATCCAAAGAATAAACTATACTACACGAACACAGTAATTACAGGAAAACTATGGCCCAGAAATTCCAGAACGGGGCTTGCAGCGCGTGCAAGCCCCATATTTACACTTACCCCGCGCTACTGCCGATCAGCTCCAGGGGCGCCTGGAATTGGTGTTTCCAGAAGAAGAATCCCGGGCAGCGTATGACGTCACGCCGCCCAGGAGTGCAGCCAGCGCGAAGTCAGGAGCGTGCAGTGCAAGTGAGACACGCCCCTTGAGGTCTCAGTTTCACTGGACACGCCCCCAATGCTTCTGTCAAGCTGCTAACCATTTTTACATGCAAAGCAGCAGTTTAAATAGGTTTTTGGAAGTTTTTTGAAGATTTTGGTAACTTTCATAAACTTTTTTAAATGTTTACATTATTTTGAGTAATCTGAAGTAGTTTTAAAGAGAATTAAAGCAATTTAAAGACTTTTAAAAGCCCTAAAAGAATTTTTTTAATTCCATTTATTTATTTAGCAATGTCGTCGTCATACGTGTCTTCACACTGTTCCCTTTGGGGAACTGTATGAAGTGGTGGAAGGATTTATGGCCATGATTAACGCTCATTCCGTGACCGTAACCATCTTTGAACCAGCCATTAGGGCGGTTAGTCCTATGGCGGGAGGGTTTTACGGGCTCCCACAAGCTATACAAGGAGGGGGGGCCACCCACACCCACGGACGCAAATATCCCACTGGATGTCAACCCAGAATTTAGAGGCGGAGCTCCGACTCCATTTGCCGGGACTGTCTGGAGCGGGGTTCGAAACCCTACCCTGATCTGGCCCAGCGGCGGGGATCCTACCGCTATGACAAAGGCCCAATCCAATTAGCAACGTGAAATGGCAGCATAGGGCTCCAGTCACGGGGAGGGAAAAGGCGCAGGAAACGTATGGGTGTCACCTTTTGTGCGGAGTGGGCCTTTTGCGTAGCAGTAAGCATCCCCGCCGCTGGGCCAGAAGGAGTAGGGTTTTGAACCCCACTCCAGACAGTCCCGGCAAGTGGAGTCGGAGCTCCAACTTTAAATTCTGGGTGGACATCCAGCGGGATGCTTGCGTCCGTGGGTGTTGGTGCCCCCCCCGTCAGATGGGTTGTGGGAGCCCGTAAAACCCGCCCGCCATAGGACTAACCACCCCAATGGTTGGTTCAAAGATGGTTACGGTCACGGAATGAGCGTTAATCACGGCCATAAATCCTTCCACCACTTCATACAGTTCCCCAAAGGGAACAGTGTGAGGATACGTACGATGATGACCTCTTGCGCAATGCACCTCCTTGGACCCTCAGTCGCAGATGCGAGGGGGCAAGTTGTGCAATTGTTAAATTTTTTATTTTATTGACATGTAAAATGTTGGCCCAGTAATTCCCTTCCAAATGCGCTAGTACGGTCGGGGGTACTTACGCATCTGGCCGGATGAAATGCCGGTTTTCAGCATGCACAGTGCATGTGGGGAAAACCGGCATTTCCTGTCCTCTGAACGAAGGGGTTCAGAGGCAGAACGCGTGCGACTGCACAGGCAGCGCGTGCGCAGTATAATTCGCCGCTTTCATTAATGCTTTCAGTGAGGTCCAGTCATTACAACTTACACATGAAAAAAGCATGGGTACAGTTGCTCCAGAGGCTGCGGAGGAAGATATTTCTTATCGTGGAGCTTCTGAAAGTATGTATGTCTGTATATATTCCTTTGCGTGTTATGTATATATTCCTTTACTTATGTGTATGAATGTATTATTTAATTATGACTTTCAGAGAAAGTAACTTATTGGAAAATCATAATTAAAAATATACATTCATACACATTAGTAAAGGAATATAAAACATACATACATATACGTAAAGGAATATATGTGGACATACATACATAACTCATTCTCACATTCCATTCACACAGCCACAATTGCTCCTTCTACCTACCGTTCTGAAAACCCGTTTAAAAAAAAAAAATTAAAGTTTAAAACTTAGTTAAAATTTCTTAAAATAACTTCCCTCCCTTTCCCAAACCTAAATGTTGCATTTCATAAGCTCCTCCATAAAATATATCTCCTTCCCCAGCCAATGAACAACTTTACACTTGCTTTTTTTAAGTGCAAGTTCTAGGGACTTACCCTCACTGAATCCATCAGTGAAATCTACAAAGTTCACTGCGCAAGCGCTGCCTGTGCAGTCGCACGCGCTGTGAATAGACCTCGGGTCTGGAAATGCCGGCGATCCCCGCATGCGCTGTTCCTGCTGAACGCCGGCATTTCCAACGGCCAGATGTGTAAGTAACCCGACCGTACTCACGCTTCTGGCCTGGAATTTCTGGCCCATTATAACAGGGGGTTGCAGACAGCGAAAATGAGGGATAAAATGGCTCCAATGTTACTTAAACAATCTTAGCAATTACCCTCAAATCACCACCTCCTAACTCCTGCTAGGTTGCCTTGCCAAGGAGTCAGAACACCCTGCTCACCTGTGGCCCAGCGAAGTAAAGGGAGTGATAGCTTCTCAGCAGCTATCTTTTATACCTGGTGAGGTCCTGCCATTCTGCCCTGCAAGGGCTGTGTGCAAAATTCCCCGCCCAAAGGGTCCAATACACAAGAGAAAGCTGTGATTGGCTAACTCAAAGTGGTTGGACTGGGTTAGAGTCTGCACTGTGGGGCCGAAATGATCCCGCCCACATCCAGAGTTCACCTGGGCTAAAACAAAAGAGAATGCAACAGCCCTATTGTCCAGTGCTGGGTGATTTACAAACCCATTCAGTTCTTAAACGGTTCCCATTCAAGATACAAAAGTCTCTTCTGCAGTTTAGATGTATCCATTCGATATACAAACAAATGTTAATAGCATTCAATTGCTTTGTAAACAAAGCATTGTCCTTTGTCTTTGGCCATGTGGTGACAGCCATTTTTATCCCTGGAAATTTTAAAGCACAACGCCCAGGGATTCTTTAATCAAAAAAAATTAATCTTCGGAACTGTAAATTATTGCGAATTCTTACAGTCCGCCCTTGGATACTTCCAGCTTGCTTGTAGTATCCTCTTGAAGAAATGAGCAATAATTTCTGACCCCTCACAAACAACCATCCCCTGTATTTACCTAATAGCTATCTGCCACTGATCCCCGTCCCGTCTATTCCCCTTAAATTCAAGAAAAAAAAACCATGGTACGATAGGCATCTTACAGATACTTCAGTTTTCAATAAGGGGCCTCATACCCCTACACGCTTCTAAAATTATACAGTGTAAACCAAATTTACAATCACTTTTTTACATCATAAGTTATTACAAAATGTTGCAATCTTAGTTACACAATGTAATCAAAATAACCCCAAGCACGGAGAGGGTTCTACGCCTCTGCTCAACTTGGAGTTGTCACAAACTGGTCCCAAGCACGGAGAGGATCCTACGGCTCTGCTCAACTTGGGGCTGCAACACAAAATACAAAAAATCATTAAACCACATGCTTAAATGAACCCCGATCATCACGTGCCAATGATGGGTCGCGAAATTCGAGTGGGCATTGCTACTCCCACTCGGGCAGTAAAAATACCTTCCACCCCCCTTTGATCGTCTTAAACTTTAAAACAGGCAGAATGGATTTACAGACCAGCCTGCTCCGCCAGCCCCAAGCCGTTCCCTTGTCCTTTTGTGGAGGCGGGGTACCCCTCCTGTTTAAAATATACCTTAGCACAGACCGAGACCGGGGAGCATGGGATCTCAACTCCCAGTCTTTCCCCCTCCCGTCTACCCTCGACTGGCTGTAGAAAATGATGGGTGCCTGTGTGGCGGCTCTCCCTGGCCCCACACTGATCCGGCCACCCACTCATCCTTCCCAGCCACACTTACCCTCACTGCCCGTGGGCCCCCGGGTGAGTTCCTCCCTTCCCCGAACGCACCCACGCGACTCTTGGGTCTCCCCCTCCTCTATACGATCTTTCCTGGGCCATCACCACCCACCCCCGAGGAACGCGTCCCTATCACAAGGCGCCCGCGCTTCCCCATCGTGACTCCTCAACAGCGAGGTCTCCAGCAAGTGAACTTCGGTCAGGATGGTGCTGGGTTGGGGGCCATGCCTCACCCAGCTGGGGCCCATCTCCTCCCCGTAGGAGGAGTAGGCAAGTTCCTCCGGACCCTGTCCGGTTTTTCCCGAAGATCGCTGCGGGGCCTCCTGGATTCATCCAGTGGCGAGGGGATCCCCAACATTCTGTCTCCATATCTTCATTCAATGCCCAGCTCGGGCTGGGCTAACATGGCTGCTTCATTTTCCAATCTCCTGTAAAAACTTAAAAGGACATGCAGCCAGGTCTCACTGACCTGCTGCCTTAGGTGGAGGCATGGTCGGGTCCCTTGACCTCGGACCAAAATACAAACATTTGGCACACGTGTAAACTTAAACTCACACTTAAACTACCAGTTAAATCTAAACTTACAATTTACACCTTAAAGCAAGCTATATTCACACCAAAGCTATAATACAAATGCCGCCCGTCTCCAGACGGCCAGGCTAATCTCTGGCACTGTCACAGATTGCTGCTGCCTGCAGCGAAGCTGGACTGCTTCCTGTCTCTGGTCCCCCGCAGCTTATGGCTGTTGAGTGGGGGCCTCTGTTCCCTGGCTTCTCCCTGGCTCGGGAGCCCGCCCTACTCCACTGTAAAGTGGGTGACCATGCTTTCTTAGGCTGGGGCACCCGCTGAGACCTTCTGAGGGGTGTCTCTATGGGGGAAACTTTGGCTGGCGGACCCTGTGCTTGGGTCGCAGCCCCAGCTGGCTGGGAACCTTCTCCCCCATGTTCAAATAGCCCGCACTGTATAATGTACCTGGCAGCCTGCCGGTGCAAATCTCTCTCTGGGTTTGTCTGCTCTTCCCTGCCCACTCCTGTGCTGGGGGCAGGTATACTCTCACCACCCGCTGCTGGTGGCTGGAAATTTTCCTCCCCATGTTTAAAACCTGGTGTCAGCTCCCTCCCTATGTCTCCTGCAAGAGGGATTGCTATCCCTGCCCCCCCAGGGTCCCACATCATGGGGGGGACCACTCTAGAAGCTGGCTGAGAAGCTGGTCACTTTAAACAGGCCACTGCACCTGTGTGAATCTGCTGTTCGGAAGACTGGGGGATTCCTGTCTCCAGACCGGCGCCTGCGCATGCGCGGGCAGTTTAAGTGAATGAATGGGCAGCAGCCTGCTGATTTCTAATCCCAGGCTGCTGTTTCTCCATTTCTGAGCCACATAATCCTTTTAAATTTGAGCTTTGGCCAAAACTAGGGTCCCACTGGGGTAGTGAAGTGTTCCAATTGGTGGGCTGGACAACTTTTCCCTGGAAACAAGTCACAGTGCCTGTTTTTACAGGCTGTGAACTTGAACTTGCATGGACAGCAAACTCGTGTTCCCTCACCCAGGTGGCTTTAAATGGGGAATTTTGGACCTGCCTTTCGTCTGGGGCCAAAACTATCCCCTGTGTGCCTCCCTTGTCCCGGATTTCTGCTACTGGACCTGCTCTACAGGGGTCCCAGAACTCTCCTTCCCTGTTCCCTGGCTTAAACAGCTTACTCTGAACATGAATAGCTCCTCCCCCCACACAAGCCACAGTGCTTGCCTGTGAACTCGAACTTGCTGTGGGCTGAGGATTCCTAGTCTCAGGCTCACTCCTCAGGGGTGGACCGTACCTCCGTTGTTGGAGGGGGTACACTGGTCCTGGTCCCCGCCTGCCTAGCGGGACCTGCTGGTGATCTCCTACCACCCCATTGTCCACCCCTCCTCGCTGCCAGAGCTCCTCAAGACTCGGAGCTGTGGGCTGCGGTCTTGGGGTCTCTAATTCCCAGTCCAGCACCGTCTGGGTGCTGCCTGTGGGATGGTTCTACTTGGGCTGCCAGTAAAGTCCAGCTGACCTGCCTTCGGGCTGATCAGACAAATCATCCCCTTTGATGCATTTAAAGCCATGTTAAGGCTTTCTATCTCTGCCCTACAGGGGCCATGATCTGCTTCCTCAAACCTTAGGGCGCAGGCCAGCTTATAAGCTGCCTTTACTTCCCTAAACTTCTCCTCCTGTTCTGCCTCTTCTGAGGTGAGGCGGGCATTCTCTTCCCGCAGTCTCATCTCGCTCCTCTTTGCTTCTATAATTTGGTACTTTAGGAATTCTAGCTCGTTCCTTGCATGGCTTTTTCCCTCGCTAGCTTCTTGGGTGAGGTGTGCGATTTCCTCCCGTAGCCTCATCTCACGGTCCCTTGCCTCTGTGACTTCCTGCACAAGGCACTCTATAAATGCCTGGCATTTCGTGACCTCTAGTGTGAGGCGTGCATTCCCTTCCCGCACCCTCATTCCACTAGCTCTGGCCTCATACACCTCTCTGATGCGTTCTACCTCCGCCTGGCATTTTTCAAGCTGGGACTCCCGATTCTTGGCATCTTTAACCTCCTCCTGCACGCTCATCTCACCCGTCTTAACCCAGCCACCTATACTGTTAAGTCTGTGTGTCCCAGTTATGCTTATTATAAATCACTGGACACAGACCACAAGAATAACTTTTAACAGGTCTTTACTATTCGGAGGTGAGGGCTGAACTGCCCAGCAAATCCCTACACAACGTTTATATACCGGTGTGGTCACCACCGGTATTACAGTATACAGCAGCCAAGAGAAAGTAGTACATCTCTTAAGGTAGTTCTCTTAAGGTGGAACAAGTTACATACACCACAATCCTCCCTTTTTAGCTTAACAGTTATATCCCCATTTAACATAACATAATAACATATAGATATATATATATACAACTGCATGCAAAACAGTTCAAAGATTCAGTCTCTGAGGAGGCCTCCTGATTCGAGTTGGATAACGCCTTTCAGGGGTCTCTGATTCTCGTTGCTGGCGTGACTCATCTAGTTGATCTCTTATGGATTGGACATCATCCTCAGGTACATTCACTTCTGAGGTAGATGCTTCAGGTTCACTAACTTCTTCCACGGTTGTCTCTGCCGTAACCCTGGGTTCGACCCTTGTCCTCGATTCTACCAGTTGGTCAGCATGACGCCGTATTACATTTTCACCAATATCTACCATGTACATCAGGGGTCCTTGTCTGGCCCGAATTGTTCCAGATTGCCATTTCTTGTTTTGATAGCCCCGGGCTAACACTGGTTGTCCTATTTTGAAACTCCGAGTGGTCTTGTTATTTATATGCTGGAACTGTTTGTTTTCAACTTCCCTCCGCACATTTGGTTTTAACAAGTCCAACCTGGACCGCAACCTCCTGTTATAGAACATCATGGCAGGACTTTGGTTTGTCACTGCATGAGTGGCGTTTCGATATGCCAGTAGGAATTTGTCCACCTTGTGTTGTAGTGGAATCTGATCTTCGCTCATGGCCTTTATTGCTTTTTTGAACGTATGTACAAATCTCTCGGCCAACCCGTTTGTAGCCGGATGATATGGGGCAGAGGTATAATGTTTCACCCCATTCTTCTTCATGAATTTCTGGAATTCTTCTGACACGAACTGCGGTCCGTTGTCTGAACATATTTGTTCTGGCAATCCATTTCTTGCAAATATCGTTCTTAGCACCGCGATCGTCTTTTCCGAGGTAGTGGTAGTCATCTTAATCACTTCTGGCCATTTAGAATGTGCGTCCACCGCAATTAAAAACATGGGCCTAGAAATTGGGTTTTGGCTTAGCCAGGGCTTTAGCGCCGGAAGTTAGTGCCGGCGCTAAGTCCCCTGCGCGCGCCAAAAATTCAGTGGCGCCGCGCCCAAACGGCTGCCGGCGCTACTGAAGGGTCTTTGCGGCGGTACATCGGCGCTAACTGCCGTTTCGCGCCGCAATTCCGGCGCTGCGGCACCCGATGCGGTGCGGCAGGCTGGGGACGTGCAGGCCTCCTCCTCCCGTTAAGGAGGAGCTGCCTGCACCCGGCCGCGGCCCGCGCAAATCAGCTTAAAAATGAGCCCGGCACCTCGGACAATTGCCGGGCTTGCATCTGTTCCGGGGGGGGGGGGAGAAGTCCGGGGAGGGAGCTGCGGGCAGGCGGCCGGCGGGAAAGTGGCCGGCCGCCGCGGGGCCTTTAATGCGCCGGCGCAAACTGGAGTAAGGCACCTCTGCCAGAACGTTGCTTGCGGCTGCCACGGGCGAGGCGGCCGCAACTCAATTTCGGAGTTCGGGCGGGTTACCACGGCAACCGGGACGCTGCGCACACCGATGACGTCATCGGTGCCGGCGCAGCGTTACCGGTGCAACGCCGATTTAGGGCCCCAGGGAATTTTTAAACTGGCCATAACTCTGGCGCTAGTCCCTCTAGCGCCTCAAAAGCGGCGCTAAGGCTAGTGAATTTCTAGGCCATGGAGTCCATGAATGGACCAGCAAAGTCAATATGTACACGTTGCCATGGGGTTGAAGGCCATTCCCATGAATGCAGCGGTGCAATCGGAGGTGCATTTTGCACTTTTTGGCACCCTGAGCAGCTTTTCGTCAGATCCTCTATCTGTTGGTCGATACCCGGCCACCACACATAAGCCCTAGCAAGGCTTTTCATCTTGACTCCCCCCAGATGACCTTCATGCAGTTCCTTTAGAACTCTCTCTCTTAACAAAGATGTGCAGGTTAGGTTGATTGGCTATGATAAATTGACCCTTAGTGTTAGGGGGATTAAATACGTGGGGTTACGGGGATAGAGTGGGATATGTGTTGGTGTAGGTGTTACGGGGATCGGGTGGGATATGTGTCGGTGCAGGCTCGATGGGCCGAAATGGCCTCTATCTGCACTGTGTGATTTCTGTGATTATCTGATCTGTGAATAATCACCCTTGTTCCATACATCAATGTTCCTTGACAGACGGACAGCTGTTCTCGTCTTGCTGAGAATGCCGGTACCAGTGGATCACCATGTGCTGGCCATCCCTTCACTGTCACTTCATAGACCCGGGACAGTGTCGGGTCGTTCCTGGTTTCTCTTTCAATACTTGCATTGGTGACTGGTAAACATTCGATGATGGTCGAGTGAAATAACTCAACAGGGTCAACCGTCGGTGCCTCCTCCTCTGTAGATAGTGACAGGCGCGACAGCCCATCGGCATTACCATGCTGCTTTGTACCTTTGAATTCGATCTGATATTGATGTGCCCCTAGGAAAAGGGACCATCTCTGGAGTCTCTGTGCTGTCATCACCGAAACACCCTTCTTAGGGTTAAAAATGGATACCAACGGCTGGTGGTCTGTCAGAAGCGTAAACTTTTGGCCCTGCAGGTAATGATTAAACTTCTTTACTCCCCACACAAGGCTGAGAGCCTCCCTATCTATCTGAGCATAGTTGCGCTCAGCGGAGGTCAATGATCTGGATGCGAACGCAACTGGCCTCTCCAGGCCATTTGGCAACTTGTGTGAGAGTACTGCCCCAATACCATATGGAGAAGCATCACAAGCCAAACGAATAGGCAGCGTTGGGTTGAAGTGAGCCAACACTTCCTCTGAGGTGATCAATGCCTTGCTTTTGCGAAAGGCCCTCTTACAGCCCTCGCTCCACTTCCATGGTACTCCCTTCTGCAAAAGAGCGTTCAGCGGGTGCAGCATCGTGGATAAATTTGGCAGAAACTTATGGTAATAGTTAATCAACCCTAGGAACGACCTCAACTGGGGTACATTATCCGGAGCGGGAGCCTTCACAACAGCTTCGATCTTGTCAGGAGACTTATGAAGCCCCTCCTGGTCAATGACATGACCACAGTACGAGATCCGCTTCTGAAATAACTCACATTTCTGGCGATTAACTCGAAGTCCATATTCTTTCAATCTGGTGAGCACCAGTTCCAAATTTGCAAGGTGTTCCTCGTCATCATCTCCTGTAATCAGAATATCGTCCAGGTAACATTGTGTGCCTGGAATTCCCTGTAATACCTGCTCCATGACCCTCTGCCAAATTGCTGGAGCCGATGCCACTCCAAAAACCAGTCTATTATACCGATACAAGCCTCTATGCGTGTTGATCGTGAGATACTGGCGTGACTCTTCCTCAACTTCCATCTGTAAGTATGCCTGCGCCAGGTCTATCTTGGTGAAGTGTTTCCCGCCAGACAACGAAGCGAAGATATCCTCAATCCGCGGAAGCGGATACTGCACCGTGTGAAGCACCGGATCAACAGTGATCTTGAAATCTCCACAGATGCGAACCTTCCCCGGTTCCCCCAGCTTGTTGCTCGATGAATGCTTCATGACGGGAACAATGGGCGTGGCCCACTCACTCCAGTCTACCTTAGACAGTACTCCTGAACATTCTAGCCCTTCCAGCTCAGCTTCCACAGCAGGTCGTATCGCATAAGGTACCGGTCTGGCTTTGAAAAATTTCGGGTTTGCATGTTCTTCAACCTTGATGTTTGCCGTCATTCCTCTCAGTGTTCCCAGTCCCTGTTGGAACACCTCTTTAGCATCGTCCAATATTCTGGACAATCATTTAGGTTTGACATCTTTTTTACCGGAATCTACCGTTAGTGCTTTTAAGGAATGCCAGTCCATATTTATTTTCCTAATCCACTCCCGTCCCAGTAGTGGTGGACCTCCCTCAGGTAGCACATATAAGTCCATTCCTCGGCTTTCTTTGCCCTTGTGGACCACCTTTACCTCTATCTTCCCGATGGGGTATACTCTTTGCCCTGTGTATGTTTTCAATACAATCTCCATATCCCGTAGGGGAATATGTGGGAATAACCTTTTGTAATCTTGCTTATTCATGACCGTCAATGCCGATCCAGTGTCCAATTCCATCTTCACTTGGACTCCTGCTATCTGAAGTGTGACCCAGATTGTTTGGAGGTCTGCTTCATTACCAACATTGTGTACTCTTAGACTGCCCAGTTCATTACTGCTGGAGTCTGAATTTGACTTCTGTTCATTCGAACTGTTCTCTGTCACCTTGTGTACCTTTCTGTACTTTTCCTGCGGTGACTTTTTGTTGCTGCTCTTCTTTCCTGACCGGCATACTTTAGCTATGTGACCAAGCCTGCCACATTTTCTGCATTCCTGATTTTTGAACCAGCACTGGTTCTGATCATGCGTTGTCTTTCCACAACGATAACATTTTACTGTACCCAAGACCATTTGATTGGTGCTGAGTTCCGGTGACCGTAGCTGCATTTCCACAGTGCCTCTCGCTGCGGCTTCGTGCGATGCTGCAATAGTGACAGCTTTATCAAGCATAAGATCATTCTCCTCAAGCAGTCGCTTTTGTGTTCCTTCTTTTAACAATCCACACACAAATTTATCTCTCAGCGCATCTGCTAGTCCTGTTCCAAACTGACAGTACTTTGATAGCTTACGCAGTTCAATTAAAAATTCAGCGTTGCTTTCGTCTTTCAGCTGCGTTCTTCTGTAAAATTTAAATCGTTCCGCTATCATCAGCGGTGTGGGGTTTAAATGATTTTTCAGGACAGTAACAATATTCGCGAAAGTCTGATCCGCCGGTTTATCTGGTGATAGAAGGTGCTTCAATAGCCCGTATGTCTTCGCACCCATTGAGCTTAATAAGGTTAATGCTTTCTCATCATCTGGTACCTTATTTGCTTTACAATAAACTTCCATGCGTTCTACATACGTGGCCCAATCTTCGATATCGCTATCAAAGTTATTAATGTTCCCATGTTTAGGCATCCTTGCAAGTTTTTTAATTTTTCTTTTTCTCAAAATGGCGGCTTCCCGCGCTTGTCGTCTTCCCCCGCCTACTAAAATGGCGGCTTCCCGCACTTGACGGTCTTTCCCGCGCTCGTCTTCTTCCCCCGCCGACTACAATGGCGGATTCCCGCATTTGCCTTCTTCCCCCGCTGGCTGCAATGGCGATTGCCGTGCTGCTGCCGTTCTCGCCTCCCCAGCGGTTCTCAATTCCCCGACGCTGCTTTTACTCCCCCGCGGTTCCCGTGGGCATTCACACTTCCCCTGCTGTTGCGCCTCTCAGCCCCATATGCAGCCCGGTCCTTTACACCGGCTGCGTTTGAGTTCTCCGCGGCTCTCGTGCCTTAAGCTGCCCCAGTCGCTGCGCCTCTCGGCCTCGATTGCAGCCCGGCCCTTTTCACCGGCCGTGGTCGAGTTCTCCGCCCTTTTTCCTCCGTTTTCCCTCCCCCACTCCACAGTCAACGCGGCCGACTTTCTGCTCGTGTCGCTGATCGGCTTACCCACCACCGTGGTAGAAGGGATGATCACTGCCTGTCGCTGATGGAGGGCTTCGTGGTCAGAATTTTTCTTTTTAACCCGGGTTCTCGATGCCTCCCGTGCGATGGTGCTCAGCAGGATGATGAGGGCGGATGCCTCTTCTCGACGCCCGTTCTGAGGACGAAGCTGCCTTGGATGTAAAACTGCCGCAGGGTAAGATCGGACTCGTCGCCACTGTTAAGTCTGTGTGTCCCAGTTATGCTTATTATAAATCACTGGACACAGACCACAAGAATAACTTTTAACAGGTCTTTACTATTCGGAGGTCAGGGCTGAACTGCCCAGCAAATCCCTACACAATGTTTATATACCGGTGTGGTCACCACCGGTATTACAGTATACAGCAGCCAAGAGAAAGTAGTACATCTCTTAAGGTAGTTCTCTTAAGGTGGAACAGGTTACATACACCACATATACCATGATAGGTCAGCCTACACGCTGCTGCTAACATCCGCAGGGCTACCCACATACTGAAAATGAGAGAAACTATAGCTGATGCTTTCTCCAGTTCCAGACCACTTATCAAATCAAAAACTGCCTCCACTCCTACCTGGCTCGCCATTTGTAAGGGAGGGCTTCTTTTAACTGGTTTATGGTAATCTACCAGGCCAGCAGCCTTTGCCTCTGAGCTCTGACCAATTCCAACCTTTTACCTGGTTTACAGTAATTCACCTGGTCAGCAGGCTTTTGCTGCTGCACTCTAAATCAATTTACAAACAGCGGTTTCGAATCGCTACCCCTCCTTCAGTTCTGAGTGGAGGAACTTATAATTAATGATATTAAAACGGACAAGTGGTTTGGATGAGAGGAAAATCAAGTTTTATTACCTAAATAAACTACAATCCAAAGAATAAACTATACCACACAAACACAGTAATTACAGGAAAACTATATAACAGGGGGTTGCAGACAGCGAAAACGAGGGATAAAATGGCTCCAATGTTACTTAAACAATCTTAGCAATTACCCTCAAATCACCACCCCCTAACTCCTGCTAGGTTGCCTTGCCGAGGAGTCAGAACACCCTGCTCACCTGTGGCCCAGCGAAGTAAAGAGAGTGATAGCTTCTCAGCAGCTATCTTTTATACCTGGTGAGGTCCTGCCATTCTGCCCTGCAAGGGCTGTGTGCAAAATTCCCCGTCCAAAGGGTCCAATACACAAGAGAAAGCTGTGATTGGCTAACTCAAAGTGGTTGGACTGGGTTAGAGTCTGCACTGTGGGCCGAAATGATCCCGCCCACATCCGGAGTTCACCTGGGCTAAAACAAAAGAGAATGCAACAGCCCTATTGTCCAGTGCTGGGTGATTTACAAACCCATTCAGTTCTTAAACGGTTCCCATTCAAGATACAAAAGTCTCTTCTGCAGTTTAGATGTATCCACTCGATATACAAACAAATGCTAATAGCATTCAATTGCTTTGTAAACAAAGCATTGTCCTTTGTCTTCAGCCATGTGGCGACAGCCATTTTTATCCATGGAAATTTAAAATCACAACGCCCAGGGATTCTTTAATCAAAAAAAATTAATCTTCAGAACTGTAAATTATTGCGAATTCTTACACCTGCTGTACATGATCCATGTCTCTGAAGCATACAGGAGGGCAGGTATCACTACTGCTCTGTAGACCATGAGCTTGGTGCTGGGTTTGAGGTCCTGGCTTTCAAACACTCTCTTCCTCAGGTGACCGAAGGCTGCACTGGCACACTGAAGGAAATGTTGGACTTTGTCATCGACATCTGCCCTTGTTGACAGTAGGCTCCCGAGGTATGGAAAGTGGTCCACGTTGTCCAAGGTCTCGTCATGGAATTTGATAATCGGGGGGCAGTACTGTGTGGCGGGGGCAGGTTGGTAGAGAACCTCTGTCTTACAGATGTTTAGTGTAAGGCCCATGCTCTCATACGCTTCGGTGAAGGTGTTGACAATGGTTTGGAGTTCGACCTCCGAGTGTGCGCAGACGCAAGCGTCGTCTGCATACTGTAATTCGATGACAGAGGATGGGATAACCTTGGACCTGGACTGGAGGCGAAGGAGGTTGAACAGTTTCCCATTTGTTCTGTAGATTAGCTCCACTCCAGCAGGGAGCTTACTGAGGGTGAGGTGGAGCATTGCAACAAGAAAGATCAAGAAGAGCGTTGGTGCAATGACACAGCCTTGCTTGACCCCGGTCCGTACGTGAATTGGGTCTGTGGCCGATCCGTTGGTCAGGATCACGGCTTACATGTCATTGTGAAGCAGGCGGAGGATGGTGACAAACTTTTGAGGGCAGCCGAATTTGAGGAGGACACTGCATAATCCCTCATTCTTGAGTGTCGAAGGCCTTTGTGAGGTCAAAGAAGGCCATGTATAGCGGTTGGTGCTGTTCGCTGCATTTCTTTTGTAATTGGCGCACAGTGAAGATCATGTCCATTGTGCCCCTTAGTGGGCGGAATCCACATTGCGACTCTGGGAGGAACTCTTCAGCCACTGGGAGAAGGCAATTGAGGAGGATTCTTGTGATGACTTTCCCTGTGGCAGACAGCAGGGAGACTCATCTGTAATTACTGCAATCGGACTTGTCACCTTTCTTGAAATGGTCATGATTACAGCGTCTCTGAGATCCCCTGGCATGCACTCCTCCTTCCAAATAAGAGAAATTAGTTCATGTATTTGCGCCAATAGTGCTTCTCCGCCATGCTTTAGCACCCCGGTGGGGATTCCATCTGCTCCTGAGGCCTTGTTGTTCTTCAGTTATTGGATGGCCTTGTCACCCTCATGTCGGGCTGGGGTTGTGCTGAGGTGGTGGCGGGTAGCACGCTGCGGGTTGGAGTTGAGGACACTCGCGTTGAAGACAGAGTCTCGGTTAAGGAGATCTTCGAAGTGCTCCTTCCAGCGGGCACTGACTGCCTCTCTGTCCTTGATGAGTACCTCTCCATTATTGTCCCGCAGTGGGGTAGGACCTTGGGTGCTTGGGCCATAGGTGGTCTTGAGTGCGCTAAAGAATCCACGCACGTCGTGGTTGTCGGCTAGCTGCTGGATCTCCTGCACTCTCTCCACCCACCATCTGTTCTTTAGGTCACGAGTTTTTTGTTGGACCTCGGCCTTCAGGCGTCTGTAGAGCTGCTTTCTTGCTCTCGAGTTCTGTTGCTGTTTCCAGATCAGGAATGCCTTGTGCTTGCGGCTTATTAGCTCCTGGATCTCCTGGTCATTCTCATCGAACCAGTCTTGGTGTTTCCTGGTCGAGTGACTGAGCGTCTCTTCACAGGTGCTGATTATGGAGGCCTTGAGTGCAGACCAGGCGCTGTGGACACTCTGTGTCTCTGAATCGCTGGGAGTCACCAGGTTGGTTGTGAGGCACAGGCTGAATAGGGCTTTCTTAGCAGGGTCTTTGAGTGCTCCAGCATTGATTTTCCTGTGGCATTGCTTCTGTTGCCGCTGCTGGAGATGACAGAGTGGATTAGGCGGTGGTCTGTCCAGCGGTCATCAGCTCCTGACATGGCGCGAGTGATGTGGACGCCCTTGCGGTCCCTCGCTCGGACGATGACGTAGTCCAGCAGATGCCAGTGCTTGGAGAAAGGGTGTTGCCATGAAGCCTTCTACTTGTCGCTCTGACAAGACCATAAAGCATCCCTACAATGACCAGGCAATTCCTTTCACACTGACCACCATTGCTGGGGGTAACGTTAAGTCTTACCATTCACTCCAACTCACTAAGGCACTTCCAAAGTTGCACACAAATTTGTCCAAGTGGTGAAAATAAATAATTTTATCTGTGACATCACAGTGTGGAAACTTTACAGAAGCATTTATTAAAACACTCAAGTGGCTACCCTTCTGCATCTACTTGTATATCATCTTTCCCTTACACATGCTTCTACGAGGTGCTACCCCTGTGGCTTCAACAGATGTAGAGGCAGCCTGCGCATTTCCCTGCTGCAACTGCATAGACACTTTTGGGGAATGCCCTCTGGGTCTTGGAGCCTGTGATGGTCCTGCCAAAGTCTGCTCCTCCTGCGACTATGCAGGGCAGATTCAATCATCGCAATCCGAGGAGTCATCTGGGGCTCTGACTGGGAGGTTTGGGGGGGGCAACGGGGGAGAAGTGTGAGCGCTTTGAGAGGGGCCCCCACTTCCATGTCCCCTCTCACCACCATCCCTCTCATGGGCCACCCGCACTTCCCTGTTAGCAAAGAGCTGGAGAACACCTTGCTGCACAGCAGTGGGGCCATGAGGACCCATGTCTTTGTTGACATCCCTCCTAGAAAGGAGGTCTGTGAGCATCTATGAAGAATAGATGGCAGATGCCCGTTGCTCACCACATCCCCATCATTCCATCCCTGTCGCAGGCCCTATCACAGCGCACAGCTGAAATGAGACACACCACAAAAGAATCCAAACTGAATTAATAAATTTATAAAAAATCAGTGAACACATATTTACACCAAAAATATTAACTGTGCAATCCCTTAGTGTCTCTCGTTACAGTGCCTTTGCCTACTCTATAGACTCTGGAACAGTTCCCATGGATTGGAGGGTAGCTAACGTAACCCCACTATTTAAAAAAGGTGGTAGAGAGAAAACGGTAAGCCTGTCATCGGTGGTGGGGAAAATGCTAGAGTCCATTATAAAAGATGTAATAGCAGAGCACTTGGAAAACAGTGACAGGATCGGACAAAATCAACATGGATTTACGAAAGGTAAATCATGCTTGACTAATCTACTGGAATTTTTTGAGGATGTAACTGGTAGAATAGATAAGGGAGAACCAGTGAATGTGGTGTATTTGGAATTTCAGAAGGCTTTCGATAAGGTCCCGCATAAGAGATTAGCGTGCAAAGTTAAAGCACATGGGATTGGGGGTAAGGTTCTAACTTGGATAGAGAACTGGTTGGCAGACAGGAACCAAAGAGTTGGAATAAACGGGTCTTTTCCGAGTGGCAGGCAGTGACTAGTGGGGTACCGCAGAGATCAGTGCTAGGACCCCAGTTATTCACAATATATATTCATGACCTAGACGAGGGAACCAGATGTAATATCTCCAAGTTTGCAGATGACACAAAGCTGGGTGGGCGTGTGTGCTGTGAGGAGGATGCCGAGAAACTCCAGTATGATTTGGATAGGTTGGGTGATTGGGCAGATGCGTGGCAGATGCAGTATAATGTGGATAAATGCGAGGTTATCCACTTTGGTGGCAAAAACAGGAAGGCAGATTATTATCTGAACGGCAATAGATTGGGAAAAGGGGAATTGCAACGAGACCTGGGTGTTCTTGTGCACCAGTCGCTGAAGGTAAGCATGCAGGTGCAGCAGGCGGTTAAGAAGCCAAATGGTATGTTGGCCTTCATAGCGAGAGGATTCGAGTACAGGAGCAAGGATGTCTTGCTGCAGTTGTACAGGGCCTTGGTGAGACCACACCTTGAGTATTGTGTGCAGTTTTGGTCACCTTATCTGAGGAAGGATGTTCTTGCCATGGAGGGAGTGCAGCGAAGATTCACCAGACTGATACCTGGGATGGTAGGAATGATTTATGAAAAGAGATTGGGTCGATTGGGCTTGTATTCGCTAGAGTTTAGAAGAATGAGAGGGGATCTCATTGAAACTTATAAAATTCTAACAGGACTAAACAGACTAGATGCAGGAAGGATGTTCCTGATGGCGGGGGAGTCCAGAACCAGGGGTCACAGTCTAAAGATAAGGGATAAGCCATTTAGGACAGAGATGAGAAGGAATTTCTTCACCCAGAGAGTGGTGAACCTATGGAATTCTCTAACACAGAAGGCAGTTGAGGCCAATTCATTGGCCCAGTAATTCCGTTCCAAACGCGTGAGTACGGCCGGGGTACTCACGCGTCTGGCCGGAGGAAATGCCGGTTTTCAGCGCATGCGGGGAAAACTGGCATTTCCTGTCCTCTGAACGAAGGGGTTCAGAGGCACAGCACGTGCGACTGCACAGGCAGCGCATGCGCAGTGAACTTCGTCGATTTCATTCATGGATTCAGTGAGGGTAAGTCCTGACAACTTGGAAATGAAAAAAGCAGGAGTAAAGCTATCGAGAAGCTGTGGAGGAAGAAGTCTGTCATCGTGGAGCTTCTGAAAGTCATTCTATTTCTGTTTGGGAAAGGGAGGAAAGTTATTTTAAGAAAGGCTGAGGTAAGTTTAAAAAAATGTTTTTGTTTAAAGTGGTTTTTCAGTACTGTAGGTAGAAGGAGCAATTGTGGCTGTGGGCAAGGCCTCATTGAATTTATTTTTATAAAATGTGAAAGTTACTGTTTTAAAAATAATAAAATGCTTACAAAATGAAATTGTCATCAGTAATATTTAGTAAGTATGATTGTATGTATGTCTGTATATATTCCATTAAGGATGTGCATTTATGTATGTATTCCTTTCAGTACGTGGATGAATGTATTTATGTAATGATGAATTTCTGCAAATGTAATTTATTAGAAAAGGATCTAGGCCTGTGATATTTGTGGTGTATGTAACCGTTCCACCTTTAAGAGAACTATTTTAAGAGATGCACTACTTTATCTTGGCTGCTGTATACTGTAATACCGGTGGTGACCACACCGGTATATAAGTGCTGTGTAATGATTTATTGGGCAGTTCAGCCTGACCTCCGACTAGTAAAGACCTGTTGAATTTACTCTTGTGGTCTGTGTGCAGTGATTCTTATTAACCATAACTAGAACACACAGACTTAACAGTGGCGACGATGACGATCTTACCCTGCGGCAGAGATATATCCAAGGCAGTTTAACGGGCGTCGAGAAGAGGCATCCGCCCTCATCATCCTGCTGAGAAAAGACTCGGGTCTGAAGAGCAAGGAAGAATCCTGACACGAAGCCTTCCATCAGCAACAGGCAGTGATCATCCCTTCTATCACGGTGGTGGGTAAGCCGATCAGCGATGAGCAGCAAGTCGGCCACGTTGGCTGTGAAGTAGGGGAGGGAAAAACGGAGGATATAAGGGCGGAGAACTTGACCACGGCCGGGGAAAAGAGCCAGACAGAAGTCGGGGCCAGAGGCGCTGAGACTGGGGCAGCATAAGGCACGGGAGCCGCGGTGAATGCAAACGCAGCCGGTGTAAAAGACCGGGCTGCAAGCGGGCTGGGAGACGCAACAGCGTCGAGAGAGAGCTCGACCGCGACCGGGGAAAAAGGCCGGGCAGCTACCGAGGCCGCGAGGCGCGGGATAAAATTTTTAAAAAGCTGCGGAGAACTCAGCCGCAGCCGGGGGAAAGGACCGGACTGCATGAGGGGCTGGGAGGCACGATTTGAGAACCGCTGGGGAGGGCGAACGCAGCAAGACGGCAATCGCCATTACAGCCAGCGGGGGAGAAAGGCAAACACGGGAAGCCGCCATTTTCGTAGGCGGGGGAAGAAGACAAGCGCGGGAAACCGCCATTTTGAAAAAAAAAAGAAAAATTTATTTTTGTTTCTCAAGAAGATTGCGAGGATGCCTAAGCGTGGTAACATCAACAATTTTGATCCCGATGTTGAAGATTGGGCCATGTATGTAGAACGCATAGAGATTTATTGTAAGGCAAATAAAATATCAGATGAAGATAAAGCACTAACCTTATTAAACTCAATGGGTGCGAAGACATACGGGCTATTGAAGCATCTTCTATCACCAGCTAAACCGGCGGATCAGGCTTTCGCTAATATTGTTGCTGTCCTGAGAAATCATTTGAACCCCACACCGCTGATGTTAGCGGAACGATTTAAATTTTATGCGAGAACGCAACTGAAAGAGGAAAGCAACGCGGAGTATTTAATTGAACTGCGTAAGCTAGCGAAATACTGTCAGTTTGGGGAAAGACTGACAGAGGCACTGAGAGACAAATTCGTGTGTGGATTGTCGAAAGAAGGAACACAAAAGCGGCTGCTTGAAGAGAATGATCTTACACTTGATAAGGCTGTCACTATTGCAGCATCGCACAAAGCCGCAGCGAGAGGCACTGCGGAAATGCAGCTGAAGGCAGCGGTACTCAGCGTAGATCAAATGGCTTTGGGTACAGCAAAATGTTATCGTTGTGGAAAGACAACACATGATCAGAACCAATGCTGGTTTAAAAATCAGGAATGTAGAAAATGTGGCAAGCTTGGTCACATAGCTAAAGTATGCCGGTCAGGAAAGAAGACCAGCAACAAAAAGTCACCGCAGGAAAAGTGCAGAAAGGTACATAAGGTGGCTGAGAAGAGTTCGGATGAACAGAATTCGGATTCAGACTCCAACAGCAAGGAACTGGGTAGCCTGAGAATTCACAATGTGAGTAAGGAAGCTGACCTACAAACTATCTGGGTCACACTTCAGATAGCAGGAGTCCAAGTGAAGATGGAATTGGACACCGGATCGGCGTTGACGGTCATGAATAAGCAAGATTACAAAAGGTTATTCACACATATTCCCCTACGGGATACGGAGATAGTATTGCAGACATACACGGGGCAAAGAGTATACCCCATCGGAAAGATAAAAGTCAAGGTGGTACACAAGGGCGAAGAACACCAAGGAATGGACTTATATGTACTACCTGAGGGAGGTCCACCACTTCTGGGACGGGAGAGAATCAGGAAAATAAATATGGACTGGCACTCCCTAAAAGCAATAACGGTAGATTCCGGAAAAAAAGATGTCAAACCTGAACGATTGTCCAGAATATTGGATGAGGGCATATGCAGCAGTGACAGTGACAAAGCAGAGAGTGAGAACTCGGTGAAGACAATCAGCTCAGACTCTGGAACTGATGATGGTAAGACCAGCCCATGTGCAAAAGACAAGTCTAAAATGGACTTGCAGACTAATGATGGAAAAACGAAGGAGTGTATAAATGCTTCAGAAGAGAACAAAGTATCAGAACAGAATTCCACTGAACAACAACATAGTTTGACAGAGAATTCTGAGTCTGTCCAGTCTACAGACATGCACATTTCTGAGGGCACTGCTGATTCAAAGAATGAAAAAGAATTGCGAACCAGAAATGAAAAGGAAAGTAAATCTGATAAACAAGTCACTCTGGTCCCGGATTCATTAACTCTCAATGGAGCAGCAGATTCTACCAATAGAAAGTCAAAGAGAAATTCTGATTCGGGTAGCATATCTGCATCCGATAGCGTTGACTTGAACATTTCCCTTTCAGGTGATCTCTCTTTAAACAAGGAAAGTGGCTCTCTATCAATACGGGGTAACCAAGCATACAACAAAGCTCTGAAACGAACTAGAAAATTTGTTGTCGATGGAGTGGAAGTGAGTGTCACTACTTCAAAGATTATTGGTGAGGATGAGAAGAAAGCTGAGGAAATGCGATTCCTAAGGCGGCAGGAGCTGCGAGAGTTGCGGTTGCTTCAGAAGGAGGAACACCGGGCTCGAACTCAACTCAATTTCAAACTACAACAGCAATTAGAACAAATGATTTGCCGTTTTGAGCAAGAGATGAATGCAAAGAAAAAGTTCTTTGACACAGAGTTGGAGAATCTGGAAAGACAGCAGAAGCAGTTGATTGAGAAAATGGAACAGGAACACACAAACCGTCTGCGCGATGAGGCCAAACGAATCAAAGCTGAGCAAGAAAGGGAATATGTCAAATTCATCGATCAGTTGAAAGCTAAGAAGAAAGAGCACCCTTTTGTGAGCAGTGTCAGCAGTAATAAGCCACTCAGGGAATTGGTGGCAGAGGCAAAAGCTGAAGTGATGGAGGAAATAGAAGACAATAGAGAGGAAGCAGAAGATGATGACTCATCTGAACCATTATCACCCCTACCAGGTCACGCACGTGGTCCCTCCGAACTGAGCCAAATCAGTCTGGAAGCAGAATAACTTCCCAAGGTACTCGAGCCTTTAGAAGTCAACAATGCTGGTTCTGAAGTTACGAAAGTTCAAGCTGTTAAGTCCAGTGAAGGACTATTAGATGAGTCACCCCAGCAACGAGAACCAGAGACCCCCGAAAGGCGTTATCCGTCTCGGATCAGGAGGCCTCCTCAGAGACTGAATCTGTGAACTGTTTTTACATGAAATTGTGTATATATGTTATTATGTTATGTTAATGGGGAATATATACTGTTAAGCTAAAAAGGGAGGATTGTGGTGTATATAACCGTTCCACCTTTAAGAGAACTATTTTAAGAGATGCACTACTTTATCTTGGCTGCTGTATACTATAATACCGGTGGTGACCACACCGGTATATAAGTGCTGTGTAATGATTTATTGGGCAGTTCAGCCTGACCTCCGACTAGTAAAGACCTGTTGAATTTACTCTTGTGGTCTGTGTGCAGTGATTCTTATTAACCATAACTAGAACACACAGACTTAACAATATTCATCAGGCGGGAAGGATGTGTTTGCAAGCCGTTAAAGCATGCTTCCTGGCATAGGCCGAGTTGATGTTATAGGCACTCAGTTTATTAAAATAACTAACAACTATTTCCATTTACTCCGTACAGGTACGTCTGTGTGAGGAGTAGTCCTGTGAGCGAGAAACATGCCCTGTTGTAGAAATTTTGCCGTGATGCTATTTGTGTATTTGCTTCGAAGAAATAGGAATGCCAGGGAGCAACGTAGAAGATTGAGGAACCATTAACATCTCCTGATCAGAAGGAACAACTACCCACCCCAGAGTTTACAGGGAGAGGCGATCATTTGAAATGCTGTCCGAGGAGTTGTGTATCAGGCGGCTGCGCTTCAGTAAAGAGGCAATTGGACGACTATGTGACATGTTGAAGGCGGACTTGGAGCCACGCTCGAAGACCCGCACTGCCTTGTCAGTGAACATGAAGGTAACCACAGCATTGAACTTCTTTGCAAGTGGATCATTTCAAGCAGGCACCGGTGACATAGGCAACATCTCCAAGAATGCTGCGAGGGTCTGCATTCACCAGGTCACAGAAGCCATTTGCCGTAGGATTTCTGATTTCATTATGTATGACTTGTCCACTCATCATCAGAAGGAGATGGCCTTAGCATTTCATTGCATTGCTGGATTCCCCAAAGTGATTGGGGCCGTTGATGGAACACATATTGCATTGAAGGCACCCAAGGATGCATCTGTGACATTCATTAACAGGAAGGGGTATCATTCATTGAATGTAATGATATTATGTGATGCGCACCTGAGGATCTTAAACGTTAATTTAGGACACCGGGGAAGTAATCATGACTCCTTCGTCCTCCGTAAATCTAAATTGGATGATTCTCTCAGCAAATTGCCTACAGGATCCGCATGGATATTGGGCGACAAGGGCTACCCGCTGAAACCATGGCTGATGACCCCCTACCGCAATACCAATAATCAGTCTCAGGAGAGATACAACCATGCACATGCGTCTACACGTCAAGTGGTAGAGAGGACAATAGGAGTTCTGAAATCACGCTTCCGGTGTCTGGATAGGTCAGGGGGGACCTTGCAGTACCCTCACCAGAAAGTGGCAAGGATTGTGCTGGCCTGTTGTGCTTTGCACAACCTTGCCCTGCAGGAAGGACTGACCCTTAACAATGAGGAACAGCTGCCTGTTGAAATGGAGGATGAAGGCGATGGCAATGTGCATGCTGCCAGGCCTCATGGGGAGGAGCCCAGTGCCGCCGAATCTAAGGCTGCTCGTGAACTGCTGGTAGCCAACACCTTCATGCGGTAGTTACGCCCTGTAACTACCCCTCCCCCCGCAAGGCAAAGACAGAAGCAGACACATATTAAAGTGAAACAGTGACCTTTTATTGCATAATCAAACTCTTTCAGCTTCAGTTTCAATGTATAAAGTGAATAACTTGTAAATTTTAAGTAACAGTTATGAACTTTAAAAAAGTTTATGGACAGGAACAGTGAGGAAGTGTTATTGGAAAGAGTTCGTTTTTACTTGTCTTTCTTTCTTCGTTCAAGGATGTTAATGACCTATTTTATGCAATTTAAAAATGTTAACGTTAACAGTTTTGAAATCACTTTGTAAACAGTTTTAACTCATTTGTGTTTGATTCTTAGTGAAATTACAAAAATTAAGATGCTAACTACCTTTTTTAACGTTTTCAAACATGTGCAAAATGGTGACTGTTAGAAAAGAAAGTGTAAACATTTTACAGTAATTTTTACTTTCTTACTGCAATACAGACATTCAAAGTGCAAACTAGCTATTTTATAATTTTGTAACATTTGTTGTAAAAGTTTTGGAAGTTAAATAAATGTTTAAATTCTTTCATTGATTACTGGGTGTACTGCTGAAACGATAAGGTTACCTATCCTTTCCTTCATAAATAAACACTTGAATTTAAATATGTAAGAAAACATTTAACATTTAAATAAAGTGAAAAATATAACTATTTAACGATTTGCCAACTGGCCTGTGTGACTGAGGGTTGAAGGTGGCGGAGTGAGCTGAAGGTGACACTAACGTTTCCTGCGCCTTTTCACTACCCGTGACTGGAGCCCTCCAGATCTATTTGCAAGGGCCCTGTCAGATTGTTCCTGCTCTTCAGCAGCGGCTTGAGGAAAGGGTTGTTGCTGAGGCAATTCTACGCTGCCCTGCATCATGACTGGCGCAGCTGCTGGCTCCTGGGACCAAAGTGGCTCTGCACTGTGACCTGGGGAGGGCATTTGTGCTGGAGTCAGCGTTATGCCAGTAGTGATAGATACAAGCGAATTAACTAGTGCATCTTGCTAATTAACTGAAAAGAATTAATAGAATGTTTTCAAGGCTTTAAAAAATGCTTAAATAGCTTCAATTCTCTTTAAAACTATCTAAGAGTCATCAAAATCATTTAAACGTTTTTAAAATTTTATAAAAGTTCACAAAACATTCATAAAATAGCAGATAACCTACTTTCCCTGCAGCTGTGGAACTACAAAGTCCTCTGCAGCTGCTTGGAAAGATTGGGGGCGTGTCCTATTACAATGAGACCTTAAGGGGCGTGTCTCAGTTGCATAGCGCGCTACAGGCTTCGCGCTGGCTGCACTCCTGGGCGGCGTGACGTCATACGCTGCCCGGGATTCTTCTCTTTCAAAAAGGAATTCCAGGCGTCCCTGGAGGTGAACGGCAGGCACGCCGGGTAAGTGCAGATCGGGGGCTTGCACGCGCGGCAAGCCCCCGATCCTAATTTCTGCCCCAGCAAGTATATTCAAGAAGGAGTTAGATATATTTCTTAAGGCTAAAGGGAGCAAGGGATATGGGGAGAAAGCAGGGACAGGGTACTGAATTGGAATGATCAGTCATGAATCCATTAAATGGCGGAACAGGCTCGAGGGGCCGAATGACCTACTCCTGCTCCTATCTTCTATGTTTCTAGTGCTCCTAGGAAATGTTGGCCCAGTGGCTGCAGCAGGGTTGGTGGAAGGTGTTGTGTCTGTGTATAATAAGACACAGACTGCAGGAGAAACGGTACAACAGGTGTTTACTGAATGAGGGTTACTCTAGAAGTAACTGTACAGATCACTACTCAGGGTTTATATACAGGTGTGGTCACTGTCGGTACTACAGTATACAGGAGCTGTAAAAAGTAGTTCTCTCCCTTAAAGGTACATACATTACAATTACTCCCCTTTTACATTAACAGTACCATAACACTCATTTAACAATTAAATATCAAACTAATTACAATTAACACATTTAACATGCAACATTAGCTGAAAATAGTCTATTTATAAATTCAGTCTTTGGGGAGGCTTCCTGATTCTTTCTGGATAACGCCTTTCCCGAGTGTCTCGCTCTTGGTGCGGAGGCGATTCTAGCACCCTGTCGTCAGTTGATTCATCAGCTTCCGATGCTATTGTTTCTGAGGTAGATGCGACCTGTACATCGGGTTCCTCACCAGGTACGTATGGCCGAGACATGGGGTTGACTCGTTCCTGTGACTCTAGGATCTGGTCAACATGGCGTCTCACAATGTTCTCCCCAACATCCACTGTGTACATTAATGGCCCCTGCCGTGTGCATATCGTTCCTGGTTGCCATTTCTCTGTTCGGTAGTCACGGGCCAAGACTGGTTGCCCTACATTGAAGCTCCTTGTCGGCTTCTCATTGATGTGCTGGAATTGCTTACTCTCAACATCTCTTTGTACGTTTGGTCTGAGCAAATCCAGACGAGATCTCAACCTTCGGTTAAAGAACATCATGGCCAGGGCCTGGTTGGTGACTGCATGTGTCGCATTTCTGTAGGCTAACAGGAAATTGTCCACCTTATGCTGCAGTGGAATGTCGTCATCGCACATGGCCTTTAAAAAAGCAGTAAAGGTTTGTACGAACCTCTCAGCCAATCCATTTGTGGCTGGATGATACGGGGCGGATGTGTAATGCCGTACCCCATTCCTTTTCATAAATCTTCGAAACTCTTCGGACACAAACTGTGGTCCGTTATCAGAGAAAATCTGCTCTGGCAAGCCGTTCCTGGCAAAAATGGTCCGTAGGACTGCAATAGATTTCTCCGTGGTGGTGGAGGACATTTTGATCACCTCAGGCCATTTCGAGGGCGCATCCGCGGCTATTAAAAACATTGAGTCCATGAATGGACCAGCAAAATCAATATGCACCCGTTGCCATGGAGATGAGGGCCACTCCCATGGGTGTAGAGGGGCATGTGGTGGTGCATTTTGGACCTTCTGGCATCCTGAGCAGCTTCTTGTCAGGTCCTCGATTTGCTGATCGATCCCCGGCCACCACACATAAGCCCTAGCAAGGCTTTTCATTTTCACCCCTCCCAGATGACCTTCGTGAAGCTCATTGAGCACTCTCTCCCGTAACTTGGGTGGAATTACCACTCGGGATCCACACATCAAGGTCCCCTGGCATACTGACAGCTGTTCTCTTCTGGATGAGAATGCTGGCAACAGTGAGTCGCCATGTGCTGGCCATCCCTTCACCATCAAATCATATACCCGAGACAGTGTCGGGTCATTTCGGGTCTCCTTCTCTATACCAGCGTTAGTTACTGGCAAGCATTCAATGATAGTCCCGTTTGCAGTAGGGTGTTCAGTGGGTGTAGTACGGTAGACAAATTCGGCAAGAACTTATGGTAGTAGTTCACCAGCCCGAGGAACGACCTCAGTTGTGACACATTTTCCGGTGCTGGAGCCTTGACTACTGCCTCAATCTTTTCAGGGGACTTATGTAACCCCTCTTTATCAATAACGTGGCCACAATACGAGATCTGCTTCTGGAAAAACTCGCATTTGTGGCGATGAGCTCGGAGCCCATATTCCTTCAATCTAGTGAGCACCTGCTCCAGGTTGGCGAGGTGATCACTGTCATTTTCGCCCGTGACCAGGATGTCGTCCAAATAACACTGGGTCCCTGGAATCCCTTGCAGGACTTGTTCCATTGCCCTTTGCCAAATAGCCGGAGCTGATGCTACCCCAAACACCAGCCAGTTGTATTGGTAGAGACCTTTATGAGTGTTGATCGTGAGGTACTGTTTCGAGGCTTCTTCTACTTCCATTTGCAGGTACGCCTGGGCCAGATCAATCTTAGTGAAGCGTTTCCCTCCAGATAGCGAGGCGAAAATATCTTCAATCCACGGAAGCGGATATTGTACAGTGTGAAGGACTGGGTTCACTGTCACCTTAAAGTCCCCACAGATGCGAACCTTCTTTGGTTCCCCAGGCGTATTACTCAACGACCTCTTCATTACAGGAATGATGGGTGTAGCCCACTCGCTCCAGTCCACTTTGGACAGTACTCCTGAACGTTCCAAACCTTCCAGCTCTGTTTCGACGGCTGGGCGGATCGCATAAGGTACCGGTCTGGCCTTAAAAAACTTTGGGCTCGCATTTTCCTCTATTTTGATCATCGCTGTTATGCCTTTTAGTGTTCTGAGTCCCTGCTGGAACACTTCTTGTGCGTCAGTTAGCATTTATGACAGTTGTCCAGGTGTGACGTCGTCATCCTTTTTGGCATCTACAGTCAGTGCTTGTATGGAATGCCAATCTAGCTGTATCTTCCAGATCCATTCACCTCCTAGTAGTGGTGGTCCTCCATCTGGCAATACATATTGGTCCATTTTTGGTGTTTCCTTGCCGTTATATATAACGTTCACCCTTATTTTTCCTTTGGGGTAGACTTTTTGCCCCGTGTACATCTTCAAGACAATCTTTGTATTTCTCAAGGGTATATGTGAGAATAGCCGCTTGTAGTCCCTTCGGTTTATGACTGTTAGGGCTGATCCTGTGTCCAATTCCATTTTCACTTGGACTCCAGCTATCTTGAGCGTGACCCAGATAGTTTGTTGATCCTCCATTTTGATCACATTATGTAGTTTCAGACAACCCAGCTCCTTGCTTCTGGAGTCTGTATCACTTTTCTGTTCGTCTGAACTACTCTCCGTCACCTTATGTACCTTCTTGTACTTCTCCTGTGGAGATATTTTGCTGCTGGTTTCCTTTCCTGACCTGCAGACTCTTGCTATGTGTCCTACTTTTCCACACTGTCTGCACACTTTGTCCTTGAACCAGCAATCATTATGGTCGTGTGTTGTTCTGCCGCAGCGATAGCACTTCACTGTTCCGTATGACATTTCATTTGTGCCATATTCTTGCGGTCTCCGTTGTATCTCTGCAGCGCCCCGTGCTGCTGCTTCGTGTGATACTGCAATGCTGAAAGCCTTGTCCAGCGTAAGATCCTTTTCTGATAGAAGCCGTTTCTGGGTTCCTTCACTTTGAAGCCCACACGCAAACTTGTCCCTTAAAGTATCTGCTAGTCCCGTTCCAAACTGGCAGTGTTTCGATAGCTTGCGCAATTCCGTTAAATACTCAGCATTACTTTCATCTTTATGCTGGTTCCTGTTGTGAAACTTAAATCTTTCTGCTATCAGCAGCGGTGTGGGGTTTAAGTGGTCCTGTAGGATTGACACTGTTTTCAAAATCCTTTTCTACTGGCTTCTCTGGGGTTACTAGGTTTCGTAGTAAGCCATACATTTTTGCACCCATTGAATTCAACAATACCAGCGCTTTCTTGTCATCTGGCACTTCATTCGCCTTGCAGTATACTTCTATGCGTTCGACATATGTCGTCCAATCTTCGATTTCATTGTCGAACGCTGTGATACTGCCACACTTCGGCATTTTTGGGTGTGGTCAGACTGGCTTAAAATGGCGTCTCCCGCGCTTTCCTTTCTTCCCCGCTGCGGCTTAAAATGGCGTCTCCCGCGCTGCTGCCAACGCCACTCTCGGCAGTCCTCGTGGCAAATAGCGATGCCCTGTGGGTTTCGTGCGCTGCTCCTGCGCTGCTGCCAATGCCGCTCTCTGCGGTCCTTGTGGCAATGGCAGCGCCTCGCGTTTTCCTGCACGCCTCTCTTCCCCGTTGATGCTGCTCGGCCCTTGAACACTGGCTGCGCTCTGATCTCTCTCGTCTCTCTCCCCCGTTGATGCTGTTCGGTCCTGAACACCGGCTGCGCCCTGTGCGTTCTGCCCTCTCTCTCTCCCCCGTCGACGCTGCTCGGCCTTTTTCCGTGCCGCTCGGTCGGCTCTAGCCGCCGCTGTCCAGGAAGGGTCTGCGCAGTACCTGTTGCCAGCCCGTTTCGCTGGACCACCGTGACTGGAAAGCCAAGCCTGGCTCTTGACAGCCTCCCCTGCGATGCTCAAATCTCCGCTGGATGACTGGGCGGTTGCCCGTGGTCAACACCCGTGCTTCTGGACTCGACCTCCTTCCACTGTTCTCCAGGAGCGAATCCCTGGGAGGTGATGCAGAGTTGCAGGTAGGTTCGAATCTGCTCGTCGCCAATGTTGTGTCTGTGTATAATAAGACACAGACTGCAGGAGAAACAGTACAACAGGTGTTTACTGAATGAGGATTACTCTAGAACTAACTGTACAGATCACTACTCAGGGTTTATATACAGGTGTGGTCACTGCCGGTACTACAGTATACAGGAGCTGTAAAAAGTAGTTCTCTCCCTTAAAGATACATACATTACAGAAGGCTGCTGAGTGTCTGTGCGGGAGACTTCAGAAGAACTTGCAGGACGCCCTCGACCAGCTCTGGACCAGGAAGGCCCGGCTGTAGACTGCACCACCTCAGCATGGGCGGCAGCAGTCTGGGCTGGCTGGATGACAGGCAGTGACAAGGGCAATGGCGAGTGGCAGTGGTGGGAGCAGGAATGCTGTCACCTTCAGAGAGGACAGCAGGTTCCTGCTCCACTGACCCACTGCCACTTCCACGGGGCAGCACCTCAGCATCCCCAGCAATCTGTTGGAGCACAGATAGCTGGCCGGTTGTGATACTGTGAAAGCCCCGGTCGATGGTGGTAGTCCTAGCCATGATGAATGCAATCAGAGCTTGCGTGGCATTAAGCTGAGACTGCATGAGAGCAGTCTGAGATTGGATGCCACTAAGCATAGACTGCATTACAGCACTAAGACGTTGCGTCACTTCCGCCTGCAATGGAAGCTGCCAGATCGCCATCACACGCAGCATCAGGTTTGGGTCACCACGGTCTCTCTGGGAGTCTACCATCCTTTGCAGACTGGAAATGATGGGCTCCATGGTGTGCACAGAGCCTTGTGCAATGTTGGAGGTGACTCCTCCATGCTCCTTACCTTTGCTGCGAGGTTCTCAGGCACCTTTGCCATTGCAACCGTCATCTCTGTGTGCATGCCCATCACTGTTCTTCTAAATGCTTCCCATCGAGGTTCTCATCCGAGTCCTGTGCAGCAGAACTCGTGCGCGAACTCGCCCTTCGGGGAGCTGGCCCTTGAGTTAGCCTTTCCCCCTGGCCTTGCTGCAGCCCACTCGTCCCCAGTGCTTCACCCTGTGCAGATCCCGTTACTATACAAGCCTCTAAAGAACGCATCGTGCCAGTATCTGAGCTGGTCTCTGTGGGTGAGAGATGCAATGATGCAGTGTGTTCTTCCTCCTCCTCTTCTCCCACCTCGCTCTCTATGGTGCCCTCAGGGATAGGCTGCTCCGGTGCTTGCTCATTATCTAAAAGCATAAAGGCACAAGAGTCAGGTTAAGCTGAGGGGAGGGGGCAGAAAAGGAGCACTGCATGCATACAGCATGATTACCTGGAAAGTGCGAAGTGCTTGTGGGGTGAGGGGGAAGTGGGATGTGGGAAGAAGGAGTAGGGATGAACATACCGTTGTTGTCCCCAAGGGGGTCAATGTTGCCGGTGGCCACGGTGCTCAAAACCTGGTGCCCAATAATCTGCAGCACTCTATTCTCCAGTGCAGACAGTGGTTGGGTGTCGGCTTGTCCCCTGCCTGTGTGCTCCTGCTCCTGTTGTGAGCCACCTTGACCTGGAAAAGAAAGGAAAGTGTGTGAGTGAGTGTGGAGCAATGTGTTTCAGTGATGTGCCTGCCATAGTTGTATAGCTGTGATTGTGTGCAAGGTGTGATATGTGGGTGTGACTGTTGGTAGGTAGAAATTGTTGATGGGTGAGTGCTGGGGGTGTGGTGCTTTGGGCAGTGTGTGCAGACTGTGGTTCAGATGGTGGTATGTAGCAGTTGGTGAAGCATTGACTCACCCTGGCCACCCGATTAAGGTCATTAAATTTCTTCCTGCACTGTGTGTGGGTCCTGGGGGCCACAGTGCTGCCCGAGACATGCTGGGCTACCTCCATCCACATGGTGTAGAAGACTTGTGGTGAGGGCCTCCTGCCACTTGTTGGGGAGAGCACTGCCCTCCATCTCTCCACAGCAAAAACCAATGCTTCCAATACTTCAATGCAGAATCTGTGGGCTCTCTCCCTGGGGCACGGATCTTCCATGAGTATACCTGATTCAGTCCTCCGGCTCCTTCTCCTTGTCCTGCTTCTGCTTGAATGAGGTTCTGCAACATCAATGAACCTCCCCTTTAAGTACTGAAAAAAGCCTGTGGCAATCATGACTTGTGATTAGACTGCACCTGATATTGGTCCATCCTTTGAGTGTAACGCCCATGAGCTTAGGCTTCAAGACTTGAATCATATTCAAAATATATGAACTCCAATCATATTTTTGAGCAGTGAGCACAAATCTTGTGTGCAGTCTAAAGCATTAGCGCCTGGCGCTAATTCTCCAACTTTTCTACTGACACCACCCAAATAAGAAAGAGTAAATTTAAAAGCAGCAAGAGTAATGTCAAGGCTCTAGAGCAGAGCAGAGTTTTGGGTAAAAATAAACAGAGTGGGTCAGGAAGGGACAGAGAGAGTAGCAAATGTAATAGGGCATCAGTGACTAAGGTAAAAGTAGAAAAAAGTCAAAACTAAAGGCACTATATCTGAATACATGAAGCATGCACAACAAAATAGATGAATTAATAGCGGAGATAGAAATTAATAGGTTTGATCTAATAGCCATTACGGCGACGTGGTTGCAAAGTGACCAAGGTTGGGAACTAAATATTCCAGGATACTTAACTTTTAGAAGAGATAGACAAAATGGAGAAGGAGGAAGGGCAGCCCTGTTAATAAAGGATAAGATAAAGAGAGTAGAAAGAAAGGATGTTAGCTCCAAAAATCAAAAAGTAGAATCAGTTTGGGTGGCGCTACGAAACAGCAAGGGGCAGAAAACATTGGTGGGAGTTGTTTATAGGCCCCCAAACAGTAGTTGTAATGTAGGGCAGAGTATAAATCAGGAAATTAGAGGTGCATGTAACAAGGGTAATACAGTAATCATGGGGGACTTTAATCTACATATCGACTGGGGAAACCAAATTTGCAGTAGTAGTGTGGAAGACGAATTCATGGAATGTATATCAGATAGTTTTCTAGATCAGCATGTTGAGGAACCAACTAGGGAACAGGCTATTTTAGATCTAGTATTGTGCAACGAGAAAGGATCAATTAATAACCTTCTTGTAAAGGGGCCGTTATGGAAGAGTGACCATAATATGATAGAATTTTATAATGGGGCAGAAATTCCTCCCCAAACGTGTGAGTACGGAAGGGGTATTCACACATCTGGCCGGAGGAAATGCCGGTTTTCAGCATGCACAGTGCATGCGCTGAAAACCGGCATTTCCTCTCCTCCAACCCAAGAGTTGAAAAGGCTAGTGCGTGCGCTGTAGGGGGCAACACGTGCGTCTTGGATTTCCTCTGTTTTGGGGATTTGCGCATGTGTAAAGGCCTCCGGTCTTTACGCTTGTAAAAAGCACACGTAAATATTTATTTTTACAGGTAAGTGGTGTTTTAGTGTAATTTAGAATTTTTTTTCCCACAGGTTTATTATTTTAAAGAATCTACAATAAGGTAAGTTTAGTTTTAGACCCTTTTTATTAAAAATTTATTTTTTTCAAAAAAAAAAATTATTGTTTAAATTATTTTTTTTTAAACTTATTTATACTTAATTTAATGATTGGGATGTTTTTTAAATTTTTATTTAAAGTTTAAATAGTGTTTTGGGCCCCTGTAGAGTTTTCATGAGATTGACAGTTCTTACTCTCAAACTCATGAATGAACCTTCCCCTCCCCTGATTGGTTGTACAGTGTTCACCTGATCCCAGCCGGCACATCGCACTAACTACGCCGCTGGATCAGGTAAGCACTGCGCGCTGACATCTGAACCGGGCCTGTGACAGGAAATGCAAGCAGGCCCGGGCTTCAGATGTCAGCGTGCAGGGTGAGTGCAGATCGAGGGCTTGCACCCGCGGGAAGCCCCCCGACCCGAATTTTTGGCCCATTAAGTTTGAAAGTGATTTAGCTAAATCCGAAACTAGGGTCTTAAATCTAAACAATGCAAACTACGTACGTATGAGGGGCAAGTTGGCTAAGGTAGATTGGGAAACTACATGAAAAGGTATGACAGTAGAGAAGCAATGGCTAGCGTTTAAAGAATTCATACATAATTTACAACAAATATACATTCCTTTAAGGCACAAAAACCGCACAGGTAAAGTGGTCCAACTGTGGCTAACAAGAGAAGTTAAAGATAGTATTAGATCAAAAGAAGAGGCTTATAATATTGCAAAAAAGAGCAATAAGCCTGAGGATTGGGAGGATTTTAGAATTCAGCAAAGGAGGACCAAGAAATTGATAAAGAAAGGGAAAATAGAATACGAGAGTAAACTAGCGAGAGACATAAAATCAGACTGTAAAAGCTTCTGTAGGTATGTAAAAAGGAAAAGATTTATGAAAGTAAATGTGGGTCCCTTACAGGCTGAGACAGGAGAAATTATAATGGGGAATGAGGAAATGGCAGAGAAATTAAACAAATACTTTGTGCCTGTCTTCACAGAAGAAGACACAAAAATCTTTCCGGAAACAGTGGGGAACCAAGGGTCTAGCAAGAATGAGGAACTGAAAAAAATTAGTATTAGTAAAAAAATAGTACTGGAAAAATTAATGGGACTGAAAGCCAATAAATCCCATGGACCTGGTGGCCTACATCCTAGGGTTTTGAAAGAGGTGGCTATAGAGATAGTGGATGCATTGGTTGTCATCTTCCAAAATTCCATTGATTCCAGAATGGTTCCCACGGATTGGAAGGTAGCAAATGTAAACCCACTATTTAAGAAAGGAGGGAAGAGAGAAAATGGGGAACTGCAGACCAGTTAGCCTGACATCAGTAGTAGGGAAAATGCTAGAATCTATTATTAAGGATGTGGTAACAGGGCACTTAAAAAATAATAGGATTGGGCAGAGTCAACATGGATTTATGAAAGGGAAATCATGTTTGACAAATCTGTTAGAGTTTTTTGAGGTTGTAACTAGCAGAATAGATAAGGGGGAACCAGTGGATGTGGTGTATTTGGATTTTCAGAAGGCATTTGATAAGGTGCCACACAAGAGGTTATTAAACAAAATGAGGGCTCATGCAATTGGGGGTAATATACTAGCATATATTGAGGATTGGTTAACGGACAGAAAACAGAAAGTAGGAATAAATGGATAATTTTCGGGTTGGCAGGCTGTAACTAGTGGGGTACCGCAAGGATCAGAGCTTGGGTCTCAGCTATTCACAATCTATATCAATGATTTGAATGAGGGGACAAAATGTAATATATCCAAGTTTGCTGATGATACAAAGCTAGGTGGGAATTTAAGTTGTGAGGATGACGCAAAGAGGCTTCAAGGGGGTATAGACAGGCTAAGTGAGGGAGCAAGAACATGGCAAATGGAATATATTGTGGAGAAATGTGAAGTTATCCACTTTGGTAGGAAAAATAGAAAATCAGATTATTTATTAAATAGTGAGAGATTTGGAAATGTTGGTGTTCAGTGGGACCTGGGTGTCTGTCCTACATGAATCACTGAAAGTTAATTTGCAGGTTCAGCAAGCAAATGGTATAGAATCAAAGAATCATAGAATGGTTACAGCACAGAAGACCATTCAGCCTGTCGAGCCCGTGCTGACTCATAGAAGATAGGAGCAGGAGTAGGCCATTCAGCCCCTCGAGCCTGCTCCGCCATTCAATGAGATCATGGCTGATCATCCAAATTCAGTACCCTGTCCCTGCCTTCTCCCCATATCCCTTGATCCCTTTAGCCTTAAGAAATATATCCAACTCCTTCTTGAATATATTTAATGAACTGGCCTCCACCGCCCTATGTGGCAGAGAATGCCATAGGTTCACCACTCTCTGGGTGAAGAAATTCCTCCTCATCTCAGTCCTAAATGGCTTACCCCTTATCCTTAGACTATGACCCTTGGTTCTGGACTCCCCGGCCATCGGGAACATCCTTCCTGCATCTAGTCTGTCCAGGCCTGACAGAATTTTATAGGTTTCGATGAGATCCCCTCTCAATCTTCTAAACTCCAGTGAGTATAAGCCCAATTGACACAATCTCTCCTCATACGTCATTCCTGCAATCCCAGGTATCAGCCTGGTGAATCTTTGCTGCACTCCTTCCATGGCAAGAACATCCTTCCTCAGATAAGGCGACCAAAACTGCACACAATACTCAAGGTGCGGTCTCACCAAGACCCTGTACAACTGCAGCAAGACATCGTACGATAGCAAAATACTGCAGATGCTGGAAATCCGAAATAACAACAGAAAATGCTGGAAAAACTCAGCAGGTCAGGCAACATCAGTGGAGAGAAATTTGAGTTGACGTTTCGGGTCGAAACCCTTCTTCAAAACTGGAAAGAAAATAAAATAGATCGAAGGCAAGGCTGCGATCGAACAAAAGAGACAATGAAAGGTGTTCGAAGCCAGACGAGATGGTAATAGGCCCGTGGAGACAAAAGGCAGCTGAGATTAGGTGTGAAGTGTACTGGCAGGTGTGGTAAACCACTTTTATCGTTCACTATCGTTACACTATAGTTATCACTGTTGTATTGTTATCACCGTTATCACTGTTGTATCACTATACGAGGTCTCCTCTTGTCGCGCTGTTATACCTGGGCTGACCACCTCCGACTCCGCCCATGGCTCCACCTACCTGCCCAGGTATAAAGGTAGTCGACTGGCTGGTATTCCTCCTTGTTGGACCCGATCACCCACGAGGGTGGGCTCTGTTATTTAGTCAATAAAAACCTTTAGTTACGTTCCTAACTCGTCGCTTTTTATTGGACGAATTGATAGGTATATCAATTTTATTGACTAAATTTTAAAGATGTTTGCTACTGACCAGCCAGAAGCCCTCCCAGAAGCACAGCCACAGCAGCCTTCAGACACCGGGCTACACCAGCCACGCCAGCCGGCTTGGCTGCAAGCCCTCAAACCACCGTACCTGGATCTAAACCCACAGGCAGCAAACTCAGCCCTCAACTTCAAACACTGGCTGGACTGCTTCGAATCCTACCTGGAAGAATCCGGCGTCCCGCAGAGATCCAAACTAAGACTTCTGAACGCCCAAGCGAGCCCGAGAGTATACGCACTCATCCAGGACACGACTACATACGAGGCCGCTATCAACCTACTGAAACAGCAGTACCGGAGCCCGGTAAATTACATGTACACCAGGCACCTCCTAAGATCCCGCCCGCAACAGCCAGGAGAGTCTGTAGCTGAATTTTTACGGGCGCTAAGAGCACTCGGCAGGAACTGTGACTTTAAAGCGGTGACGGCTGTTGAAAATACGGAAGATAATATCCGCGATGCCTTTGTGAAAGGCCTACGGTCCGACTACTCACGGCAAAGACTGCTTGAAGCTAAAGACCTCGACCTGGACAAAGCTGAAGCCCTCGCTCTCTCCCTAGAGGGGGCCCATCAGGACCAGGAGGCGTTTTCCAGGTACTGCTCGCGACCCTGGGACTCGGGCCCGACCCCTACCGCAATACCCTTCGCAGCGCCGCCCCCGGGACCTACCTCAGCGTCGGCGTCCCGGACCCGACCGGGCCCGCCACCCCCGGTACCGGCTCCAACATCGGGCACCCGCGATCGGGCCGCCGGCTGCTTCTTTTGCGGCCAGGAGAAGCACCCGAGGTCGCGCTGCCCAGCCAGGAACTCTACCTGCTCAACCTGCAGGAAGAAAGGCCACTTCTCTAAGGCCTGCAGGAGCGGATCTTCAGAGGCCAGCAGTGCCTCATGCGAACTGTGGGGGCGGCCATCTTCTTTCACGGCAACTGAGGCCAGCATCCCCACACGTGAGTCATGGGGCGGCCATCTTTGATCAAGGCAACCGACCCCAATAGTGCCTCATGTGAGTTATGGGGGCAGCCAGCTTCTCCGCCATTTTGTCCTACCTCGTGGGAGACGCCATTTTACCCACCACGCCCGACTGCCACCGAGCCCCCGGACCTGACGACCGCCTCGCCCGCAGACGACAACGACTCGCTTACCTACACACTAGCCTCCGTCACTCTGGATCAAGCCCGCCCACACCACCTGTCCAAGTCGATGATGGACATCAAAGTAAACGGCCACGCCACGACCTGCCTGTTCGACAGCGGAAGCACGGAGAGCTTCATCCACCCAGACACGGTGAGCCACTACTCCCTCCCTGTCCTGCCAACGCGCAACCGAATCTCGATGGCATCGAGGTCCCACGCCACGGACGTTAGCGGCTACTGTGCTGTGACCTTGTCGGTTAAGGGCACAGAGTATAAAAATTTTAAACTCCTCGTCCTCCCCCAGTTCTGCGCTGCCGTCCTACTAGGGCTGGACTTCCAATCCCACCTCCAAAGTGTAACCCTAGCATACGGTGGACCCCTCCCCCCTCTCACAGTCGACAACCAGCGAATGTTAAACCGCCCACCACGTAACACCTGCAGCCTATCCACCCTCAAGGTGCCGCCACCTTCCCTGTTCGCTAACCTCACCCCCGACTGCAAACCCGTCGCTACCAAGAGCAGGCGGTACAGCGCTGGGGACAGAGCTTTCATTAGCTCTGAGGTGCAGCGTCTCCTGAAGGAGGGCATCATCGAGGGGAGCAACAGCCCCTGGCGTGCCCAGGTCGTGGTCGTTAAGACCGGCGATAAAAATCGCCTGGTCATCGACTACAGCCAGACCATAAACAGATACACCCAGCTGGACGCATACCCCCTTCCCCGCATATCTGACATGGTCAATCAGATTGCACAATACCGCGTATTCTCGACCATCGACCTTAAGTCGGCCTACCACCAGCTCCCTATCCACCCCGAGGACCGCCAGTACACCGCCTTCGAGGCGAATGGGCACCTATACCACTTCCTTAGGGTCCCCTTCGGTGTTACCAACGGGGTCTCGGTCTTCCAAAGGGAGATGGACCGGATGGTTGACCAGAACGGACTGCAGGCCACATTCCCCTATCTAGATAACGTCACCATCTGCGGCCGCGACCGGCAGGACCACGACGTGAATCTGGAGAAATTCCTCCGTACAGCCCAACGGCTGAACCTCACCTACAATAAGGAGAAATGTGTGTTTAACACCTCGCGCCTTGCCATCCTTGGCTGTGTAGTAGAGAACGGACTCATCGGCCCCGACCCCGAAAGAATGCGTCCCCTCATGGAGCTACCCCTCCCCCACTGCCCTAAGGCACTTAAGAGAACCCTGGGGCTCTTCGCCTACTATGCCCAATGGGTGCCCAATTATGCGGACAAAGCCAGACCCCTCATGAAGTCCACATCCTTCCCCCTCACGGAGGAAGCGTGCGCGGCCTTCTCCCTCATCAAGGGAGACATTGCCAAGGCCACAATGCACGCAGTGGATGAGTCCATCCCCTTCCAAGTGGAGAGCGATGCATCCGACTTCGCCCTAGCCGCTACCCTTAACCAGGAGGGGAGGCCGGTGGCCTTCTTCTCGAGGACCCTACAGGGCCCCGAGATCCGACACTCGTCGGTCGAGAAGGAAGCCCAGGCAATTGTGGAGGCGGTACGGCGCTGGAGGCATTACCTGGCAGGCAAACGATTTACCCTCCTCACCGACCAACGTTTGGTTGCTTTCATGTTTAATAACAAGCTGAGGGGCAAAATCAAGAATGACAAGATCTTGAGGTGGAGAATCGATCTATCCACCTACGATTATGATATCTTGTACCGGCCAGGTAAGCTGAACGAACCCCCTGATGCTCTTTCACGAATTACATGCGCCAGCGCGCATATTGATAGACTTCAAACCCTCCACAACGACCTCTGCCACCCCGGGGTCACCAGACTTTACCATTTCATTAAGGCCCGCAACCTGACCTACTCCATCGAGGAAGTCAGGACCATGACCAGGGACTGCCAGACCTGCGCCGAGTGCAAACCGCACTTCTATAGGCCAGACAGAGCAAGCCTGATCAAGGCCACCCGCCCCTTCGAGCGCCTGAGCATCGACTTTAAGGGGCCTCTACCGTCATCTGACCACAATGTGCACTTCCTCAACATCGTTGATGAGTACTCCCGTTTCCCTTTTGCCTTCCCCTGCCCAGACATGACCAGTACCACGGTCATCAAGTGCCTGAACGACCTCTTCGCCTTGTTCGGGTTCCCGAACTATATACATAGTGACCGGGGCACCTCCTTCATGAGTGAGGAACTCCGTCAGTTCCTACTAGCGAGAGGTATTGCAGCAAGTAGGACCACCAGCTACAACCCCCGAGGGAACGGCCAGGTGGAAAGAGAGAACGCGACGGTATGGAAGGCCGTCCTCTTAGCCTTAAAGTCTAAGGGCCTCCCAACCTCCCGCTGGCAGGAAGTCCTCCCGGCAGCGCTGCACTCCATCCGGTCACTACTTTGCACTGCCGTTAACGCCACCCGCCATGAACGAATGTTTGTTTTCCCCCGGAAGTCGACTACGGGAACCACTCTACCAACCTGGCTGACCTCTCCGGGGCCCGTCTTGCTGCGAAAGCACGTGAGGGCTCATAAAACAGACCCCCTGGTCGAGAGGGTGAACCTCCTGCACGCCAACCCCCAGTACGCCTACGTGGCTTACCCAGACGGACGGGAGGACACTGTCTCCTTACGAGACCTCGCACCCTCGGGCACTCCGGAGACACCACCTTTACCCCCCCCCACCACCCCCCCAATTCCAGCCCAGGTAGACGGCATGCCGGAACCCCACGAGCCTTCGCCGACCACGCAGACACCAGCACTAACACCGGATAATGCAGCACCGCCGCTGCGACGATCGGAGAGGCTTACGAGGCCTCCGGACAGACTGACATACCAGAACTGGTAGTACACTTCACCCCGCCGGACTCAAATCTAAACAAGGGGTGAATGTGGTAAACCACTTTTATCGTTCACTATCGTTACACTATAGTTATCACTGTTGTATTGTTATCACCGTTCTCACTGTTGTATCACTATACGAGGTCGCCTCTTGTCGCGCTGTTATACCTGGGCTGACCACCTCCGACTCCGCCCATGGCTCCACCTACCTGCCCAGGTATAAAGGTAGTCGACTGGCTGGTATTCCTCCTTGTTGGACCCGATCACCCACGAGGGTGGGCTCTGTTATTTAGTCAATAAAAACCTTTAGTTACGTTCCTAACTCGTCGCTTTTTATTGGACGAATTGATAGGTATATCAGCAGGTAAGAGACAGCTGCCAGGTGAGAGAGAGAAACAAAAGGAGAGGGGGGGGAAAGGAGGACCCAAAACAAAGGGGTGGAAAAAATTATAAGTAAAAAAGTAATAGGGGCCGAGGTTATGATCTGAAATTGTTGAACTCGATATTGAGTCCGGAAGTCTGCAAAGTGCCTAGTCGGAAGATGAGTTGCTGTTCCTCGAGTTTACGTTGAGCTTCCGTGGAACAATACAAGAGGCCAAGGACGGCGAGGTCAGAGTGGGAATGGAGCGGTGAATTAAAATGACAGGCGACCGGAAGCTCGGGGTCACCCTTGCGGACTGAACGGAGGTGTTCCGCAAAGCGGTCACGCAATCTGCGTTTAGTCTCCCCAATGTAGAGGAGACCGCATCGTGAGCAGCGAATACAGTATACTAGATTGCAAGAAGTATAAGTAAATCGCTGTTTCACCTGGAAGGGGTGTTTGGGGGGCCCTGGACAGTGGGAAGGGGGGGTGGGGGTGGGAGGTATAGGGGTAGGTGTTACATCTCCTGCGCTTGCACGGGAAGGTGCCAGGCGAAGGGGAAGGGCTGTTTGGGGCGATAGAGGAGTGGATTAGGGTGTCTCGGAGGGAGCGGCCCCTACGGAATGCTGAAAGGGGAGGGGAGGGGAAGATGTGTTTGGTGGTGGGATCACTTTGGAGGTAGCGGAAATGGCGGAGGGTGATCTGTTGAATGTGGAGGCTGGTGGGGTGAAAGGTGAGGACAAGGGGAACCCTATCGTGGTTCCGGGAGGGAGGGGCAGGGGTGAGGGCAGAAGTGCGGGAGATAGAACGGACACGGTCGAGGGCCGTGTCGACCATGGTAGAGGGGAATCCTCGGTTGCGGAAAAAGGAAGACATGTCGGAAGCACTGGTGTGGAAGGTGGCATCGTCGGAGCAGATACGGCGGAGACGGAGAAACTGGGAGAATGGAATAGAGTCCTTACAGGAGGCGGGGTGGGAGGAAGTGTATTCCAGGTAGCTGTGGGAGTCAGTGGGCTTGTAATGAATATTGGTTGATAATCTATCCCCAGAGATGGAGACGGAGAAATCGAGGAAGGGAAGGGAAGAGTCAGAGATGGACCATGTGAAGCACCTGGCAGCTGTCTCTTACCTGCCAGTACACTTCACACCTAATCTCAGCTGCCTTTTGTCTCCACGGGCCTATTACCATCTCGTCTGGCTTTGAATACCTTTTATTGTCTCTTTTGTTCGATCGCAGCCTTGCCTTCGATCTATTTTCTTTTCTTTCCAGTTTTGAAGAAGGGTTTCGACCCAAAACGTGAACTCAAATTTCTCTCCACGGATGTTGCCTGACCTGCTGAGTTTTTCCAACATTTTTTGTTGTTATTTTGCAGCAAGACATCCTTGTTCCTGTACTTGAACCCTCTTGCTACGAAGGCCAACATACTATTTGCCTTCTTAACCGCCTGCTGCACCTGCATGCTTACCTTCAGCGACTGGTGCACAAGAACACCCAGGTCTCTTTACACTTCCCCTTCTCCCAATCTATTGCCTTTCAAATAATAATCTGCCTTCCTGTTTTTGCCACCATAGTGGATAACCTCACATTTATCCACATTATAGTGCATTTGCCATGTTTCTGCCCAATCACCCAAACTGTCCAAATCATACTGGAGTTTCACGACATCCTCCTCACAGCATACCCTCCCACCCAGCTTTGTGTCGTCTGCAAATTTGGTGATATTACATCCAATTCCCTCGTCCAGATCACTAATATATATTGTGAACAGCTGGGGTCCTAGGACCGATCCTTGCGGTACCCCACTAGTCACTGCCTGCCACTCAGAAAACGACCCATTTATTCCAACTCTTTGCTTTCTATCTGCCAACCAGTTCTCTATCCAAGTCAATACCTTGCCCCCAATCCCATGTGCCTTAATTTTGTATGCTAATCTCTTATGCAGGACCTTATCGAAAGCCTTCTGAAAGTCCAAATACACCACATCCACGGGTTCTCCCTTATCTATTTTACCAGTTACATCCTCAAAAAATTCCAGTAGATTAGTCAAGCACGATTTACCTTTTGTAAATCCATGTTGACTTTGTCCGATCCTGTCACTGCTTTCCAAGTGCTCTGCTATTACATCTTTTTGTGAGGAATGGAACTTGGTGAACCCAACTGCAGGAAGGCAAACTAAGGCAGAGGTTAGGTTGCAAAAACAAAGATAGACTTTACTAGAAATAAACAAAATAACAACAGCACAGATACAGGCTAGCAGGCCAGCAAGCGGAATCACAAGCAGTGAAACTCAAGACTGAGCAATGAACATAAAGTAAGCACCACTTAAATAGTAGGCATATAACCATACACAGGTGAGTACAATTAGGAATAAAGAAGGACACAATTAAGAGTTCATGGTGCCCTCTGGTGGCGAGGCGAGGCAGAACCTGGGTCATTCCTGACAGGACCCCCCCCCAGGAACGACCCCTGACGTTCCCCCAGAAGGTCCATGGCGACGACGAAGAAAGTTCTGCACTAAATCGCGATCCAGGTGTTCCGGTCCGGGACCCAGGAGCGTTCCTCCAGACCATATCCCTCCCAGTCCACCAGGAACTGGAGGCCCCTGCGAACCTGGCGAGAGTCCATCAGGCGACGGACCGTGTAGGCAGGCTAGCCTTCGATATGCGGGGAGCAGGAGGAGGCCTCGTGGCGGGCGCCAGGGAACTGATGGCCACTGGCCGGAGCTGGGAGACATGGAAGGTAGGATGAATCCGCATGGAGCGGGGCAGCTGGAGACGGTAGGACACCGGGTTGACCTTCCTCAACACCGTGAAGGGACCGATGAACCGGGGCGCCAGCTTGCGGGACTCCACTCTCAGCGGGAGATCCTGCGTAGAAAGCCAGACTCTCTGACCAGTACGGAATGAAGGAGCCGGCCTGCGCCGCTTGTTGGCCTGGATCTGTCGTTGCCGAGAAGCTCGTTGTAAGGCCAGCCGCGCTCTCCTCCAGGTCCGTCGACAGCGCTGGACAAACTTCTCCGCAGAGGGAACCCCCACCTCGAGCTCCTGCTCCTGGAACAGTGGAGGCTGAAACCCGAACTGGCACTCGAATGGCGACATCCCTGTGGGGGAGCAGCGCAAGGTGTTGTGCGCGTACTCAGCCCAGACGATGTGACGACTCCAGGTCGCAGGGTTAGTGGACACGAGACACCTCAGGGTCGTCTCCAGGTCTTGGTTGATCCGTTCTGTTTGACCGTTAGACTGAGGGTGGAAACCCGAGGAAAGGCTGACAGTAGCTCCAATGAGTTTATAGAAAGCTCTCCAAAACTGGGAGGCGAATTGTGGACCACGGTCAGAGACGATGTCAAGAGGCAAACCGAACAACCTGAAAACATGCTGGACCATGAGCTCGACTGTCTCTTGGGCTGAGGGAAGCTTGGGCAAGGGCAGAAAGCGACAGGCTTTGGAGAAGCGATCTACGATGACCAGAATGACAGTGTTGCCTTGAGATGTTGGAAGGCCTGTGATGAAATCCACAGAGAGGTGTGACCAGGGGTGGGTGGGAATGGGGAGAGGATGCAGCAAACCCTGGGGGCGAGATCGAGGGTTCTTGTTTCGTGCACAAATGGCACAAGCTGCCACGAATGCCTTTACGTCCTTCTCCATGGTGGGCCACCAGAACCTTCTGCGAAGGAACCCCAGCGTCCTGGATGTGCCTGGATGACCGGTGAGTCGCGACGAATGCCCCCACTGCAGGACTTGTGAGCGTGCCGTGTTGGGAACAAAAAGGTGACCTGGTGGGCCGTTGCCAGGGTCTGCCTCCCTCTGTTGCGCCTTTCTGACCAGCGTCTCGATCCCCCAGCGAACCGGTGCTACAATTCGAGAAGTAGGAAGAATAGGTTCTGGTTGTCTCTCCCGCTCGGGTGGATCAAATTGCCTGGAGAAAGCATCAGGCTTGAGATTCTTGGATCCTGGACGATATGACAGGACAAAGTCGAAACGATTGAAAAACAGTGCCCAGCGAGCTTGACGAGAGTTAAGCCGTTTGGCCTCCTGGATATAGGCCAGATTCTTATGGTTTGCCCAGACAATGAACGGGTGTTTGGACCCCTCCAACCAATGTCTCCACTCCTCTAGTGCCAACCTAACTGCTAGTAGTTCCCTGTTTCCAATATCGTAGTTTCGTTCTGCAGGAGTGAGTCGGCGAGAAAAGAAGGCACAAGGGTGCAGTTTGTTGTCGTTAGACCGCTGAGACAAAACGGCACCCACTCCTATATCAGAGGCATCCACCTCGACAATGAAGGGGAGTGAGGGATCCGGAATCACGAGGACAGGAGCAGACGTGAAGCGCCGCTTGAGATCCTCGAAAGCCTGCGCAGCCTCAGCGGACCAACTGAACCGGGTGGAAGCGGTTTTGGTGAGGGCGTTGAGAGGGGCAGCAATGGTGCCGAAGTTCCTGATGAATCTCCGATAGAAATTAGCAAACCCCAAGAAACGTTGCACCTGTTTGAGAGAGGTGGGTGGTGGCCAATCTCGGACAGCTTGGGTCTTGCCAGGGTCCATTTGGATGTTGCTGCTGGAGATGATGAAGCCCAGAAATGAAACCGTGGAAATGTGAAACTCACACTTCTCAGCCTTGACAAACAAGAGGTTGTTAAGCAGACGTTGCAGGACTTGCCTTACATGCTGGACATGATCGTGAAGAGTTTTGGAGAAAATGAGAATGTCATCCAGGTAGACAAAGACAAAGCGATTCAGCATGTCTCGGAGGACGTCGTTGATGAGCGCCTGGAACACAGCAGGGGCGTTGGTCAATCTAAAAGGCATGACCAGGTTCTCATAGTGCCCAGTAGGTGTGTTGAATGCCGTCTTCCACTCGTCCCCTTCACGGACGCGGATGAGGTTGTAGGCGTTGCGGAGATCCAATTTTGTGAAGACTGTGGCTCCCTGTAGTAGCTCGAAGGCCGTCGACATGAGCGGAAGAGGATAACGGTTTTTTATAGTAATCCTGTTAAGGCCACGGTAGTCGATGCAGGGGCGGAGACCTCCATCTTTCTTACTCACGAAGAAAAAACCGGCACCAGCAGGAGAGGTGGACGGACGAATGAAGCCAGCGGCGAGGGCGTCACGGATGTAATCCTCCATGGCGGCGGTCTCTGGAGCAGAAAGGGAGAAGATCCTACCCCTAGGTGGGCATGTCCCAGGCAGGAGGTCAATGGCACAGTCATATGGCCTATGAGGGGGAAGTGATGTGGCTCGAACCTTACTGAAGACCTCTTTTAAATCCTCATACTCGGGAGGCACTCGGGACAATTCAGAGTGCGATGGGGACTCCTGGGGCTGGGAAGGAGACTTGGAGCGAAGACAGGTGGTATGGCAGGCGGAGCCCCATTTCGTAAGCCAGCCGGCGGCCCAATCCATGCGAGGATTATGCCAGGCCAACCAAGGGTAACCCAGAACTAATGGAAACACAGGAGAGTAGATAAGGGAGAATTGGATGGTCTCGAAATGTTGTCCTTCCACGCCCAAACACAGGGGGGCAGTAAGATGGTGAATAGTTCCGGAGCCCAGGGGTCTTCCATCCAGGGCGACAACAGTGAGGGGGTGATCAGGATGGGTCAGGGGAATCTTGAGCTGTTTAGCTAAACCCAGATCCATGAAGTTACCATCAGACCCAGAATCCACCAGGGCCTTAAGATCATGTTGTTGATTGCCCCAGAAAAGGGAGGATGCCAGCAGGACCCTAGAAACAGTGGGGCCAGGAGGGATGGCTACGCTCATCTCAGGTCCCTCCGTCCTGGACAAGCCCTGGCTTTTCCCACCAACTTTGGGCAAGAAGAGCGAAAGTGGCCCGGTTCCCCACAATAGAGCCAAGATCCCTCTCTCATTCGGCGATCACGTTCAGGCTGAGAGAGATGAGTTACTCCCAACTGCATGGGCTCCTCTGGATCAGTCAAAGATGGACTCAGGATGGCTCGGAGGTTCTCGGATGGCTTCGAAGCAGGGAAGGCTCTTGTCTCCGGAAGCGGGGTGAAAAAGGAGTGGCGTTCTCTTCGCCTCTCACGGAGACGATTATCCACTCGAATGGAGATATCAAAGAGAGACTCCAAATCACTCACCGGATCTCTGGAAGCCAGTTCGTCCTTGATTTCATCCGTGAGACCGTGGCGAAAAGTGGCGATGAGCGCCTCCGAATTCCATTGGCTCTCTGCAGCGAGAGTGCGAAACTCAATAGCGTAGTCCGCAACGCTACGAGCCCCCTGACGAAGCCGAAGCAATTTGTTAGATGCCTCTCTCCCACTGACAGGATGATCAAAGACCCTTCTCATTTCCTCAGAGAAAGGTTGGTAGTTTGAACATGCCAGAGTTTGCTGTTCCCAGACGGCCGTAGCCCAGGTAAGTGCTTTGCCGGTGAGTAGCGAAATGATGTAGGCTACTCGGGAATGGTCACTGGGAAATAATGAACCTTGCAGTTGGAAAGCCAGGGAACACTGGGTTAGAAAGCCTCGACATCCTCCTGGGTTACCGTCGTAGCGCTCGGGTGTAGGTAATCGGGGTTCTTTCAGAGGGGGAGGCGAAACCGGAGGAGCGGGTAACGGTGCTGGAGTAGCTTGGGTCACCTGACTCTGGCTCTGATGGAAAGCAATGACGAGGGCCTCCAGCTGTTTCTGGCTTCGGGAGAATGACGTGGCGAGGCACTGCAGTTCGACCAAGATCAGTTGTAGCTGTTCAAAGACTTGTCGTAGCCATTGGTCCTCCTCTGCTGGGTCCATGTTTTGGCTCAGTCTTGCTGTGAGGAATGGAACTTGGTGAACCCAACTGCAGGAAGGCAAACTGAGGCAGAGGTTAGGTTGCAAAAACAAAGATAGACTTTACTAGAAATAAACAAAATAACAACAGCACAGATACAGGCTAGCAGGCCAGCAAGAGGAATCACAAGGCAGTGAAACTCTCTGAGCAATGAACATAAACTAAGCACCACTTAAATAGCAGGCATATAACCATGCACAGGTGAGTACAATTAGGAATAAAGAAGGACACAATTAAGAGTTCATGGTGCCCTCTGGTGGTGAGGCGAGGCAGAACCTGGGTCATTCCTGACACTTTTATAATGGACTCTAGCATTTTCCCCACTACCGATGTCAGGCTTACCGGTTTATAATTCCCCGCTTTTTCTCTACCACCTTTTTTGAATAGTGGGGTAACATTAGCTACCCTCCAATCCATGGGTACTGTTCCAGAGTCTATCGAGTTCTGGAAGATGACCAGCAATGCATCTACTATCTCCAGGGCCACTTCCTTAAGTACCCTAGGATGTAGATTATCAGGCCCTGGGGATTTATCGGCCTTCAATCCCGTCAACTTCCCCAACACCATTTCCCTACAAATACTGATTTCTTTCAGTTCCTCCCTCTCATTAGTCCCTATGTTCCCCGACATCTCTGGGAGGTTATTTGTGCCCTCCTTTGTGAAGACAGAACCAAAATATGTATTTAATTGGTCTGCCATTTCTTTGTTCCCCATTATAAATTCCCCTGATTCTGACTGTAAGGGACCTACGCTTGACTTCACCAATCTTTTTCTCTTCACATATCTATAAAAGCTTTTACAGTCAGTTTTTATGTTCCTTGTAAGCTTACTTTCATAATCTATTTTCCCCCTCTTAATTAATCCCTTTGTCCTCCTTTGCTGAATCCTAAACTGCTCCCAATCCTCAGGTTTGCTGCTTTTTTTGGCCAATTTATATGTCCTCTCTTTGGATCTTATGTTATCCCTAATTTCCCTTGTTAGCCACGGTTGAGTCACCTTTTTAGATTTATTTTTATGCCAAACTGGGATAAACAAATTCTGTAGTTCATCCATATGATCTTTGAATGTTTGCCATTGCCTATCCACCGTCAACCCTTTGAGTGACATTACCCAATCAATCCTACCCAACTCGCGTCTCATACCATCATAGTTCCCTTTATTTAAATTCAGGACCTTAGTCTCTGAGTCAACTACTTTACTTTCCATCTTAATGAAGAATTCTATCATATTATGATCGCTCTGACCCAAGGGGCCTCGCACAACAAGATTGCTAATTAATCCTTTCTCATTGCATAATACCCAGTCTAAGATGGCCTGGACCCTAGTTGGTTCCTCGACATATTGGTCCAGGAAACCATCCTGTATACACTCCAGGAATTCCTCCTCCACAGTCATTCCAGTGCATTCCAGACTCTCAGCTAGTCCCACTCCCCTGCCCTTTCCCCGTAGCCCTGCAATTTTTTTTCCTTCAGATACTTATCCAACTCCCTTTTGAAAGACAAGATTGAGTCTGCCTCCACCACCCTTTCAAGCAGTGCATTCCAGATCCTAACCACTCGCTAAGTAAAAAAGCTTTTTCTTATGTCGCCTTTGGTTCTTTTGCCAATCACCTTAAATCTGTGTCCTCTGGTTCTCGATGCTTCTGACAATGGGAACAGTTTCTCTCTATTTACCCTGTCCAGACACCTCATGGTTTTGAACACCTCTATCAATTCTCCTCTCAATCTTCTCTGCTCCAAGGAGAACAACCCCAGCTTCTCCAGTCTATCCATGTAACTGAAGTCCCTCATTCCTGGAATCATTCTCATAAAACTTTTCTGCACCCTCTCTAAGGCCTTCACATCCTTCCTAAAGTGTGGTGCCCAGAATTGGACACAGTACTCCAGTTGGAGCCGAACGAGCGTTTTATACAGGTTCATCATAATTTCCACAGTTTTGTACTCTATACCTCTATGTATGAAGCCCAGGATCCCATGAGCCTTTTAAACTGCGTTCTCAACCTGCCCTGCCACTTTCAACGATTTATGCACACATACCCCCAGGTCTCTCTGTTCAGGCACCCCCTTTAGGATTGTACCATTTAGTTGATATGTCCTCTCCTCATTCTTTCTACCAAAGTGCATTACTTCACACTTTTCTGCGTTAAATTTCATCTGCCATGTGTCCGCCCATTTCACCAGCCTGTCTATGTCTTCCTGAAGTCTATCACTATCCTCCTCACTGTTCACTATACTTCCAAGTTTTGTGTCATCTGCAAATTTTGAAATTGTGTCCTGTTCACCCAAGTCATTAATACATATCAAGAAAAGCAGTGGTCCTAGAACCGACCCCTGTAACACCACTGTATACGTTCCCCCAGTCCGAAAAACAACCATTCACCACTACTCTCTGTTTCCTGTCACTTAGTCAATTTCGTATCCAGGCTGCCACTGTCCCTTTTATTCCATGGGCTTCAATTTTGCTGGCAAGCCTATTGTGTGTCACTTTGTTGAGCGCCTTTTGGAAATCAATGTACACTACATCAACCGCATTACCCTCATCAGCCCTCTCTGTTACCACATCAAAAAACTCGATCAAGTTGGTTAAACATGATTTGCCTTTAACAAATCCGTGCTGGCTTTCCTTAATTAATCCACCCCTATCCAAGTGACTCTTGATTTTGTCCCTGATTATGTTGGCCTTTATTACAAGAGGATTTGAGTATAAGAGTAAAGATGTCTTACTGCAATTATGTAGAGCCCGGGTGAGACCACACCTGAAGTATTGTGTACAGTTTTGGTCTCCTTACTTAAGGAAGGATATTCATAGAAGGAGTGCAACGAAGGTTCACCAGACTGATTCCTGGGATGGGGGGAATTGTTCTACGAGGAGAGGTTGGGTAGACTAGCCCTATATTCTCTGGAGTTTAGAAGAATGAGAGGTGATCTCATTGAAACATACAAAATTCTTACAAAGCTTGACAGGGTAGATGCAGGGAGGATGTTTCCCCTGGCTGGGGAGTCTAGAACCAGGGGTCACAGTCTCAGAATAAGGAGTCAGCCATTTAGGACTGAGATGAGGAGAAATTTCTTCACTCAGAGGGTGGTGAATCTTTGGAATTCCCTACCCCAGAGGGCTGTGGAGGCTCAGTCATTGGGTATATTCAAGATAGAGATCGATAGATTTTTGGATGTTAAGGGAATCAAGGGATATGGAGGTAGTGCAGGAAAGTGGAGATGAGGTAGAAGATCAGCCATGATCTTATTGAATGGCGGAGCAGGCTCGAGGGGCCGAATGGCCTTCTCCTGCTCCTATTTCTTATTCCTTGGTTATAATAAATTTCGAGCCCCATCTGCTCCCGTGAGTGGCGCATAAGCTGCACCGTACAAGTGGCCATCCTATCCATGGAAGAGGCTACAGTCGCTATCGCCTGCGACACAGTGATGCTCATATTGGAGATGGACTCCTCCATTCTCTGCACATTCGCAGACATCGCGGTCACAAAACCTTCTTGCTGCACCTCCAGGATCGCCCTCTTTCTGGATGGCCCCGAGGCTCAACATCTGCATGCAGCTCAGCAGAGCTGGGAGCATCCTGCACCCTCCAGGGAGGAGTCTCCACTGCTGTCCCTATCTCCACCATCTGCTCTTGCTCACTTGTGAGTTGTGAGACACCAGGTGACAACACTACTTTATCTCGCGTGGGACCCACCGAGGTGTGCATCTCTGCGCTGGTGCTGGGTGCGCTCATGTCTGGTGACAGTGCGCCCTCAGAGGCTGGAGGCTCCTCTTCCTCTTCCTCCCGGACAGTGGGGGAGTGGGGGGTCGGGGGTTGGGGCAGGGAGGGGTTCGGGGGGGTGGCTCTTGATGGACCTGTGGGAGAGTAAAGAAATTATTTAGAAATCTCATATCAAGAATGGGTACAGAGACCATTATGCACATGATGAACATTCACTGGCTGCTGACATTAGTCCCTATATGAGTGACTGCTGTATGCCATGTGGCTATATGAGATGTAATTCTGTCACCGGGTTGCTGAGATGTCCCCCTCTCTCCGTCTCCCACCGCCAGCTGCTCTGCAATTCCTGACATTCCAGGGCGACCTCCTCTGCTGCTGTTAAGGTGGCGAATGATGGAGGGCCACCTCCGGTTCTCTCCCTTTCCCTCTTATTATCATAGAATCATAGAAATTGACAGCACAGAAGGAGGCCACTCAGCCCATCTTATCCGTACTGGCCGACAAAGAGCTATCCACCCTAATCCCACTTTCCAGCTCTTGGTCCGTAGCCCTGTAGGTTATGGCATTTCAAGTGCATATCCAAGTACTTTTTAAATGCGATGTGGGTCTCTGCCTCTACCATCTTTTCAGGTAGTGAGTTCCAGACCCCCACCACCCTCTGGGTGAAAAAATTTCTCCTCAAATCCCCTCTAAACTTCCGACCAATTACTTTAAATCTATGCCCCCTGGTTATTAACCCTTCTACTAAGGGAAATAGGTCCTTCCTAGCCATTCTATCTAGGCCCCTCAATTTTATACACCTCAATTAGGTCTCCTCTCAGCCTCCTCTGGTCCAAAGGAAACAACCCCAGCCTATCCAATCAATCCTCATAGCTAAAATTCCCCAGCCCAGGCAACATCTTCGTAAATCTCCTCTGCACCCCGTCCAGTGCAATCAGATCCTTCCGGTAATGTGGTGACCAGGACAGTCTTATGTTCATTAATAAATAGACATTCTTATTATGAACACAGCTAGCTTTTGCTAGACACTTTTATTGAGCACATTTGGACTAGGTACAGTATCTGTAGAGGCATCCATCTTGACTGCTGCCTTGTGGGTAGCCTAGTGCATTGTGGTTAATGTAGTCTTAAACACATACAGCTGGGTAGTGTAGTCTTATATACATACATCTATATACAGCTCTACACAGCTCTATGGCTCCACCTAGTGTCCACTATAGAATGACATGTTATTGATCATTACATCCCCCTTTCTTTGAGGTTTAACAAAATCAATATCAATCAACTTTCAAGAAAACAATAAAGATAATATCAGTAACACTTTTGTTGGTGCTCTATAAACATAAACATTTTCACAACCATCAACACATTTTCAAAGCTTTACATTATACTCAAAGATTAAGTCTATCAGGCTTTTTATACTTCACTTGTGGATCTTCTCAACATGGGTAAGTCTGATGTGTCTTCCTGAGATTGTTCTGGTGGTGATTGACAAGATGCAGTTGCGGCATTGTCATCAATCTGGTCTTGAATAGTCTTTTGTGTTTTTAGGAGGGAACGGCGGTTCCTCCTGAGAATCTGTCCTTCCACAGTTCTAACAGTGTATGACCATGGTCCTACTTCCTCAAGAACTGTAGCTTTCCTGTTCCATGCATCTGGATCCTCAATCCTGACAACATCATCCCTTGTCAATGGTTTTAGAGTTTTGGATGGCTTGTCATAGTATGATTTCTGTTTCAGCTTTAACAGTTGAAGTCTCTGTCTCAGTTCCTCACTTTGCTGTTCTTTTGCACAGCAGGGTAGCGTGGTGCACAACTTGTGACCCATTAGTAGTTCAGCAGGTGAAGAACCACAGTCTAAAGGTGAGGCTCGGTAGCTCAGCAGGGCGAGATAAGGATCAGACTTGCATTCTGTCGCTTTCTTCAGTAGCTGCTTGAGAACTTGAACACCTTTCTCTGCCTTACCATTTGACTGAGCATACAAAGGACTGGATGTGATATGCTGAAAGTCATAATGTGCTGCAAACTGTTGCCACTCCTTACAGTTGAAGCACGGACCATTGTCGCTAACGGCAATCCTGGGAATTCCATGTCTGGCGAAGATGGATTTCACATGCATTATGACACTGCTTGCTGTGGTGCTTGAGAGCAGCGCCATCTCAGGATAGTTAGAATAGTAGTCAATCACTATTAGATAGTCTTTACCATTTAAATGAAAAAGGTCCATACCAACCTTTTGCCATGGTGCTGTTGGTATGTCAGCTACTATCATTGGTTCCTTTGCTTGTTTGTTTTGGTGTTTCTGACATGTCTCACATTTGCCTATCATGTTCTCAATGTCCTTATTTATGCCAGGCCAATAAACAGTGGCCTAGAAATTGAGTGCCCTTAGCGCCGATTTTGCGGCGCTAGAGGGCCTAGCGCTGCAATTGGCGCCGGCGCTGAAATTGCCTGGGGCCCTTCCGCCGCGGTAGACCGGTAGCGCTGCGCCGGCACCGATGACATCATCGGTGTGCGCAGCGTCCCGGTTGCCATGCCGACGGGCCCCAGCGCCGAAATTCAGTTGCGGCCGCCTCGCCCGTGGCAGCCGCAACTAAGACTCTGGCAACAGAGTCTTACAAGTCTTTGCGCCGGCGCATTAAAGGCCCCGCGGCGGCCGGCCGCTTTCCCGCCGGCCGCCTGGCCGCAGCTCCCTCCCCGGACTTCCCCCCCCCCCCCGGAACAGAAGCAAGCCCGGCACTTGTCCGAGGTGCCGGGCTCATTTTTAAAAAGATTTTCGCGGGCCGCGGCCGGGTGCAGGCAGCTCCTCCTTAAGGGAAGGAGGAGGCCTGCACTTCCCGAGCCTGCTGCACCGCATCGGGTGCCGCAGCGCCGGAATTGCGGCGCGAAACGGCAGTTAGCGCCGATTTACCGCCGCAAAGACCCTTCAGTAGCGCCGGCAGCCGTTTGGGCGCGGCCCTGCTGAATTTTTGGCGCGCGCAGGGGGACTTAGCGCCGGCACTAACTTCCGGCGCTAAAGCCCTGGCTAAGCCAAAACTCAATTTCTAGGCCAGTGTCTCTTGCTCTCCTTTTGCATTTTTCAATTCCAAGGTGTCCCTCATGAATCCTTTTGAGCATGTCTTGACGTAGAGCCTGTGGAATGACTATTCTGTTCTGTTTTAGTAATAGTCCACTTGCGACTCTCAATTCTGACCTTATGTGAAAATATTTTGGACAGGAACCTTTTGGCCAACCATGATGAATGTTCTCTATTACTGTTTGTAATACTGTATCTTTTACTGTTTCTTCTGCTATTTGCTTTGATTTTGTGTCTGACACGGGCAGCGCAGCAGTGACCATACTCACATGAACATCCACGTCTTCTTCAGTAGAGCTCACATGACTCATTGTGGGTGCTCGGGATAGTGTATCTGCTAACACTATGTATTTGCCTGGTGTGTAGATCAGTTCAAAGTCATATCTTTGCAGCTTCATCATGAGTCGTTGAATCCTTGGAGACATCTCATTCAGGTTTTTTTTTATGATGGCAACCAGAGGGCTGTGGTCTGTCTCAACTGTGAAGTTGGGAAGTCCATATATGTAGCCATGAAACTTTTCTAGTCCAACTACCAAGCCCAGACATTCCTTTTCAATCTGGGCGTATCGACACTCAGTATCAGTCATAGACCTGGAGGCATAAGCAACAGGCTTCCAATCTTCACCCTCTGCTTGTAGCAAGACCGCACCTAGGCCATCTTTTGATGCATCCGTTGACACTTTGATTCTTTTTGTTGGGTCAAAGAAGATGAGTACAGGTGTGGTTGTCAGCACTGTTTTGAGGTTTGTCCACTCTTGTTCATGTCTTTCTGTCCATGCGAACTCATTTGTTTTATGTAGCAGGTCTCGCAGACAGGCTGTCTTGGCTGACAAGTTAGGAATGAACTTTCCAATGAAGTTTATCATCCCCATGACGCGTAGCACTCCTTTTTTGTCAGTGGGTCGGGGCATTTTGAGTATGGCATTTACTTTTTCCATATCTGGCTCTATTCCTTTACCAGATAGATTATCTCCTAGGAAAGTGACTTCCTGGACGCCAAACTGACACTTGGCTTTGTTGAGCTTCAGTCCATTCCGGCGTATGCTCTGTAGCACTTTAGTCAGTCTCTCATTTTGTTCTTTCAGTGTGGAGCCCCAGATGATGATGTCATCAACATAGACCTGAACTCCTTCCAGACCTTCAATTATGTGTTCCATCGCTCTATGAAAGATTTCAGATGCAGATATTATCCCAAAAGGCATTCTGAGGAAACAATACCTGCCAAATGGTGTGTTGAAGGTACAGTATTTGGTGCTCTCTTCATCCAGTTTTAGTTGCCAAAATCCTTGTGAGGCATCGACCTTTGTAAAGTATCTGGCACCTGACATTTCACTGGTGATTTCTTCTCGCTTGGGAATCTGGTAGTGTTCACGTTTTATGTTTGCATTTAAGTCCTTTGGATCCATGCATATTCTTAGATCATTGTTCTTTTTCTTTACACATACCATGGAGTTAACCCAGTCTGTTGGCTCTTCGACTTTCCTGATGACTCCTAGTGTGGTCATTCTGTCCAGTTCATTCTTGAGCCGGTCACGCAGGGGTGCTGGAACTATTCGTGGAGCATGTACCACTGGCTGAGCATCCTCCTTTAGCTGGATCTTGTAAGTGAATGGTAGAACTCCAAATCCTTTGAACACATCCTGGAAATTATTCACTACAGAATCCACCGAGTCATCTGGTCTGCTTATGGCACAGTTTATATGGTAGACTCTCTTGACCAGTTCTAAGTCCTCACAAGCTTTGTCACCCAGTAGTGAATCAAGTCTTTCAGCCACAACAGAAAACATGAGATGATGCACTTTGTCTTTGACTGTCACTTTAAGTCTGCATACACCTAAGCTATCTATTTTCTGTCCATTATAGTCCTTCAGTAGTACTGACTTTTTCTGTATTTTGGGCTTTCTTTCATATTGTTAATTTCACTCATACTGATTAAGTCTGCTTTTGCCCCAGTGTCTAGTTTCAAGGTAACTAATGCTCCATTTACCTGCAGTGGGATCAACCATTTGTCCTCTTTTACTGCATTAACTTTATGTTCAGCATTGTCCATTTCTGAGGGCTGCACATTTTCTGTATCCTTTTTGATATTGTCACATGACACCATTCCTACAAAAAATGTCTCACTTAAATCAGTGTCCTCAATTACATTAACTCGTTGCCCTTTCTTAGTTTTTACTTTTGAAAAGCATTGTTTGGCAAAGTGATTCTTTCCATTACACTTTGTGCACATTTTTCCAAACGCTGGGCATTGTCTTAACTGGTGTTTGTAACCACAGCGTTTACAATTAAAAATTTCATCCTCCGATTGCTTTTCATTTCTGTTCTGCCCACGTTTCTTCCCCTTGTAGGACACAGCACCGACAGCAGCATTATCACTCATTACAATCGCATCATTATTGATTTCACTGAAAGTCTTTGCGTGCTTTCGAGCTAGCTCGCTGGCTTGGCATATTTTCACTGCATTTTCCAAATTTAGTTCGGTTTCTCTCAACAGACGTTCCCTGACTTTTTTATCATGAATACAAAACACAATCTGGTCACGAATCATGGATGCTTTGAGCTCAGAGAAATTACATGTCTGTGCTTTCAGTTTCAGATCAGTTATAAAGCTATCAAAAGCCTCATTTTGCTGTTGTGTCCTTGAACAGAAGATGTACCTCTCATAGGTTTCATTCTTTTTGGGAGAACAATGTGTATCAAACTTCTTTAGCGCATCGTCTAATTTGTCTCTGTTCTCCGCTGGATTAAATACAAATGTATTAAATACCTCTACCGCCTGTGGGCCTGCAACCGTGAGCAGCAACGCTATTTTTCTTGTGCCTGACTTCGTACCGAATCCGATGGCAGCAATGTAGAGTTCGAATTGTTGTTTGAAAGTCTGCCAATTGTAGTCGATATTTCCTGTGAGTTTCAAACGCTCTGGTGGCTTCAAATTCTCCATGTCGCTTTTCACAATTTACTCTTGGTACCATCTTATGTTCATTAATAAATAGACATTCTTATTATGAACACAGCTAGCTTTTGCTAGACACTTTTATTGAGTACATGTGGACTAGGTACAGTATCTGTAGAGGCATCCATCTTGACTGCTTCCTTGTGGGTAGCCTAGTGCATTGTGGTTAATGTAGTCTTAAACACATACAGCTGGGTAGTGTAGTCTTATATACATACAGCTATATACAGCTCTACACAGCCCTACGGCCCCACCTAGTGTCCACTATAGAATGACATGTTATTGATCATTACAGACAGCACACAGTATTCTAGCTGCGGCTTAACTAGTGTTTTATACAGTTCAAGCATAACCTCCCTGCTCTTATATTCTATGCCTCGGCTAATAAAGGCAAGTATCCTGTACGCCTTCTTAACCACCTTATCTACCTATACTGCTACCTTCAGGGATCTGTGGACATGCACTCCAAGGTCCCTCTGATCTTCTGCACTTCTCAGTGTCCTATCATTTATAGTATATTCCCTTGCCTTGTTAGCCCTCCCCAAATGCATTACCTCACACTTCTCCAGATTGAATTCCATTTGCCACTGTTCTGCCCACCTGACCAGGCAGTCCATTGATATCTTCCTGCAGTCTGCAGCTTTCTTCTTCATTATCAACCACACGGTCAATTTTTGTATCATCTGCAGACTTCTTAATCATACTTTCTACATTCAAGTCCAAATCATTGATATATACCACAAAAAGCAAAGGACTCAGTACTGAGCCCTGCGGCACCCCACTGGAAACAGCCTTCCAGCCACAAAAACACCCTTCGACCAGTACCCTTAGTTTTCTGCTTCTGAGCCAATTTTGGATCCAACTTGCCACTTTGCCTTGGATCCCATGGGCTTTTACTTTATTGTGGGCTCTCTTGTCCTGTAAGGAGGGAAAGAAGAGAAGGTTGAGTGAGAGTGATGGAATGAGTGTAAGGAATGGATGGGTTACATCTTTAGAGGGTGACTATTATGGAGTGGGGTGGCAATGCCAAGCGCCCTCCTTGTGTGTTGTTAGTTGGTATGATTGCATTAGGATGAGGGTGAGTGTGAGGGGTGGTTAGTCAGATGGGGATGTGATAATGTAGATAGAGAGAGAGGGGTGGGTGGACATGCAAGGTATGTTGGTGTGAGTAATGATGTGCAGGAGCAGGCTTGGGAAGGCAGAGTGATGGGGATGTGATGAGAGGCACAGCAGGATGAAGTTGAGTGTGGCTTTATACTCACCTTTCCTGATCTAATGCGATCATTGAAGCATTTCCAGCGCTGCACCCAGGTCCTCCTGACCACATTCCTGCTGTTGACTTCCTCTGCTATTTGGAGCCAGGCTCCTTTAGTCTGCTAGAGAGGTCTCTTCCGCCCATCGGAAGGGAAGAGGAGCCCCCTGCATACTCTCGCTCCCTCCACCTGCATATGGAGGGAGTCATTTGAGAACCTGGGTGCAGCCTTCTGCCTCTGTGGAGTCATGTTTGCTAGTGTTTGGAACACTCCAATGGTGCAGTGACATGTGCCTGCACACTCCTAAAGGAACCTTCAAATGCAATGTGCCCACGGCTCCTTTAAATATTCCAGTTGAAAACGTGTCATCGATGATGTCATCAGACCCGTACCATTTAGTAGGGCCGGGTAACACTCAGGGCTGCCTTAATAGGTGCCATTAATGGAAAGTCGGTCTCAGAAGCAGGATGGAATGAAGAACAAGGTCGCGACCCGCCACGGCGACCGTGTGCACCTGACCCGCCCAGGTGCAGAATATTCCAGCCTGTCTTTTTCTGTCATTTCAGTTTTACTTTTCAATTTCTGATGTCTGTTGTGAGCTTTAATTTCTCTCTTTTTCCTAATTCTTTTGTTGCTCTTTGCTTGACGAACAAAGGAATTTTTATGTAACTCTTTTACAGACTCTGTCTGCTGTGAAAGGGCTGGTATTAACTTCTCGCCCCCCTGCACAATTTCTTTCCTTCTTCTCTGTTGGACAAAGGGAAGGGTGTAATGACATAGACTACAGGGGGAAGGGGGCACTGGGGAACCAGTTGAAAATCTTAGTCCCTTTCTCGGTTCCTGAAACATTACAACTGCCTCTCTCACTGCTGATCTCAGACCTGCAACTTAAAAAAAATTATTTCATGGGATGTGGGCGTCGCTGGCAAGGCCAGCATTTATTGCCCATTAATTGCCCTTGAGAAGGTGGTGATGAGCCACCTTCTTGAACCGCTGCAGTCCGTGTGGTGAAGTTACTGCCACAGTGCTGTTAGGGAGGGAGTTCCAGGATTTTGATTCAGCGACGATGAAGGAACGGCGATATACTTCAAAGTCAGGATGGTTTGTGACTTGGAGGGGAACTTGGAGGTGGTGGTGTTCCCATGTGCCTGCTGCCCTTCTCCTGCTAGGTGGAAGAGGTCATTGTAATGTATGTACCTTTAAGGGGAGAACTACTTTTTACAGCTCCTGTATACTGTAGTACCGGCAGTGACCACACCTGTATATAAACCCTGCGTAGGGATCTGTATAGTTAGTTCTAGAGTAACCCTCATTCAGTAAACACCTGTTGATCGTTCCCTGCAGTCTCTTGTCTAATTATTGAAGGACACAACATCAAGATACACGGATCTAACATTGGCGACGAGCAGATTCAAACCTACCTGCAACACTGCATCACCTCCCAGGGATTCACTCCTGGAGAACGGTGGAAGAAGGCCGAGTCCAGAAGCACGGGCGTCGACCACGGGAAACCCCCCAGCATCGCAGGGGAGGCTGTCGAGGGCCAGGCTTGGCTTTCCAGCCACGGTGGTCCAGCGAAATGGGCTGGCAACAGGTAATGCGCAGACGCTTCCCAGACAGCGGCGGCTAGAGCCGACCGACGGCACAGAAAAAGGCCGAGCAGCATCGACGGGGGAGAGAGAGGGGGTAGAGCGCACAGGGCACAGCCAGTGTTCAGGACCAAGCGGCGACAACGAGAGAGAGCAGAGCGCAGTCGGTGTTCAAGGGCCGAGCAGCGTCAGCGGGAAAGAAAGGAAAGCGCGGGAGACGCCATTTTGAGCCGCAGCGGGGAAGAAGGGAGAGCGCGGGAGACGTCATTTTGAGCCAGTCTAACCACATCCAGGCATGCCGAAGAGTGGCAGTGTCACAGCGTTCGACAATGAAATCGAAGATTGGACGACATATGTCGAACGCATAGAAGTGTACTGCAAGGCGAATGAAGTGCCAGATGACAGGAAAGCGCTGGTATTGTTGAATTCAATGGGTGCAAAAACGTATGGCTTACTGCGAAACCTAGTGACCCCAGAGAAGCCAGTGGAAAAGGATTTTCAAAACATAGTGTCAATCCTACAGGACCACTTAGACCCCACACCGCTGCTGATAGTGGAAACATTTAAGTTTCACAAAAGGAACCAGCATTAAGACGAAAGTAATGCTGAGTATGTAACGGAACTGCGCAAGCTATCGAAACACTGCCAGTTTGGAACGGGACTAGCAGATACTTTAAGGGACAAGTTTGTGTGTGGGCTTCAAAGTGAAGGAACCCAGAAACAGCTTCTATCAGAAAAGGATCTTAAGCTGGACAAGGCTTTCAGCATGGCAGTATCACACGAAGCAGCAGCACAGGACGCGGCAGAGATACAACGGAGACCGCAAGAATATAGCACAAATGAAATGTCATACGGAACAGTGAAGTGCTATCGCTGCGGCAGAACAACACACGACCATAAGGATTGCTGGTTCAAGGACAAAGTGTGCAGACAGTGTGGAAAAGTAGGACACATAGCAAGAGTCTGCAGGTCGGGAAAGAAAACCAGTAGCAAGAAATCTCCACAGGAGAAGTACAAGAAGGTACATAAGGTGACGGAGAGTGGTTCAGACGAACAGAAAAGTGAGATACAGACTCCGGAAGCAAGGAGCTGGGTTGTCTGAAACTACATAATGTGATCAAAATGGAGAATCACCAAACTATCTGGGTCACGCTCAAGATAGCAGGAGTCCAAGTGAAAATGGAATTGGACACAGGATCAGTCCTAACAGTCATAAACCGAAGGGACTACAAGCGGCTATTCTCACATATACCCTTGAGAGGTACAAAGATTGTCTTGAAGACGTACACGGGGCAAAATGTCTACCCCAAAGGAAAAATAAGGGTGAACGTTATATATAACGGCAAGGAAACACCAAAAATGGACCTATATGTATTGCCAGATGGAGGACCACCACTACTAGGACGTGAATGGATCCGGAAGATACAGCTAGATTGGCATTCCATACAAGCACTGACAGTAGATGCCAAAAAGGATGATGACGTCACATCTGGTCGACTGTCAAAAATGCTAACTGACGCACAAGAAGTGTTCCAGCAGGGACTCGGAACACTAAAAGGCATAACAGCGACGATCAAAATAGAGGAAAATGCAAGCCCAAAGTTTTTTAAGGCCAGACTTATGCGATCCGCCCAGCCGTCGAAGCAGAGCTGGAAGGTTTGGAACGTTCAGGAGTACTGTCCAAAGTGGACTGGAGCGAGTGGGCTACACCCATCGTTCCTGTAATGAAGAGGTCGTTGAGTAATACGCCTGGGGAACCAAAGAAGGTTCGCATCTGTGGGGACTTTAAGGTGACAGTGAACCCAGTCCTTCACACTGCACAATATCCGCTTCCGCGGATTGAAGATATTTTCGCCTCGCTATCTGGAGGGAAACGCTTCACTAAGATTGATCTGGCCCAGGCGTACCTGCAAATGGAGGTAGAAGAAGCCTCGAAACAGTACCTCACGATCAACACTCATAAAGGTCTCTACCAATACAATCGGCTGGTGTTCGGGGTAGCATCAGCTCCAGCTATTTGGCAAAGGGCAATGGATCAAGTCCTGCAAGGGATTCCAGGGACCCAGTGTTATTTGGACGACATCCTGGTTACGGGCGAAAATGACAGTGATCACCTCGCCAACCTGGAGCAGGTGCTCACTAGATTGAAGGAATATGGGCTCCGAGCTCATCGCCACAAATGCGAGTTTTTCCAGAAGCAGATCTCGTATTGTGGCCATGTTATTGATAAAGAGGGGTTGCATAAGTCCCCTGAAAAGATTGAGGCAATAGTCAAGGCTCCAGCACCGGAAAATGTGTCACAACTGAGGTCGTTCCTCGGGCTGGTGAACTACTACCATAAGTTCTTGCCGAACTTGTCTACCGTACTACACCCACTGAACACCCTACTGCAAACGGGGGTACCATGGAAGTGGAGTGACGAATGTAAACGAGCTTTCCAGAAGAGCAAATCATTGATCACATCAAAAGAGGTGTTGGCTCATTTCAACCCAGCACTACCAATTCGGTTGGCGTGTGATGCATCACCCTATGGCATTGGGGCGGTGCTGTCGCACAAATTCCCGGACGGCTCGGAGGGGCCAGTAGCCTTTGCGTCTCGGTCACTAACCTCAGCCGAGCGTAACTACGCCCAGATTGACAGGGAGGCCCTCAGCCTAGTGTGGGGAGTGAAAAAGTTCAATCACTATCTGCACGGGCAGAAGTTCACCTTGCTGACTGACCACCAACCACTTGTCTCCATCTTTAATCCAAAGAAGGGCGTTCCGGTGATGACTGCGCAACGGCTACAAAGATAGTCCCTTTTTCTAGGGGCTCACCAATATGAAATCGAGTATAAGGGCACGGAACAGCATGGTAACGCTGATGGGCTATCACGCCTGCCACTGCCTACTGCGGAGGAAGCACCAGCAGTGGATCCTGTCGAAATATTTCATTCGACTATCATTGAATGCTTGCCAGTAACTAACGCTGGTATAGAGAAGGAGACCAGAAATGACCCGACACTGTCTCGGTTATATGATTTGACAGTGAAGGGATGGCCAGCACATGGTGACTCACTGTTGCCAGCATTCTCATCCAGAAGAGAACAGCTGTCAGTATGCCAGGGGACCTTGATGTGTGGATCCCGAGTGGTAATTCCACCCAAGTTAAGGGAGAGAGTGCTCAATGAGCTTCACGAAGGTCATCTGGGAGGGGTGAAAATGAAAAGCCTTGCTAGGGCTTATGTGTGGTGGCCAGGGATCGATCAGCAAATCGAGGACCTGACAAAGAGCAGCTCAGGATGCCAGAAGGTCCAAAACGCACCACCACATGCCCCTCTACACCCATGGGAGTGGCCCTCATCTCCATGGCAATGGGTGCATATTGATTTTGCTGGTCCATTCATGGACTCAATGTTTTTAATAGCCGTGGATGCGCCCTCGAAATGGCCTGAGGTGATCAAAATGTCCTCCACCACCACGGAGAAAACTATTGCAGTCCTACGGACCATTTTTGCCAGGAACGGCTTGCCAGAGCAGATTTGCTCTGATAACAGACCACAGTTTGTGTCCAAAGAGTTTCGAAGATTTATGAAAAGGAATGCGGTAAGGCATTACACATCCACCCCGTATCATCCAGCCACAAATGGATTGGCTGAGAGCTTCGTACAAACCTTTAAAAAAGCAGTAAAGGCCATGTGCGATGACGACATTCCACTGCAGCATAAGGTGGACAATTTCCTGTTAGCCTACAGAAATGCGACACATGCAGTCACCAACCAGGCCCCAGCCATGATGTTCTTTAACCGAAGGTTGAGATCTCGTCTGGATTTGCTCAGACCAAATGTACGAAGAGATGTTGAGAATAAGCAATTCCAGCACATCAATGAGAAGCCGACAAGGAGCTTCAATGTAGGGCAACCAGTCTTGGCCCGCGACTACCGAACAGAGAAATGGCAACCAGGAAGGATATGCACACGGCAGGGCCCACTAATGTACACAGTGGATGTTGGGGAGAACATTGTGAGATGCCATGCTGACCAGATCCTAGAGTTACAGGAACGAGTCAACCCCATGTCTCGGCCATACGTACCTGGTGAGGAACCCGACGTACAGGTCGCATCTACCCCAGAAACAGTAGCATCGGAAGCTGATGAACTAACCGACGACAGGGGGCCAGAATCGCCTCCGCACCAAGAGCAAGACACTCGGGAAAGGCGCTATCCAGAAAGGATCAGGAAGCCTCCCCAAAGACTGAATTTATAAATAGACTATTTTAAGCTAATGTTGCATGTTAAAAGTGTTAATTGTAATTAGTTGATATTTAATTGTTAAATGAGTGTTATGGTACTGTTAATCTAAAAGGGGAGGAATTGTAATGTATGTACCTTTAAGGGGAGAACTACTTTTTACAGCTCCTGCATACTGTAGTACCGGCAGTGACCACACCTGTATATAAACCCTGAGTAGGGATCTGTAGAGTTAGTTCTAGAGTAACCCTCATTCAGTAAACACCTGTTGATCATTCCCTGCAGTCTCTTGTCTAATTATTGTAGGACACAACATCAAGATACACGGATCTAACAGTCATGGGTTTGGGAGGTGCTGCTGAAGAAGCCTTGGTGAGTTGCTGCAGTGCATCTTGTAGATGGTACACACTGCAGCCATGGTACGCTGGTGGTGGAGGAAGTGAATGTTTAAGATGGGGGATGGAGTGCCAATCAAGCAGGCTGCTTTGTCCTGGATGGTGTTGAGCTTCTTGAGTGTTTTTGGAGCTGCATTCATCCAGGCAAGTGGAGAGTATTCCATCACACTCCTTACTTGTGCCTTGTAGATGGTGGAAAGGCTTTGGGGAATCAGGAAGTGAGACACTCGCCGCAGAATACCCAGCATCTGACCTGCTCTTGTTGCCACAGTATTTACGAGGCTGGTCCAGTTAAGTTTCTGGTCAATGGTGACCCCCAGGATGTTGATGGTGAGGGATTCGGTGATGGTAATGCCGTTGAATGTCATGGGGAGGTTGTTAGACTCTCGCTTGTTGGAGATAGTCAATGACTGGTGATGCGCTATCAATTACTCATAAAAGACGGAGAGTTAGGAGAGTAACTAAAAGGCTTTTATTAGCAAAGAACAGAGCGTGCCTCTCGTGGTTGACTGGGTTCCAAGAAGGCAGGGGGCTGCAGAGCAATCACCTTTATACCTGGGCCTGTGGGTGGAGCCAGGGGCGGAGCCAGCAGAGACATGCTGAGGCATGCATAGGTACAACAGTGTGCAACAACAACAACAACGGTGAACAACAATAACAGTGGTTTACCACATTCACCCCTTGTTTAAAATTGAGTCCGGCGGGGTGAAGTGTACTAAAGGTTCGTGTAAGTAAGTCTATCAGGTGGCCTTGTATGCCGTCCTGATCGTCGTGGTGGCGGTGGTGATGGTGCAGCATCCAACGTTGAATCTGGCGTCTCATTGAGTGGTTGGGTGGTCAATGACGGGTCCTGGGGCTGCGGCATGCCGTCTAGCGGGGTTGGGTTGTGGGTAGTGGTGGATGGCAATGGTAGTGTTTCAGGGGCACCCGAAAGTGCGAGGTCTCGTATGGAGACTGTGTCCTCCCGCCCGTCCGGGTACGCTACGTAAGCGTACTGGGGGTAGGCGTGGGTAATGGTGGGTGGCGAGGGAGGTGTTTCAGGAGCACCCGAAGGTGCAAGGTCTCGTATGGAGACTGTGTCCACCCGCCCGTCCGGGTACACCACGTAAGCATACTGAGGGTTGGCATGGAGGAGGCTCACCCTCTCGACCAGGGGGTCCGTCTTATGGGACCTCACGTGCTTCCGCAGTAGGACGGGTCCTGGAGAAGTCAGCCATGTCGGTAACGAGATCCCCGATGTGGACTTCCTGGGGAAGGAGAACATTCTCTCGTGAGGGGTAGCATTGGTGGCTGTACAGAGCAGTGACCGAATGGAATGGAGCGCCGCAGGGAGGACTTCCTGCCAGCGAGAGGTCGGAAGGCCCTTAGATTTCAAGTTTAAAAGGACTGCCTTCCAGACCGTCGCATTCTCCCTTTCCACCTGGCCATTCCCCCGGGGGTTGTAGCTGGTGGTCCTGCTTGTAGCAATGCCTCTCGCGAGCAGGTACTGCCGAAGTTCGTCGCTCATAAAGGATGAACCCCTGTCACTATGAATATAGCTAGGGAAACCAAACAAGGCGAAGAGGTCATTCAGACATTTAATGACCGTGGTACTGGTCATGTCTGAGCAAGGGATGGCAAACGGGAAACGGGAGTACTCGTCAATTATGTTGAGGAAGTACACATTGCGGTCGGAGGAGGGGAGGGGCCCTTTAAAATCGAAGCTCAGCCGTTCAAATGGGCGCGTGGCTTTGATCAGGCTAGCTCTGTCTGGCCTATAAAAATGCGGTTTGCACTCGGCACAGATTTGGCAGTTCCTGGTCATGGTCCTGACCTCCTCGATGGAGTAGGGCAAGTTACGGGATTTGATGAAGTGAAAAAACCTGGTGACCCCCGGGTGGCAGAGGTCATTGTGGAGGGTCTTCAGTCTATCAACCTGCGCGTTGGCGCATGTACCACGTGATAGGGCATCTGGGGGCTCATTGAGTTTCCCGGGCCGGTACAAGATATCGTAATTGTAGGTGGAGAGTTCGATTCTCCACCTCAAGATCTTGTCGTTCTTGATTTTGCCCCTCTGCTTATTATTAAACATAAAAGCTACTGAACGCTGGTCAGTGAGCAGGGTAAATTGTTTTCCGGCCAGGTAATGCCTCCAATGTCGCACAGCTTCCACAATGGCCTGGGCCTCCTTTTCGACAGAGGATTGTCGAATCTCGGGGCCCTGGAGGGTCCTTGAGAAAAAGGCCACGGGTCTCCCCGCCTGGTTAAGGGTTGCAGCTAGGGCAAAGTCGGATGCGTGGCTTTCCACTTGGAAAGTGATGGACTCATCCACTGCGTGCATCGTGGCCCTTGCAATATCTCTTTTTATGAGAGTGAAGGCTGCACAGGCCTCTGCTGCCAGGGGGAAGGAGGTGGACTTGATGAGGGGTCTGGCTTTGTCCGCATAGTTCGGCACCCACTGAGCATAGTACGAGAAAAACCCTAGGCATCTCTTCAGTGCTTTTTGGCAGTGGGGGAGGGGGAGCTCCATAAGGGGGCGCATCCTGTCGGGGTCGGGGCCAATGACTCCGTTCTCCACTACACAGCCAAGGATGGCAAGGCGCATGGTACGAAACATACACTTGTCCTTGTTGTATGTTAGGTTCAGCCGCTGGGCCGTACGGAGGAATTTCTCTAGGTTAACATCATGGTCCTGCTGGTCGTGGCCGCAGATGGTGACGTTGTCTAGATAGGGGAAAGTGGCCTGGAGCGCGTTTTGGTCAACCATCCGGTCCATCTCCCGTTGGAAGACTGAAACCCCATTGGTGACGCCGAAGGGAACTCTGAGGAAGTGGTAGAGACGACCGTCAGCTTCAAAAGCCGTGTACTGGCGGTCCTCAGCCCTGATGGGGAGCTGGTGGTATGCCGACTTCAGATCAATCGTCGAGAACACCCGGTATTGTGCTATCTGATTGACCATGTCAGATACTCGGGGGAGTGGGTATGCATCTAGCTGGGTGTAGCGATTGATCGTCTGGCTGTAGTCAATGACTAGGCGCTGTTTTTCGCCAGTCTTCACTACCACCACTTGTGCTCGCCATGGGCTGGTGCTACTTTCAATAATCCCTTCCTTCAGGAGTCTCGCTACCTCGGATTTAATGAAGCTCCTATCCCCGGCACTGTAACGCCTGCTTTTGGTAGCAATGGGCTTACAGTCGCGGGTGAGGTTAGCGAACAAGGAGGGGGGGGGGGAACTTTAAGGGTGGAGAGGCTGCAAATGGTGCGCGGCGGGTGATTTAAAAGCTGCTGGCTGCAGGCTGTGAGTGGGGGGAGGGGTCCGTCGTACGCTAATGTGACACTCTTAAGGTGGCACTGAAAATCCAACCCCAGTAGAACGGCAGCGCAGAGATGTGGCATGATCAGAAGTTTAAAATTTTTGTATTCTGTGCCCCGTACTGAAAGGGTCACTACACAGTAGCCAACGACGTCCGCTGACTGGGCTTTGGAAGCCAAAGAGATCCGATGGCGCGTCGGCAGGACCGGGAGAGAGTAATTGCGCACCGTGTCGGGGTGGATAAAGCTCTCCGTGCTCCCGCTGTCAAAAAGGCAGGTAGTGGCGCGGCCACTTACCGTAATGTCCATCATGGACCTGGACAGTTGATGAGGGAGAGATGGTCCAGCGTCACGGAGGCCAGCGTATGGTCGAGCCAGTCGATGTGGTCGTCAGATGAGGCGGTGGTTGAGTCCGGGTCCCCCGTGGTTGAAGTTGGAGACGTCCAAGATGACGGACAAAATGGCGGCGCCCATGATCCCGATCCCCACGTGGCTGGGGGAGCCCAAGATGGCGGACAAGATGGCTGCCCCCACGGTTCGCACGCGGCGCTGCTCGCGTTAGCGGTTTTACCTTTGCAGGCGCTGACATAGTGTCCTTTCTTCCCGCAGCCGGAGCAGGTAGCGTTTCTCGCCGGGCAGCGTGCTCTGGGGTGTTTTGCCTGGCCACAAAAATAGCATTTCTGTGCCTTGGACATCGCAGCAGCAGTTGAAGGTGGCGGTCCCATGACCCAAGGTTGTGGCGTCCACGTTGCGGAGCGGTTAGGGGAGAAGGCGTCCATATTCCTGTGGGCCGCGTCGAGCGAGAGCGCGAGGGACACTGCCTTTCTCAGGTCCTTTTCTCCCTTTTCCAACAGTCTCTGCCGGGAGTAGTCGGACCTTAGACCCGCAACGAAAGCATCTCGGATCAGTCCCTCCGTGTGTGCTGCGGCTGATACTTCTTTGCAATCGCAGCCTCGGCCGAGTATCCGTAGTGGCCGTAGGAAGGCCTCCACCGATTCCCCGGGCTGCTGTCTGCGGGATCTTAAGAGGTGCCTGGCATAGACCGTATTTACCGGGCGTGCGTATTGCCCTTTTAGCAGATCGATAGCTGCCGCGTAGGTCGTCGCGTCCTGGAATATTGTATAAACTTGGTGGCTCACCTTTGAGGCCAGGATTTCCAGCTTGTTTTCGTCCAGGGTCACAGTTGAGGCTTGCAGGTAGGCCTCGAAGCAATGCAGCCAATGCGCGAATTTGGTAGCCGAACCCGATTCTTGGGGGTCTAGGTCCAGGCATGTTGGTCTGAGGGCTCGCAGCAGCTCCTGCTGCTCAGCGTTTGGTGCAGCAGCCTGCCGCTCAGCGTTTGTTGTCGACATTTTGTTTTTGCTAATAAAATTGATGCGCTATCAATTACTCATAAAAGACGGAGAGTTAGGAGAGTAACTAAAAGGCTTTTATTAGCAAAGAACAGAGCATGCCTCTCGTGGTTGACTGGGTTCCAAGAAGGCAGGGGGCTGCAGAGCAATCACCTTTATACCTGGGCCTGTGGGTGGGGCCAGGGGCGGAGCCAGCAGAGACATGCTGAGGCATGCATAGGTACAACAGTGTGCAACAACAACAACAACGGTGAACAACAATAACAGTGGTTTACCACAACTGGCACTTGTGTGGCACAAATGTTAGCTGCCACTTATCAGCCCAAGCCTGAACGTTGTCCAGGTCTTGTTGCATGCGGGCATGGACTGCTTCATTATCTGGGGAGTTGTTCAGGCATTCAGTTACATAATGGCTGATCTGTATCTTAACTCCATTTATGTGGTTGGTCCAGTTAAGTTTCTGGTCAATGGTATCCCCCAGGATGTTGATGGTGGGGGATTCGGCGATGGTAATGCCGTTGAATGTCAAGGGGCAGTGGTTAGACTCTCGCTTGTTGGAGATAGTCATTGCCTGGCACTTGTGTGGCACGAATGTTACCTGCCACTTATCAGCCCAAGCCTGAACGTCGTCCAGGTCTTGTTGCATGCGGGCATGGACTGCTTCATTATCTGAGGAGTTGTGAATGGCACTGAACACTGTGCAGTCATCAGCGAACATCCCCATTTCTGACCTTATGTTGGAGGAAAGGTCATTGATGAAGCAGCTGGAGATGGTTGGGCCTAGGACACTGCCCTGAGGAACTCCAGCAGTGATGTCCTGGGGCTGTGATGATTGACCTCCAACCACCACAACCATCTTCCTTTGTGCTATGTATGACTCCAGCCAGTGGAGAGTTTCCCCCCCCGATTTCCATTGACTTCAATTTACTCGGGCTTCTTGATGCCACACTCGGTCAAATACTGCTTTGATGTCAAGGGCAGTGACTCTCACTTCACCTCTGGAATTCAGCTCCTTTGTCCATGTTTGGACCAAGGCTGTAATGATGTCGGGAGCTGAGTGGTCCTGGCGGAACCTAAACTGGGCATCTGTGAGCAAGTTATTGGTGAGTAAGTGCTGCTTGATAGCACTATCGATGACACCTTCCATCACTTTGCTGATGATTGAGAATAGGCTGATGGGACGTTAATTGGCTGGATTGGATTTGTCCTGCTTTTTGTGGACAGGACATACCTGGGCAGTTTTCCACATTGTCTGGTAGATGCCAGTGTTGCAGCTGAACTGGAACAGCTTGGCTAGAGGTGCGGCTAGTCCTGGAGCACAAGTCTTCAGCATGATAGCCAGGATGTTGTCGGGGCCCATAGCCTTTGCTATATCCAGTGCGCTCAGCCGTTTCTTCATATCATGTGGAGTGAATCGAATTGGCTGAAGATTGGCTTCTGTGATGGTGGGGACCTCAGGAGTAGGCCAATATGGATCATCCACTCGGCACTCCTGGCTGAAGATGGTTGCAAACGCTTCAGTCTTGTCTTTTGCACTCATGTGCTGGGCTCTACCATCATTGAGGATGGGAATATTCATGGAGCCTCCTCCTCCTGTTAGTTGTTTAATGGTCCACCACCATTCACGGCTGGATGTGACGGGACTGCAGAGCTTTGATCTGATCCGTTGATTGTGGGATCGCTTAGCCCTGTCTATAGCATGGTGCTTCCACTTTTTAGCATGCATGTAGTCCTGTGTTGCAGCTTCCCCAGGTTGGCATCTAATTTTTAGGTACACCTGGTGCTGCTCCTGGCATTCTCTTCTACACTCCTTATTGAACCAGGGTTGGTTCCCTGGCTTGATTTGGTTCCCTGGTAGAGTGAGGGATATGCCGGGCCATGAGGTTACAGATTGTGATGTAATACAATTCTGCTGCTGGTGATGGCCCTCAGTGCCTCATGGATGCCCTGTTTTGAGCTGCTAGATCTGTTCTGAATCTATCCCATTTAGCATGGTGGTAGTGCCACACAACACGATGGAGAGTGTCCTCAGTGTGAAGACGGGACTTCGTCTCCACAATGACGGTGCGGTGGTCACTGCTACCAATACTGTCATGGACATCTGCGACAGGTAGATTGGTGAGGACGAGGTCAAGTAAGTTTTTCCCTCGTGTTGGTTCTCTCACCACCTATGTCCTTCAGGACTCGGCCAGCTCGGTCAGTAGTGGTGCTACCGAGCCACTCTTTGTGATGGACATTGAAGTCCTCCACCCAGAGTACATTCTGTGCCCTTGCTACTCTCAGTGTTCCTTCCAAGTGGTGTTCAACATGGAGGAATACTGACTCATCAGCTGAGGAAGGGCGGTAGGTGGTAATCAGCAGGAGGTTTCCTTGCCCATGGCTGAAGCCATGAGACTTCATGGGGTCCGGAGTCAATGTTGAGGACACCCAGGGCCACTCGTTCCCGACTGTATACCACTGTGCTGCCACCTCCGGTGGGACAGAACATACCCACGATGGTGATGGTGGAGTTTGGGACATTGGCTGAATGGTATAATTCTGTGAGTATGACTATGTCAGGCTGTTGCTTGACTAGTCTGTGGAACAGTTCTCCCAATTTTGGCACAAGTCCCCAAATGTTGGTGAGGAGGACATTGCATTGTCAACTGGGCTGGGTGTGTTGTTGCCGTGTCCGTAGCTGATGCCGAGGTCGATGCCGGGTGGTCCATCCGGTTTCATTCTTATTATTATGTTTCATAGCAGTTTGTTACAACTGAGTGGCTTGCTAGGCCATTTCAGAGGGCAGTTAAGAGTCAACCACATTGCTGTGGGTCTGGAGTCACATATAGACCAGACCAGGTAAGGACATTAGTGAACGAGATTTTTTTTTTTACGACAGTCCGAAGTTTCATTACCATTATTGATACTAGCTTTTTTATTCCAGTTTTATTTCATTAACTCACGTCTCTGGATCATTAGCCCAGGCCTCTGGATTACTAGCCCAGTGACAATACCACGATGCTACTGTTCCTGTGGCCGAGGTCACTGGCTCAGCAAACTCGACAGCGGTGACGGTAATGGCACAAAGTGCCAGAATGTGCCGATGGCACCCCTTCGCACTTGGGGGTCACTCTTGTACCTCAACTAAGTTGGCATTCTCCATTTGTGAGCCTAGACCTCGCAGCTGGGATTTCCTGCCCTCTGCCCACCAATTTTTAGGTGGACCTGGGGCAGGTGGTAAACGGGCCAGGAATGCACTATTTTTACATGCTCCTGACTTTTTTGGGGCCAGGTCCAACGTCATACAATATGGCCGCCCATATATAAGAACTTGCAAATAAGGAAAATATGTCCTGCAACGTATTTCTTGTCATGTTGCCATAGGAATGTTGGTTGCTAGCATTGACTGTTGCTGTGGCAGCAGGCCAGAGAAGGGAATATGTTTGTCCTCCTTACCCCAGGGAATACCAAAGTCAATAGTCCGTGCTCTTTAAACTGATTGAACTTTGCCAATTACTAGCCGGATACAAGCTTTGAATGGATTGCAAACCCACCCAGCTCCCCCCTAATCCTGCCAGTACACAGCTCTCCCAACTAACTATAAAAGTGCTAGCTCCAACACACTCAGTGCCCAAGTACAGGAGACAGAACCTAGAGATTGTGAGTTCAAATTGAATTCAATACATCTGGTGATTTGTGCGCTGGCGCCAGATTAAATGACCATGAAATCTACAGATTGTTGTAAGAACCCAACTGGTACACTAATGTCCCTCAGGGAAGAGACCAGCCAACCCTACCGGCTCTGACTTATATGTGGCTCCAACCCCATATGGTGTGGTTAACTCTTACTGCCCTCTGAAGTGGCCATGCAAGCCATTCAGTTGTAAAACAATCGCTTGCAGGATGAGCATAAATACAGCTTGCTAGTGTCACCCAAATCCTGAGAACAATTTCAAGAACAGATAACTTTTGATGAATTCATTAGCTATGTGCTAATACTTGCGGTTTCATTAATGGTTTATTGATTTTACACGATTGTTTAATGGGCACCATTCACTGGGATAAAGAGATTGAGAGAGAGACAGGTAGAGAGAGTCAAAGATAGAGAGACAGGCAAAGAGGGACTGAGACAGGGTACAGATAGACAGACAGAAAGGGAGCGTCAAACATAGAGAGACAGAGAGGGAGTGAGACAGAGAGCGACAGAGAGACGGACAGAGAGGGACTGAGACAGGGACATTGTTGCGTCGGTACCTTTCTACCTAGACACAATTTAGGACTCAGAACTCAGAGATTCAAACATGAAGTGCTTTATTGGAAGGAAAGGAAGTTCTGGAAAGTTCCGAACAAAGAGAGCTAAAACTTAACAGAGAACACCCAACCATTTATTTCCTGTGACAGCGCCACCACAGGTGGGAGGAGAACACACAATAGAACACACAATACATAACATTTCCTCCCCTCTTAAATGGAAGGTCCACATTATTCCTCAACAGGTAAGTTACTTTCAATGCACTCAACGAACCTAGGGTAGAGGTAGACTGCCTCAAACCCTGACTTTACCCTGGGGTTTATTCTGCCCCAGTCTTGTGGGTAAGTCACTAAGCCTACAGATCCAAGCGTCTTGGAGGCCGCCGCTCTCTGACAGGATACCGGCGGTCATCGCTGGCTTCCACAGCAGTAGGCATTGACACAGGCCTGGATGGAGAAGGTGCCTGTGTCAGTTGAAAGTCAGGAGTTTGCACAGGTGGAACAGTCTCTTTGACTTCCTGTGTTGGAGAAGGGCACTGTGGCAAAGGATGCTGGTTTGCGGTATCATCCGGAAACAGTTCAGGCCAACCAGCCGTTGGAGCCTTTGTGGCTGTCTCTGCTCCTAGCAACAGTTGATCTGTGTGTCTTCTCCAGACGACGTCTTCAGCAGTCTCAACCGTGTAAGACACAGGGCCCGTCTGCGCGATCACCGTAGCAGGAACCCATTTTGGTCCAGTGTTGTAGTTTCGAGCTAGGACGTGCTCTCCCGGATGAAACCATCTCTCCTTGGCTCTTTTCTCTCTCTTTTCAACTTGAGCTTGTTGTTGACAATGGACAACCTGTTCTGCCCTTGGAGGTTTGAGTAAGTCAAAACTTGTCCGCAACTGCCTCTTCATCATGAGCGAAGCGGGGGAAGCTTTGGTTGTGGCATGCGGCTCGTTCCTGTAGGACAACAGGAAGCTGTTCAGACGTTGGTGGATTGAGCCCTGACCTTGCGATGCCTTCAAGGCGTGCTTCAAAGTTTGCACAAACCTTTCTGCCTGGCCGTTAGTAGAGGGATGATAGGGCGCAGACCTGATGTGTTGGACACCATTCACATGCAGGAAGGTTGCAAACTCCTGTGATACAAACTGTGGACCGTTGTCACTTACGAGTTGTTCTGGTGAGCCATAACGGCTGAACATCTCACCAAGTTTCTCAATTGTTTTCTCTGCCGTGGTAGACCTCATCACAGCGACCTCCGGCCACTTGCTACGAGCGTCCACAACCACCATAAACATCTTCCCTTCGAAAGGACCGGCGAAGTCCACATGTACTCGCTGCCACACTTCTGCAGGCCAATCCCAGGGGTGTAGGGTTGCCAGCTGTGGAACATTCCGGACCCTTTGACATGGGGAACATGTTTTGGCTTTCTCCTCAATATTCCCATCGAGACCTGGCCACCAGAAGTAGCTTCATGCCATTTCCTTCATCCGAACCATCCCACTGTGGCCTGTATGAAGTTGTTGCAGTATAGGTTCCCTCAGGGGTGGCGGAATGATGACATGGCGTCCCCAAAGAAGACAACCTGCCTGGACGGAGAGCTCATTTCTTTTTGAAACATAAGGTTTCAAACTAGGAGAATCTCCTAGCGCTCTCCCTCAAATGACATTGTCCATTACCTCAGACAGGACTGGATCGTAGCGGGTGTACCTTCGCACCTGAACTGCAGTGACAGGTGCTCCCTCCACTTGTCTAAAGTAGAAGATGTCTATCTGACGAGGCTCTGGGGGAGTAACAGGCAAGGGTAGCCTCGAGAGACCGTCTGCATGCCGTGCAAGTCTGATTTGCAATATTTGATGTCGTATGTGTGTCCTGACAACAGTAAAGCCCACCTTTGCATCCTGCTTGCAGCGAGAGACGGAATTCCGGTGTGGGGCCCGAAGATTGAAGTCAATGGACGGTGGTCCATCAGGAGTGTGAACCTTCTCCCAAACAGGTACTGATGAAATTTTCGAATTCCAAAAATGATTCCCAAGGCCTCGCGCTCGATCTGCGCATAGTTACTCTTGGCCTTGTTCAAGGTGCGTGATGCGAAGGCGATAGGCTTCTCTTCACCCGAAGGCATGATGTGGGATATGACTGCTCCCACACCATATGGTGATGCATCACATGCTAGCTGCACGGGTAGCTTTGGGTCGAAGTGCGTCAGGACCTCCGAATTCAGCAATGCTTTCTTTGCTTGGGCGAAAGCTTCGTTGCACAGTTCAGTCCATTTCCATGTTTTGCCTTGACATAGCAACTGATGTAATGGCTTCAGCAATGTTGCTAAGTCTGGAATAAACTTCCCATAGTAGTTAAGTAGCCCCAGAAATGAACGTAACTGGCTCACATTCTGGGGTGCTGGGGCCTCCACGATCGCCTTGACCTTTGGCGGCGCCTTATGCAGGCCAGTAGCGTCAATCACATGCCCCAGGTACTCAACTGAAGACTGAAAGAATTCACATTTGTCTTTACGAACTCTAAGTCCGTACTCTTTCAGTCGTTGTAGTGTCGCATCCAATTTCAGAAGATGATCCTCCTCATTTGTCCCAGTGACAAGGATGTCGTCCAGGTAGCACCGGACTCCTGGCAGTCCACTCAAAATCTGATCCATTGCCCTTTGGAATAGAGCAGGGGCCGACGTAATTCCAAACGGAAGGCGGCAGTACCTGTATAGCCCCTTGTGTGTCACAATTGTCAGCAGCTCCTTTGATTTGTCATCGACATGCATTTGTAGATAAGCCTGGCATAATTCTATTTTGCTGAACTTTTGCCCTCCGGCCAGGCCCATAAAAAGATCATCAATGAGGGGAAGAGGGTACTGTTCCGCAGACAGCACCGGGTTAATAGTCACTTTAAAATCCCCGCAGATTCGAACAGATCCATCCTTTTTCAGGACAGGAACAATGGGTGTGGCCCATTTGCTCACACTCACAGGCTCCAGGACTCCATTCTCGACTAAGGCCTCCAAGTTAGCCTCAACTTTTGGCCTAATTGCATAGGGTACAGGTCGGGCTTTGTGAAACTTCGGCTTGCTGTCAGGTTTAATGTCCAGTCTCACGCTGATCTTTTTCATGCTCCCAAGTTCCCCATTGAAGAGTTCTGCATGTTTGTTTAGCACTGCAGTCAGACCTGACTCCCCTTTTGACATCATGCAGACTGCAGGCCAGTCCAGCGTGATTTTCTCTAGCCACGCACGTCCCAGTAGCGATGGGTAATTTCCCTTTACCACATATAGTGGCAGTTTTGCAGTCTGTCCGTTCAATTTAACTGTCACCTCAATGGCGCCTCTCATGGCCACAGGTTCGCCGGTATACGTCTTTAGCACAATGTTTGTTGGCTGAAGGGTAAGATGCTTTAGCATTTTGTTGTAGACAGTTTCTGAAACAAGGGACACAGCCGCGCCTGTGTCCACCTCCATCCGCACTGATTGTCCCTCCACCAGTGGTGACACCCAGTAGCCATTTGAACCACCTGCAACCGTCAGTATGTGCACCTCTTCCTCCTCAGAGGTGTCACTCCCCTCTGTTTTGCTTGTTCCATCATACTGCACTGAATGAACACTCTTTTTCCTCTCTTGTCCAAATACAGACATTTTGCTTCCATGCTTCCCAGCTCTGTCTGTTCTTTTTTTACCTCTACAGGCGCGTTCAATGTGACCCTTTTTGCCACAATTTCGGCATTCCAGCTCCGTACACCAGCAGTCATTAGCGTGATGGCCCGTTTTCCCACAACAGTAACATGTGCCGTTCCACGCACCTTTAGGCTCAGACGACACCTTGTGAACTCTCCCTGTTAAACTCAACTGGTGAGCCTCCTTTTCCGCCATCTCCATGGAGACACTAACTTCAATGGCCTTTTCAAGAGTAAGGTTGTCCTCAGTAAGAAGGCGCTTCTATGTGGCTGCATTTTGCAGACCACACACAAGTCTGTCTCTAATGGTGTCATTCAGCACCTCCTTGAACTGGCAGTGTTCCGACAACCTTTTTAAAGCAGCAATAAACATCGTCACTGATTCCCCCTCCTCTTGATTCCGTTTGTGAAATCTAAATCTCAGCAATAACCAGAGGTTTTGGTGAAAAATGTGCTCCAAGAATTTCCACTAGTTGCTTATATGTTTTAGTTCCTGGCTTATCTGGCTGCACGAGGCTGCGAAGTAAATTGAAAGTCTCCGGCCCGATTACACTCAAAAAGGTAGGCACGACCTTTTCATTTGCCACCGCATTCGCCAATACAAAATAGTCAAAACGTTCCGTACATGCGCTCCATTGCTCCACATTTTCATCAAAATCACTGATGTTTCCTAATATAGTAGCCATCTCACGTTTCAAATTAAATTTTCTGTTTACTCACTGCACCCGTAACGTATGCAGATTCATCTGCTCCCCGTTGCCACTTGTGTCGGTACCTTTCTAATTAGACACAATTTAGGACTCAGAACTCAGAGATTCAAACATGAAGGCCTAGAAATTCAGTATAGCCACGTTTGGGGCGCTACAGCCGGGCGGCCGCTAAAGTTTGCGCCCGGCGCAACTTAGCGCCACCTTCGCCGATATTCAGTTGCATCGCCCCAAGAGGTTGCTGCTGCGCTAAAACAGGCGATGCACGACTATCATTAGGCGCTAAGCCGGCGGCCTGGGGCGATACCCCCGAGGGCGGGCGCAGCGCAGGTGCGGCGAGTTGCTGATTGAAGGCAGACACTCTGGCGCCAGTGAGCTCTTAAAGGGGGAGGGTGGATTTGTTTGGCTGCCACGCCCTGCACACTGCAGCCCTGAAGCAAGGCCTGACCACTGCTGCTTGATCTGTACAATGCCCAGGACAATGGAGAAGCCCAGGGAGAGAGCGCAGCGCTTCAGCGAGGGTGACCTGAGGGTGCTGGTTGGCGCAGTGGAACGCAGGCGCCATGTTCTGTTCCCAGAAGGTGGCAGGAGGCCGCTGCCCAGCGCCTATCGGAAAGCCTGGAGGGAGGTGTCAAACAGGGTGACCTCCAACAGCATGGTTGCCAGGACTCCTGTGCAATGCCGGAAAAAGTTCAACGACCTCACTCGGGTTGTCAGGGTGAGTACCCTTTCCAGTGTCCTCCTCATCCCTGCATGTGCACCTCAGTTTATGGGCAAAGGGACCTGAAAGCCCTAATGCCCAGCCCTCATCCAGCAGCTATGGGACTGTCATGAAAATCACTTGCACATTCAGGACTTTACACACTGTCAGGGCTTTTCCACCATGGGAGGCAGTGCAGACAAGATCAGGGCTTCACACTGTCAGGGCTTTTCCACCATGGGAGGCAGTGCAGACAAGATCAGGGCTTCACACTGTCAGGGCTATTCCACCATGGGAGGCAGTGCAGACAAGATCAGGGCTTCACACTGTACTTAGAGGCCGTCCTTTCTCTTGCAGGGCAAGGTGGCGCACAGCCGAAGGCAGCAGCGTGAGACCGGGGGAGGCCATCCAGACCTCAAACAGCTCTCCGACCTGGAGCAGCATGTGGAGCGCATTATGTCAGGCCGACTGATTGGCCCCGTCGCCAGTGGAGATGCCGACCCTGTTGTGGGCCCCAATGGTAAGGGCATCACCTTTTTGACCTCTCTCTTTCCACTTGCGCCTCAGAACAGCATCCTTTGCCACTGTCGGACCAATGCAGTGCATAGCAGCACTCATGCCTCCCTCGCTGCCGCCCTGTCCTCACTCTAAAGCAACTCTTGTGCCTCCCTGCTTTCAGATGGTGAATCGCCAGGTGAGGAGGCGGGCCCTCAAGCTGGCACTGTGAGTGAATCGGAAGGCGAGGAGGAGGAAGAGGAAGAGGAAGCTGGACCATCAGTGCCACCCTCAGCCGAGGCAGCCCATGGCGATGGTGGGGACACGTCTTCCCTGGAGGGGAGCAGGGGGGAAGGGTCGGAGGAGAGTGAAGCTCCGGGGCCCAGCGGGCTGCAGCAATGCGGGAGGGGTGGGGAAGCTCGGCGGCCTTCTCCCCGGAGGGTGAGTGCGGCCTCCAGTCCTGCTACGGTGAGCACAGAGGAGGTGCGGCTCCTAGCGGAAATGGCTGCCCAGGCTGAGCGCAGGCACACTGAGCTCATGGCTGCAGTGGCAAGGATGCCTGACTCCATAGAGTCACTGGCAAGGAGTGTGCAGGAATTCGGGGCAGCACAGGCCAGGAGTCTGCAACAATTCAGTGCAGCACAGGACAGGAGCCTGCAGGACTTCGCGGCAGCACAGGCGGCTTCTAGCCAAGTGCTCAGTCGTGCCGTGCATTCACTGGCTGGTGTCATGCGGACACAGACCAGGGCCACACGGGCACTAACTGCTGCCACCCTCGCTGGATCGGCCAGGCATCGCCAGGGCACTCGCCGCGCCGCAGCAGCCCAGCAGTCTGTGCTTCAGCAGATTGCTGCGCATGCTGCAGTGCTGGCCCGTGCGAGTGCCAATGTCTCAGGCGACCAGGGAGTACCTGTGACCTGTCAGGTTGGCAGCATTCCTGCAGCCGAAACTGCCACTCCTCCATTGCAGCTGCCACCAGCCGCTGGACAAACTGCTGCCGCCCAAGCAGAGTTGGAGCAGTCAGCAGTCGGCCCCTCCAGGCCCAGAGCTGGTCCAGGCCGACCCCCAAGGGCATCTGCCGTCTCACCATCTGACCCTCAGCAGCCTTCCCCCAGCCTTGCTGCAGCCACTGGGGTCCCATTGAGGAGGCGCTGCAGGGCGGGCAGGGGCCAGTCACGGATGCGAAACGCATCACCCTCGCAGAGGAAAAAGTAGAAGGTGTGGCCAAATGTTTTGTTTCACTTGTAAAGGCCGATTCTGGTGTATTTGTTATTTTGGAAAGGCCAATACTGGTGTATTTGTGTTTCTGTAAAGGCCGAGACTGGTGTATTTGTGTTTTTGGGGGAGGCTTCTCTCCATTAGTTTGTTATGTGGGAAGGGCACAGAGGTATCAAAGTAATAAATGTTCTTAAATCGCACTGTCCATGCTTTCTTTTGGAAGTCCTGGTTGCCCTGCTCGGCTGAGGGCTTGTGGAGCGGCTACATTCATCTTGTTCCATTGGCACAAGCCATTCCCTGAGAGGGGGCCTAGAACCGACGTGCAATAAGCCGCCGACGGGCGGCCCTTGCACTTTCTGCCTCCCTCCTGTGCTGGTCCTCCTCCTCCTCCTCCTCCTCTGGTGGTCCTCCAATGTCTGGTGGCAGTGGCTGAGTCCTGCGGATAGCCAGGTTGTGCAGCATGCAGCACACGACAACGAAATGGGAGACTCGCTCAGGTGAGTACTGTAGGGCTCCTTCGGAACGATCCAGACAGCGGAACCGTTGCTTCAGGACGCTGATTGTTTGCTCAATGATGTTCCTGGTTGCTTGATGGCTGTCATTGTATCCCTCTTCAGCAGGGGTGCTGGGCGCACGGAGCGGGGTCATCAGCCAGGTGCACAAAGGACAGCCTTTGTCCCCGAGAAGCCATCCTCGTGGGTCAGGCTGGGCCTGGAACATGTCTGCCACAGAAGTCTGGCGCAGGATGAAGGCATCGTGGCTGCTGTCTGGAAAGCGGGCATTGGCAGCTAGGATGAGCTGCCTGTGGTCACACACCAACTGCACGTTGAGCGAATGGTAGCCCTTCCGGTTGCGGTAATCCTCGGCATTCTCTAGAGGTGCCCGCAAAGCCACATGCGTGCAGTCAATGGCGCCCTGCACCATGGGGAAGCCCGCTAATGCTGCAAAGCCCATTGCACGCTGTTGCTGCTTGTCAACGGCCATGGAGAAGGAGATGAACTGACGTCTCCTTCTGAAAAGGGCATTGGTCACCTGGCGGATGCAGCAATGTACCGCAAACTGGGAGATGTTGGAAATGTCCCCAGTAGCGGATTGGAATGAGCTGGTGGCATAGAAGTTGAGAGACACCGTCACCTTCACTGCCACCGACAGAGACGTCCTGCTCCTCAGCTGCGGCTGCAGATCTCCGCGAAGCAGGTGGCAGATCTCAGTGACCACCGCCCTTCGGAATCGCAGCCTCCGAACACACTGCTCGTCAGACATGTTCAGATATGAGAACTGCTGGCGGTATACGCTGGGTGGGTAAGGCCTCCTTTGCCGACGCCTGTTGCCCCTTCTCCATCTGGCCATGACTGGCACTCTCTCACGGCGTCTCTGAGCCCTTTGAATGCAATGGAGAAGCCCAACGTTTCCACCCATTGCAGCCCCCATTATATGTTTCCAATCAATGCTATGGCTCTGAAGTTAAAGACTAGTGCAAAGCTGTGGCCTGAAGCCACAAGTACCTGTGCGAGTGTTGAGCCAAACCAGAAAGCTCTCTACCTTTGTCTCTCTCCAAAGATCCGTCTCTCTCAAAGAAGGAGTGTTGCAAAATGGTTGCCATTTCTACTGCAGGAGGAGTGCCCTTTAATTTGCGCCCCCCGCGCCCCGCAGCGACTGGGAACCGTTCCCCTCTACCAGTCGCTAGTGGCACCAGGTGCACAATTGGCCGGCGCCACTGAATTTCCGGTTTGGGGCGCACAAAGGGCGTTGCACGATGAAATGACGTCAGGATCTGCGCGCGCAGCTGAGCGCGCGCAAAGGCTTTGCGCCGCCGCTAAATCTTAACTGAAGTTGGCGAGACGCGCAGATCGCGCTGCGCCCGGGCGCTAGCCGCTTAGCGCCCCACATCTCCTCCTCCTAAGGCGCTAGCGGCTGGCGCAAACAACTGAATTTCTAGGCCAAAGTGCTTTATTGGAAGGAAAGGAAGTTCTGGCAAGTTCCGAACAAAGAGAGCTAAAACTTAACAGAGAACACCCAACCAGTTATCTCCTGTGACAGCGCCACCACAGGTGGGAGGAGAACACATAATACATAACAGACATGGAGAGAGCGACAGAGAGACAGACAGACAGAGAGACGGACAGAGAGGGACTGAGACAGGGGCATGGAGAGAGCAACAGAGAGACAGACAGAGAGACAGACAGAGAGGGACTGAAACAGGGGCACGGAGAGAGCGACAGAGAGACAGACAGAGAGACGGACAGAGAGGGACTGAGACAGGGACATGGAGAGAGGGACCTAGAGACAGACAGAGAGGGACTGAGACAGGGACATGGAGAGAGCAACAGAGAGACAGACAGACAGAGAGACGGACAGAGAGGGACTGAGACAGGGGCATGGAGAGAGCGACAGAGAGACAGACAGAGAGACGGACAGAGAGGGACTGAGACACGGGCACGGAGAGAGCGACAGAGAGACAGACAGAGAAACGGACAGAGAGGGACTGAGACAGGGACATGGAGAGAGCGACAGAGAGACAGACAGAGAGACGGACAGAGAGGGGCTGAGACGGGGCACGGAGAGACAGACACAGAGACGGACAGAGTGACAGAGAGACAGACAGAGAGACAGAGAGATGGACAGATAAAGACTGAGGCAGGGGCACGGAGAGACAGACGGAGATACAATTTCCTCTCTCTATCCCAGTGCATCATGCAGATTAAAACAGTAATCAAAAGAACATGCACGGATTCACAAGTATTGTTGGATGGACTGGAGAAAACCTGGTTAACGTTAATTAACAGTAATTCTCTGACCAGCAAGAGTGACAAAAGGGAGTCGACAGTTCAGAGGTATGAATCAGGATTCGTTTACACAAGACACCTTGATGTAAACTCCTCCTTCTGTTATAAGTGCAGACAGAGCACCAGACACTGTTGGCCCAAACAAAAAACTTTATTAAATGTACGGAAAACTCTGAGAAATGTCCCTGTGAGAAGGACATTTAATGGCTTGGCTAACAGACTTCTGCGAGATTACTCAGAGCTCTATATTTAATGGCTTGTTAACACGCTTGTGCAAAATCACTCCAAGCGGTACATTTTAATGCCTTGGTTAATACATGCATGTAAATTCACTCCAAGCTCTACATTTAACACCTCAGATAATACATACATGTAAATTCAGTCTGATCTCTATATTTTAAGTCTTGGTTGACAAGGGAATAACTTGTCATGAGGAATAAGTCCATCAGAGGATGCAAGACTTTACACAGCCATAACTTGCAGCTTCTTATTTAGCAGTCTTATTGTGTAAGGTTACACGTGGGGATTTGATGCAACAGTACCTATGAAGCAGCGAGGTCCCTGCTCTACTCTTACCAGGCGTTGTCACATTTATTTTTACACTGCATGTTGTCTTTGGACTTAGTGTCATCGGCCCCTCGTGTCAGTGGACCTCACTTCCCAGTTAGAGTCACAGCACAGAAAGAGGCCCTTTGGCCCATCGTGTTCGCGCCAGCCATCAAGCCCTGTCTATTCTAATCCCATTTTCCAGCACTTGGTCTGTAGCCTTGTATGCTACGGCGTTTCAAGTGCTCATCTAAATGCTTCTTGAATGTTATGGGGGTTCCTGCCTCTACCACCCTTTCAGGCAGTGAGTTCCAGATTTCAACCACCCTCTGGGTGAAAAAGTTTTTCCTCAAATCCCCTCTAAACCTCCTGCCCCTTACCTTGCCAAATATGCCCCCTGGTTATTGACCTCTCTACAAAGGGGAAAAGTTCCTTTCTATCTACCCTATCTATGCCCCTCATAATTTTGTACACCTCAGTCAGGTCCCCCCTCAGCCTTCTCTGCTCTAAGGGAAATAATCCCAGCCTGTCCAGTCTCTCTTCATAGCTGAAGTGCTCTAGCCCAGGTAACATCCTGGTGAACCTCCTCTGCACCCTCTCCATTGCAATCACATCCTTCCTATAGTGTGGCGACCAGAACTGTACACAGTATTTCAGCTGTGGCCTAAATAACATTTTGTACAGCTCCATCATAACCTCCCTGCTCTTATATTCTATGCCTCAGCTAATGAAGGCAAGTATCCCATATGCCTTTTTAACCACCTTGTCTACCTGTCCTGCTGCCTTCAGGGATCTATGTACATGCGCACCAAGGTCCCTCTGATCCTCTGTCCTTCTTTGGGTCCTACCATTCATTGTATATTCCCTTGCCTTGTTAGTCCTCCCAAAATGCATCACCTCACACTTTTCAGGGTTAAATTCCATTTGCCACTGTTCTGCCCATCTGACCAACCCATCTATATCGTCCTCTAGCCTGAGGCTTCCCTCCTCGCTATTTACCACTCCACCAATTTTCGTGTCATCTGCAAACTTACTGATCATACCTCCTACATTCATATCTAAATCATTAATGTACACTAGAAACAGCAAAGGACCCAGCACTGAGCCCTTCAGTACACCACTGGACACAGGCTACATCAACTGCACTACCCTCATCCACACACCTAGTCACCCCCTCAAAAAATTCAACCAAATTGGTTAGACATGATCTCTCCCTGACAAAGCCATGCTGACTATCCTTGATTAATCCTTGCCTCTCCAAGTGGAGACTAATTCAGTCCCTCAGAATTTTCCAATAATTTCCCTACCACTGATGTTAGGCTCACTGGCCTGTAATTCCCTGGTTTAACCTTCTACCCTTCTTGAATAATGGTACTACGTTAGCTGTCCTCCAGTCCTCTGGCACCTCCCCTGTGGCCAGAGAGGTTCTGAAAATTTGTGTCAGAGCCCCTGCAATCTCTTCCCTTGCCTCACACAGCAGCCTGGGATATGTCTCATCTGGGCCTGGGCATTTATCCACTTTTAAGCCTGCTAAAACCGTTAATACCTCCTCCCCCTCAATACTAATTTGTTCAAGTATATCACAATCCCCGTGCCTGATTTCTATGCCTACATCGTCCTTCTCCATAGTGAACACAGATGCAAAATATTCATTTAAAACCTCACCTACATCTTCCAGCTCTACACACAGATTGCCACTTTGGTCCCTAATGGGCCCTATTCTTTCCCTGGTTATCCTCTTGCCCTTAATATACTTATAAAACACCTTGGGATTTTCCTTTATTTTGCCTGCCAGTGTTTTTTCATGCCCCCTCTTCGCTCTCCTAATTTCTTTTTTAAGTACCCCCCTGCACTTTCTATACTCCTCTAGGGCTTCCACTGTTTTTAGTCCTTTGTATCTGCCAAAAGTCTCCCTTTTTTTCCTAATCCATTCTTGTATATCCCTTGACATCTAAGGTTCCCTGGGCTTATTGGCCCCACCCTTGACCTTGATGGGAACATGTTGGCGTTGTACTCTCTCTATTTCCTTTCTGAAAGACTCCCACTGCTCTGATGTGGATTTTCCTACAAGTAGTTGATCCCAGTCCACTTTGGCTAGATCCTGCCTTATCATATTAAAATTGGCCTTCTCCCAATTTAGAACCTTTATTTCCGGTCCATCTTTGTACTTTTCCATGACTATCTTAAATCTCACCGAATTATGGTCACTGTCACCAAAATGCCCTCCTACTGACACTTCTACCACTTGCCCGACTACATTCCCTAGAATTAGGTCCAGTACCGCCCCCTCTCTTGCTGCAGTTATACAGGGTATTGGTGAGGCCACACCTGGAATACTGCGTGCAGTTTTGGTTTCCATATTTAAGAAAAGACATACTTGCTCTCGAGGCGGTTCAGAGAAGGTTCACTCGGTTGATTCCGGAGATGAGGGGGTTGACATATGAGGTTGGGCCTCTACTCATTGTAGTTCAGAAGAATGAGAGGCGATCTTATCGAAACATATAAGATTGTGAGGGGGCTTGATCGGGTGGATGCGGTGAGGATGTTTCCACTGATGGGTGAGACTAGAACTAGAGGGCATAATCTTAGAATAAGGGGCTGCCCCTTCAAAACTGAGATGAGGAGGAACTTCTTCACTCAGAGGGTAGTAAATCTATGGAATTTGCTACCCCAGAGAGCTGTGGAAGCTGCAACATTAAATAAATTTAAAACGGAGATAGACAGTTTCCTAGCAGATAAGGGAATTAGGGGTTACGGGGAGCGGGCAGGGAAGTGGACGTGAGTCTAGATTCGGATCAGCCATGATCCTATTGAATGGCGGAGCAGGCCTGAGGGGCCGTATGGCCTACTCCTGCTCCTACTTCTTATGTTCTTATAGGACTTTCTACATGCTGGCTCAAAAAGCTCTCCTGGATGCACTTTAAGAATTCCGCACCCTCTAAGCCTTTCACACTCTGACTATCCCAGTTAATATTGGGGAAGTTGAAATCCCCTACTATTATTACCCTATTATTTCTACACTTCTCTGAGATTTGCCTACATATCTGTTCCTCTATCTCCCCTTGACTGTTTGGGGGCCAATAGTACACTCCCAGCAAAGTGCTTGCCCCCTTTTTGTTTTTACGTTCTACCCATATAGCCTCATTAGAGGAACCTGCTAAGATATCATCCCTCCTTACAGCAGTAATTGACTCCTTGATTAATATTGCGACACCCCCTCCTCTTTTACACCCCCCTCTGTCTCGCCTGAAGATTCTATACCCCGGAATATTGAGCTGCCAGTCCTGCCCATCCCTCAACCATGTCTCTGTGATAGCAACGATATCATACTCCCATGTGTTCATCAACACCTTCAATTCATCTGCCTTACTCACAAGACTCCTTGCATTAAAATAAATGCCATCCAGCCTTACCATACTCCCTTATGCCGTTACATATTTGCTCTGCCTTCCAGGCTGACTTGTTTTTTCCTCTATATTTGGCTGTACATCACCCCCTACTATAGCTCCACTCCCTATCCCATCCCCCTGCCAAGTTAGTTTAAACCGCCCCCCCAACAGTATTAGCAAACCTCCCCGCAAGGATGTTGGTCCCATTCCGGTTCAGGTGCAACCAGAGTGAGCCTTTACCTGCCCCAATACCTGAGTAAAAGCCATCTTTCAGATGAGACGTTAAACCGAGGCCCCGCCTGCTCTCTCGGGTGGATGTAAAAGATGCCATTGGACTATTTTGAAGAAGAGCAGGGGAGTTATCCTCGGTGTCCTGTCCAATATTTATCCCTCAACCAACATCAGTGAAACTGCCACTCCTGTCAGTGAACCTCAACCCGGGTGAACCAAAGTGAGCCTTTATCTGCCCCAATATTTCAGTAATAGTGCAATCACCTCAGGCAGGGGGAGGAAGAGAAAGAAATTCCGATTGCTCCTCCCTCCCCCCAACCTGCGTTGAAACCCTGTGCTGCGTTCCTTGCACCCAATGTCGCTGGACTGGAAGTACTGTACATTGTATAATGTCATTTGCATCCTATTATAATACACCCACCCATATTTGGGCAGATGTAGTGTTCACCTAATGTCGCAGTCAAAGGGAAATCCCAGACATGGCATCAGACGAATGGATCCCTGTCTCATTTTCCTCCTCTACCCAGCCAAGATACTGGCAGGAGAAGACCGGAAAATCCCCCCCCCCACCCCCGTGTAACTTTCACAACTAGATTCGCTGGTTCCAGGGGTCACACACACACACGTGTTTACCCTCACAATTAGCCTTAACAAACTTCCCAGCAACAGCCCCACATGATGCTCCCACTTCAACTGGATGCCCAATGCATTGAACCTTGCAAGACCAGGTAGGTGGGACCCCATCCAAGGATAGTGGCAGCAGTCAACGCACACACATCAAGGCCTTCCTGATCCATGCTATGTCTCTGCCGGGTCCTGGGGTATGTTCTCTGCAGCTTGCAGAGACAGCGAGCAGTCACTGAGTTTAACCCTGTGTCTGCTGTACCCAGCAAGAGAGAATCCGGTAGATAAACATTCAGCTTCCTGGGCCCCTGGGTCCAGGCTCCGGGCCAAGGGCCCCAGAAAAATAGCAGAGTGAACCCTCCCATGACTGAAGTATAAGAGCAGGAGGCGAGTTTGAAATTTAAAATGTGTCAGCTGTGGCTCAGTGGATAGCACACTTGCTTCTTGAATCAGAAAGTTGTGGGTTCAAGTCCCACTCGAGGGACTTGAACACATAAATCTAGGCTGACACTCCAGTGCAGTATTGAGTGCTGCACTGTCGGTAGGTACTGTCTTTCAGATGAAATGTTAAACCGAGGCTCTCCCAGATGGGCGTAAAAGATCCCATGGTACTATTTTGAAGAAGAGTAGGGGAGTTATCCCTGGTGTCCTGCCCAATATTTCTCCCCCAACCAACATAACAAAAACAGATTATCTGGTCATTTTCACATTGCTGTTTGTGAGCGTTTGCTGTGTGCAAATTGGCTGCCGTGTTTCCCACATTACAACAGTGACTAAACTCCAAAAGTACTTTGTTGGCTGTAAAGTGCTTTGAGACGTCCGGTGGTTGTGAAAGGCGCTATATAAATGCAAGTTTGTTTCTTGGGACAGAGACCAATGCCTCTCTGCTTACTCTGCCAATCAAACCTTCCCAGAGAGACAATTCCCACCTGTTACTCCCCCTACTGCTCATCAGCGGAATTGCTGTCAGAAATCACAGCACAGAAGGAGGCCAACCAGGGTAACCAATCACCTCGGATCGAATTTAATAACTTCACCTGGAGACAATAGAAGCAGGCTGCTCTTGTACACACGGGGTGCCTCTGAGTTGTGTCTACTAAGCTGACACTAAAGAAAGCCACTTACTAAAAAGAAGGAATCAAGTCCGAATAAACCCCGGATTCTCGCTACCAGTCAGTGTTTAACCTTTTCAAATCCAAGAATCCCAATGGTCACATACTAGAAATCTACAAATGCTTGTTACATTACCTGCAACTTTAGCATACACACTCTACTTTGAACTTACAATCACACTGTTCCCAGTGTTGTAAGTCGGCCATACATTACTACAAATGATTTTACAAATTTTCTGAATCAAGTTATAAACAGGACACGCTTTATAGTCAATCATCCTGCTGTCAGTCACATGAACAGCGTAATAGACAGGGTCCCTGCTCCTGGCGATCACATGATTTTCAACAGTTGAAACAGCATTCTGGGCAAAGTGTATATTGCTGCTAAAGACTTTAGTCTGAGTTATTGGAATAACGCTATTGATAGCACATGTGTTACCCAGAATCACCGTATAGCCCGTCACCTCAGAACTGTTACAAACACGGAATATGTTCCTGAAAATCATTCTGCTCCCAGTGACAAGCAATCTAATACAAAGTTCAGCTTACTGCTGCTCCCAGTCACTGAGTGATGTTAGAAACAGACTGTAGGTTGGTATAGAATCGATCACACTGCTCCCAGTCACTGAGTGATGTTAGAAACAGACTGTAGGTTGGTATAGAATCGATCACACGGCTCCCAGTCACTGAGTGATGTTAGAAACAGAGTGTAGGTTGGTATAGAATCGATCACACTGCTCCCAGTCACTGAGTGATGTTAGAAACAGACTGTAGGTTGGTATAGAATCGATCACACTGCTCCCAGTCACTGAGTGATGTTAGAAACAGACTGTAGGTTGGTATAGAATCGATCACACTGCTCCCAGTCACTGAGTGATGTTAGAAACAGACTGTAGGTTGGTATAGAGTCGATCACACTGCTCCCAGTCACTGAGTGATGTTAGAAACAGACTGTAGGTTGGTATAGAGTCGATCACACTGCTCCCAGTCACTGAGTGATGTTAGAAACAGACTGTAGGTTGGTATAGAATCGATCACACTGCTCCCAGCCACTGAGTGATGTTAGAAACAGACTGTAGGTTGGTATAGAATCGATCACACTGCTCCCAGTCACTGAGTGATGTTAGAAACAGACTGTAGGTTGGTATAGAATCGATCACACTGCTCCCAGTCACTGAGTGATGTTAGAAACAGACTGTAGGTTGGTATAGAATCGATCACACGGCTCCCAGTCACTGAGTGATGTTAGAAACAGACTGTAGGTTGGTATAGAATCGATCACACTGCTCCCAGTCACTGAGTGATGTTAGAAACAGACTGTAGGTTGGTATAGAATCGATCACACGGCTCCCAGTCACTGAGTGATGTTAGAAACAGACTGTAGGTTGGTATAGAATCGATCACACTGCTCCCAGTCACTGAGTGATGTTAGAAACAGACTGTAGGTTGGTATAGAATCGATCACACGGCTCCCAGTCACAGAGTGATGTTAGAAACAGACTAGGTTGGTATAGAGTCGATCACACTGCTCCCAGTCACTGAGTGATGTTAGAAACAGACTGTAGGTTGGTATAGAATCGATCACACGGCTCCCAGTCACTGAGTGATGTTAGAAACAGACTGTAGGTTGGTATAGAATCGATCACACTGCTCCCAGTCACTGAGTGATGTTAGAAACAGACTGTAGGTTGGTATAGAATCGATCACACTGCTCCCAGTCACTGAATGATGTTAGAAACAGACTGTAGGTTGGTATAGAATCGATCACACTGCTCCCAGTCACTGAGTGATGTTAGAAACAGAGTGTAGGTTGGTATAGAATCGATCACACTGCTCCCAGTCACTGAGTGATGTTAGAAACAGACTGTAGGTTGGTATAGAATCGATCACACTGCTCCCAGTCACTGAGTGATGTTAGAAACAGACTGTAGGTTGGTATAGAATCGATCACACGGCTCCCAGTCACTGAGTGATGTTAGAAACAGACTGTAGGTTGGTATAGAATCGATCACACTGCTCCCAGTCACTGAGTGATGTTAGAAACAGACTGTAGGTTGGTATAGAATCGATCACACTGCTCCCAGTCACTGAGTGATGTTAGAAACAGACTGTAGGTTGGTATAGAATCGATCACACGGCTCCCAGTCACTGAGTGATGTTAGAAACAGACTGTAGGTTGGTATAGAATCGATCACACGGCTCCCAGTCACTGAGTGATGTTAGAAACAGACTGTAGGTTGGTATAGAATCGATCACACTGCTCCCAGTCACTGAGTGATGTTAGAAACAGACTGTAGGTTGGTATAGAATCGATCACACTGCTCCCAGTCACTGAATGATGTTAGAAACAGACTGTAGGTTGGTATAGAATCGATCACACTGCTCCCAGTCACTGAGTGATGTTAGAAACAGAGTGTAGGTTGGTATAGAATCGATCACACTGCTCCCAGTCACTGAGTGATGTTAGAAACAGACTGTAGGTTGGTATAGAATCGATCACACTGCTCCCAGTCACTGAGTGATGTTAGAAACAGACTGTAGGTTGGTATAGAATCGATCACACTGCTCCCAGTCACTGAGTGATGTTAGAAACAGACTGTAGGTTGGTATAGAATCGATCACACTGCTCCCAGTCACTGAGTGATGTTAGAAACAGACTGTAGGTTGGTATAGAATCGATCACACTGCTCCCAGTCACTGAGTGATGTTAGAAACAGACTGTAGGTTGGTATAGAATCGATCACACGGCTCCCAGTCACTGAGTGATGTTAGAAACAGACTGTAGGTTGGTATAGAATCGATCACACTGCTCCCAGTCACTGAGTGATGTTAGAAACAGACTGTAGGTTGGTATAGAATCGATCACACGGCTCCCAGTCACTGAGTGATGTTAGAAACAGACTGTAGGTTGGTATAGAATCGATCACACTGCTCCCAGTCACTGAGTGATGTTAGAAACAGACTGTAGGTTGGTATAGAATCGATCACACTGCTCCCAGTCACTGAGTGATGTTAGAAACAGACTGTAGGTTGGTATAGAATCGATCACACTGCTCCCAGTCACTGAGTGATGTTAGAAACAGACTGTAGGTTGGTATAGAATCGATCACACTGCTCCCAGTCACTGAGTGATGTTAGAAACAGACTGTAGGTTGGTATAGAATCGATCACACTGCTCCCAGTCACTGAATGATGTTAGAAACAGACTGTAGGTTGGTATAGAATCGATCACACTGCTCCCAGTCACTGAGTGATGTTAGAAACAGACTGTAGGTTGGTATAGAATCGATCACACTGCTCCCAGTCACTGAGTGATGTTAGAAACAGACTGTAGGTTGGTATAGAATCGATCACACGGCTCCCAGTCACTGAGTGATGTTAGAAACAGACTGTAGGTTGGTATAGAATCGATCACACTGCTCCCAGTCACTGAGTGATGTTAGAAACAGACTGTAGGTTGGTATAGAATCGATCACACGGCTCCCAGTCACTGAGTGATGTTAGAAACAGACTGTAGGTTGGTATAGAATCGATCACACGGCTCCCAGTCACTGAATGATGTTAGAAACAGACTGTAGGTTGGTATAGAGTCGATCACACGGCTCCCAGTCACTGAGTGATGTTAGAAACAGACTGTAGGTTGGTATAGAGTCGATCACACTGCTCCCAGTCACTGAGTGATGTTAGAAACAGACTGTAGGTTGGTATAGAGTCGATCACACGGCTCCCAGTCACTGAGTGATGTTAGAAACAGACTGTAGGTTGGTATAGAATCGATCACACGGCTCCCAGTCACTGAATGATGTTAGAAACAGACTGTAGGTTGGTATCGAATCGATCACACGGCTCCCAGTCACTGAATGACACACCCCTGCAGCTGAAAAGCTATTGGTATTTGTCAGATGTAATCACTTTTATTTTTAGAATCATTTAAACTTGATAAACAGCAGGGTCTAGTTTCAGGAATGACCGTTGTAATTAAAAACCCAGCTTTAGAATTAACATCATTAATTGGTTGCTGGCACTTCAGAAAATAACGTCCATCAAATTATGACACTGACCACCACTGACCACCTCCAGGTCAAGATTTTTGCACAGAATATGGTGTGACGGTGAGTCGCAGTTACTGAAGCAATCTCTGTGGCTAAGCTACCCTTTCTATTTTTTGCCGTAGTTTAAAATAGATGCCATTGAGCCATTGGCATGTGCCATGGTCAGCTCATCGCTAACACAGCTGTTTCAACTAGTCTGCTCGCTAAATCGTCTGAGCACTGCGACATAGCGCTTTGACTGAGGATCGGCTGGAGGTGAAGATGAAGAGACGGGCCGTGAAATCAGAGAGGCGGGAGATGAAGATGGAGAGACAGGAAGTGAAGACCGAGAGACGAGAGTTAAAAGCTTCCTCTGAGAGAGTGTCCATGGAGCTTCTCCGCCAACGGATTGGCAGGTAAAGTACAGGTTGTGGCAGCAGCTTTGCCAGATGGCAGCGAGGCGTGTGAGGGGTTAAATTACCATCCTGATGCTGCTCTGTTCCCGCCCAGCACCATTTTCACTTTGCAGCCTTTCTAGACGGCCGAGGCTCCCATTACAAGCCAGCAGGAGCCTCGTGAATCGAAACCCTCTGATTTAATCAGGACCCCGACATGAAGTTAACCAGAAAAAATGGAAGTCCTGCCAATCACCCAGCCCGCTAGATAAAACCTAGCGGGATGGATTCAGAGTCAACAGCCTGCGGGATTTAAAGAGCTCAGGAGCTGCAGGTACTCAAATCATTGGCATCTGCGCCTACTGAGTTTGGTGGAGTTGGAGTGAGTTGTGACTTTGGAAATTGCTTATTTGTGATACTTCCTCAGCAGAGTTAGGAGAGGACTTCACCCTCCGGCGAGTCGTCTCCTGGGCTGCCCCTGCCAACAGTAACTGCTCCTTCTCACTTGTGATGTGTGTTTCACAAGGTGCAGGTCCCTCTAATTCATGATCTATCCCACCTGGGGCAGGATTCCCTGCGCTGGTGCTTGGGCTGGTTGGAACACATAAAGGTACTTCATCAGGATGGACGTCTTCCTCCAAGGTGTCCTCTTCAGGAGCTTCTTGAGAAGTTTGTTGCTGCTGAGAAGGACCTAGAGGAAAGGGACAAGAGTTAGGATAGCCTCAAGTGGTTGGCCATTTGCACATGAAAAGCTTGACCATACTGGTTGAGGATTTGAAGGTGGCTGAAGCTGTAATTGCCTGTGGTACATGAAGAGGTACAAGTGAAGAGTAGTCACCCTGCTCAATGGAGCTACCAACCTTGCAGTCTCCAATGCTGATCGCTCTGGATGTCGCACTTATTTGCATTGTCTCCTGCAACAACAAGGTGAGGGCCACGATGTGAGCTGTTCCTCCACCGGTCTTACTTCCCTTCCTCATGTTGTGCGTTGTCTTCTGATGCAGAAGGGTAAGGAAGGAGTAATGAGAAGGCAAGTGCACATGTGTGGGCCTGCTACATGTAGTGTATAAGCTGAGAGGGGAACGAAGCAAGATGCTAGGAGAATGGGGATGTCTTGAGTGGGAAGTAATTGGCCTGAGTTAATCGAGGAAGGAGTCATGAGAGGAGATGCCAGTTCAGCAATTGACAGAAGATGAGAAGAGCATGTCATAAATGGAATGAGTGAAGGCAACAAGCAGGAGGTGAGTGCGTGTTGTGAGTGAGCATGAGAGGTGGTACAGGTGCCCTTGTGATTGATGGTGAGGGATGTGAAGCAGGGGTGGTCATTGCTGAAGGAGGGATGGGAGGGACTGTGACCAGTTGCAATACAAGAGATGGGGAAAGGAGAAGCTGTACTCATCTTTGCTGATCTAGTGAAGTCATTCAGCCTCTTCCTACACTAGACCCAGGTCCTTGGTGTGATGATCCTGCTACTGACTTCCTCCACCACCTCTAGCCAGGCTGTTGGGCATCTTCTTCACGCTTCATGGGAAAAGTACTTCCCTCCTGGCTCTGACCATAGCCAGCAACACCTCCAGGGAGGTGTCTGAAAATCTAGGGGGAAACTTGTCCCCTTCTTCCTGCCATGTTCACCAACCAGCGCAAGAGTGAATGAAGATGAAAAGAATGATGAAGCTCAGTGAATGCAACCTTCCTTTAAAAGGTGTATTGAGCCTTTAAATATCCTGCATCGGGGCTGCCACTGGAAACTGCCCAGTAAAGGTGGGCGGGTGGGCAGCCTACTACTGACATGATTGGCTGCCCAGCCCACCAATTGTATTATAGTGAGGCTCGGCCATTAAAACCTCTTTTCGTCTTCTGGGTGCACCCCCTGCCTTGCCACCGAACCCCCAAGCACCGATCCCGCTCTGGGTTAAAATCACCCTAGGGTAGTAGACAGGGCTTTAAACTAATGAAGGGAGGGGGGTGGGTGGATTCAGGAAAGAGTAAATTTAAAAGCAGCAACAGAAATGTCAAGGCTCTAGAACAGAGCAGAGTTTTAGGTAAAAATAAGCAGTGTGGGTCAGGAAGGGACAGAGAGAGTAACAAAGATGACTACGGTGACATCAGGGAAAAATAGTAAAAAGTCAAAGCTAAAGGCACTATATCTGAATGCGCAAAGCATTAGCAACAAAATAGATTAATTAATAGCGCAGATAGAAATTAATAGGTTTGATCTAATAGTCATTACGGAAACGTAGATGCAAAGTTACCAAGGTTGGGAATTAAATATTCCAGGATACTTAACTTTTAGAAGAGAGAGGAAAAGGAGGAGGGGTAGCCCTGATAGTAAAGGATGGGATAAAGACAGTGGAGAGAAAGGATCTTAGCTCGGAAAATCAAGAACCAGGATCAGATTGGGTGGAGCTAAGAAACAGCAAAGGCAGAAAACATTGGGGGAGTTGTTTATAGGCCCCCAAACAGTAGTTGTAATGTAGGGCAGAGTATAAATCAGGAAATTAGAGGTGCATGTAACAAAGGTTATTCAATAATCATGGGGGACTTTAATCTACATATAGACTGGGCAAACCAAATTTGCATTAATAGTGTGGGGGACGAGTTCATGGAATGGTTTTTTTTATATTCGTTCATGGGATGTGGGTGTCGCTGGCAAGGCCAGCTTTTATTACCCATCCCTAGTTGTCCTTGAGAAGGTGGTGGTGAGCCGCCTTCTTGAACCGCTGCAGTCCGTGGGGTGCAGGTACACCCACAGTGCTGTTAGGAAGGGAGTACCAGGATTTTGACCCAGCGACGATGAAGGAATGACGATATACTTCTAAGTCAGGATGGTGTGTGACTTGGAGGGGAACTTGGAGGTGGAGGTGTTCCCATGCGCCTGCTGCCCTTGTCCTTCTAGATGGTTGAGATCGTGGGTTTGGGAGGTGCTACCTAAAAGCCTTGGCGAGTTGCTGCAGTGCATCTTGTAGATGGAACACACTGCAGCCACAGTACGCCGGTGGTGGAGGGAGTGAATATTTAAGGTGGTGGATGAGGTGCCAATCAAGCAGGCTGCTTTGTCTTGGACGGTGTCGAGCTTCTTGACTGTTGTTGGAGCTGCACTCATCCAGGCAAGTGGAGAGTATTCCATCACACTCCTGACTTGTGCCTTGTAGATGGTGGAAAGGCTTTGTGGAGTCAGGAGGTGAGACACTCACTGCAGAATACCCAGCCTCTAACCTGCTCTTGTTGCCACAATATTTATGTGGCTGGTCCAGTTAAGTTTCTGGTCAATGGTGACCCCCAGGATATTGATGGTGGGGGAATTGGTGATGGTAATTGTAGTGTATGTACCTTTAAGAAAGAACTACTTTTACAGCTCCTGTATACTGTAGTACCGGCAGTGACCACACCTGTATATAAGCCCTGAACAGGGCTCTGTACTGTTAGTTATTAGACTACCCTCATCCAGTAAACACCTGTTGATTGTTAATCTGCAGTCTCCGTCTATTTATTGAAGAACACCATTGATGTACCTCAATGAATCCGAGACTCGACGTTAACGGAGCAAAGCAAGGCTTTTATTAACTAAGAAAGTAATACACAGTGGAGAAGTGTCTCCCATCCAAAGATCTGCTGCACTGCCTGTGAGACAGTGCAGCCTGCTTAAGTAGTGGCCAGGTATGGGCGGAGCCCTACACACAATACAGTACCGGTGGGGAAATGAAACTGAAACTAAACTAAACACAGAGAATACAGTGCCTGATGAACGGCATATTTCATCACATTCACCCCTTCTATAGATTTAGTCTGTTCGGGGGTTTGATAGTCCTCTGTGACCGACGTGGTGCCGCGGGTGTCGGCTGGGTGTCCCCGGTGGCCTCCTGGGTCTCTGCCGGGGGCGCCGCCAGGGTTGTTGAAGGGGTAGTTGGTGGGGGCACCGTTGGTCGATGTTCTTCCGGGGGTGATGAAAGAGTAGTGGGTGGGTAAGAGTTGCTGTGATCGCTGTTGCTGCTGTTGTCGTGGTTGTTGTCGTTACCGGCTGGGGCGGCGTCTTTTATGGACACGGTGCCCTCCCTTCCGTCGGCGTGCCGGGCATACGCGTATTGGGGGTTGGCGTGGAGTAGGTGCACTGACTCCACGAGAGGGTCCATCTTGTGGCCCCTCACATGCCTTCGTACAAATACCGGACCCGGGGTGGAGAGCCATATCGACATGGATACGCCTGAGGTGGATTTCCGGGGAAAGACAAACATTCGTTCATGAGGCGTGGCATTAGTGGCTGTACACAATAGCGACCGTATCGAATGGAGCACATCTGGGAGGACTTCCTGCCAGTGGGAGATAGGGAGGCCCTTGGTCCTTAGAGCTAGAGTGACTGCTTTCCATACTGTCCCGTTCTCTCGCTCCACCTGGCCGTTACCCTGGGGGTTGTAGCTGGTGGTACGGCTCGTGGCGATCCCCCTGGACAGCATGTACTGGCGTAGCTCTTCACTCATGAAGGACGCCCCCCTATCCGTGTGGATGTAGCTCGGCATACCGAACAGACAGAACAGGCTGTTGAGGCATTTAATGACCGTGGCGCTGGTCATGTCTGGGCAGGGGAAGGCGAATGGGAAACGGGAGTATTCGTCCACAATGTTCAGGAAGTAAACATTGCGGTCGACTGACGGGAGGGGGCCCTTGAAATCTAAGCTGAGCCGCTCAAAGGGCCGTGTAGCTTTGATTAAGTGGGCTCTATCTGGGCGGTAGAACCGAGGCTTGCACTCAGCGCAAGTGCGGCAGTTCCTGGTCAGAGACCGAACTTCCTCAATCAAGTAGGGTAAGTTGCGGGACTTTATGAAGTGGAACAGCCGCGTGACCCCTGGGTGGCAGAGGTCGTTGTGGAGGGTCTGTAGCCGATCCCCGGTGGCGCTGGCACACATCCCTCGTGAGAGGGCATCAGGGGATTCGTTAAGGGCCCCTGGCCGGTAAATGATGTCATACTCGAAGGTGGAGAGCTCGATCCGCCACCTGAGAATCTTATCATTTTTAATCTTCCCCTTCTGTTTATTATTAAACATAAACGCTACCGACCGTTGGTCGGTAAGTAGGGTGAAGCGTTTGCCGGCTAGGTAGTGGCGCCAGTGGCGCACTGCCTCCACGATGGCTTGAACCTCCTTTTCCACGGAGGAGTGTCTGATCTCAGGCCCTTGGAGGGTCCTCGAGAAGAAAGCTACGGGCCGCCCCGCCTGGTTGAGGGTGGCCGCCAAGGCAAAGTCAGACGCATCACTTTCCACTTGAAAGGGAGTGTTCTCGTCCACTGCCTGTAGCGTGGCCCGCTCAATATCCTGCTTAATGCTTTTGAAGGCGGCGTGGGCCTCAGCAGAGAGCGGAAAAGAGGATGCTTTCAAGAGGGGGCGGGCTTTGTCGGAGTAGTTGGGGACCCATTGGGAATAATAAGAAAATAACCCCAGGCACCTTTTCAGGGCTTTGGGAGTGTTGGGCAGGGGCAGCTCCCGTAGGGGGCGCAATCGGTCGGGGTCTGGTCCGATTTCCCCATTCTCCACCACGCTGCCTAGTATGCAGAGGCGCGTGGTGTTGAAAACGCACTTGTCCTCGTTGTAAGTGAGGTTGAGTTTTTGTGTGGTTTTCAGGAACCTCTCGAGGTTCGAGTCGTGATCCTGCTGGTTGTGACCGCAGATGGTGACGTTGTCGAGGTAGGGGAAGGTTGCCTGCAAGTGGTGATCATCGACCATGCGGTCCATCTCCCTCTGGAAGACCGAGACCCCATTCGTCACCCCAAAGGGGACTCTGAGGAATTGGTAGAGGCGTCCGTTCACCTCAAAGGCGGTGTACGGGCGGTCCTCTGGTCTGATAGGGAGCTGGTGGTACGCTGACTTGAGGTCGATGGTGGAGAACACCCGGTATTGATCGATTTGGTTCACCATCTCGGATATGCGGGGTAGCGGGTAGGCGTCTAGCTGGGTGTATAGATTAACCGTCTGGCTATAATCTATCACCATCCGCTTCTTCTCACTACCCCTCACCACCACCACTTGGGCGCGCCACGGGCTGTTGCTGCGTTCGATAATGCGCTCCTTCAGGAGCCTGTCTACCTCGGTCGCGATAAACCGCCTGTCCTCCCAGCTGTACCTCCTGCTTTTGGTCGCTATTGGCCGGCAGTTGGGAGTAAGGTTCGCGAATAACAAAGGCGGCTTTACCTTAAGGGTAGCCAGACCGCACACTGTGAGGGGCGGCTGGGACCCACCGTAATTGAGCGTGATGCTTTGGTGGTGGCACTGGAAATCCAGGCCCAAGATCACGCTCGCACATAGATTCTTCATGGTTAGCAATTTAAAATTATCGTATACAATTCCGTTAACGGACAATTGTACCGCGCAGTAACCCATAACGGTCGATGTCTGGGTTTTATCAGCCATAGAGATGGTGCCCTGAGCAGGGACCACCGTTAGAGAGAGTTGTTGTGCTAGTTCAGGGTGGATAAAACTCTCCGTGCTTCCACTGTCAATTAAACATTTAACCCCGCACCCGTTTACCTCGATGTCCACCATTGATTTGGATAGCGGGTGCGGTCTGGTCTGGTCCACTGTGACCGATGCCACTGTAGGGCCCTGATCGAGACAAGATGGCGTCCACTCTGTCTGTTCACAAAATGGCGGACCCCACGAGGTCGGGCAAGATGGCGTCCAAGATGGCCGCTCCCACGGCGCACACGCGGCGGTGGCGGGTTTTCCAGCGGGGTTCCCTCTGCACACCTTCCCAAAGTGCCCCTTCTTACCACACTTAAAGCAGGTGGTGCCTTTCGCCGGGCACAGGTTTCTGGTGTGCTTCGGCTGCCCGCAGAAGTAGCAGTTGGGGCCCCGACGCGTCGCGGCTGTCGTAGGGCTCCTGGGAGGAGAGCGGGGCCCCGACGGTGTCAGGCTGCCGGGCGGGGAAGATGCCTTCCAAGATGGCGGCGCCCTTGGTGCACACGTGGCGGCGTGCGCGGCGCGGGCTGAAGAGTAGGCGTCCGAGTTTCTCTGGGCCACATCCAGGGATCGCGCTGTGTCCACAGCCTGTTTCAGGTCCAATCCCATTTTTTCCAGTAGTCTCTGCCGGATGTAAGTGGAGCTGAGACCTGTGATAAAGGCATCATGAACAAGCTCGTCAGTGTACACTGCGGCTTTTACATCTTGGCACTTACAGTCTTTGCCAAGCGTTTTCAGGGTGACTAGGAACTCATCCAGCGATTCCCCAGGTCGCTGTGCGCGAGTAGCGAGCAGATGCCTAGCGTACACCTCATTCGTAGGCTGCTGGTAATGCGCCTTTAGGATGTCGCAGGCGGCCGGGTACGTGTCGGCATCTTGGATGAGGGGGTAAACCCTGTGGCTAACCCAATTCCGCAGGATTCCGAGTTTCATACTTTCGGCGTCCGTAGCGCCTGTGATGGCTACGGAATTGTCCAGGAAGAATTCCATACACTTAAACCAGTGTCCGAAGCATGCCGATGCGTCCGAAGCATGCTGGTCCAAATCCAAACGTTCGGGTTTCAAGAGTTGATCCATTGCGTTGAAAATTTAGTTAATAAAATTGATGTGCCTCAACGAATCCGAGACTCGACGTTAACGGAGCAAAGCAAGGCTTTTATTAACTAAGAAAGTAATACACAGTGGAGAAGTGTCTCCCATCCAAAGATCTGCTGCACTGCCTGTGAGACAGCGCAGCCTGCTTAAGTAGTGGCCAGGTATGGGCGGAGCCCTACACACAATACAGTACCGGTGGGGAAATGAAACTGAAACTAAACTAAACACAGAGAATACAGTGCCTGAGAACACAGAGAAAACAGTGCCTGATGAACGGCATATTTCATCACAACCATACATTAAGATTCATGGATTTAACAGTGGCGACGAGGTCGATTCGAATCTACCTGGAACTCTGCATTTCCTCCCAGGGATTCGCTCCTGGAGGACAGTGGAAGAAAGTTGTGGCCAGAAGCACGGGTGTCGACCACGAACAACCGCCCAGTCATCCGGCAGAGAGTGAACATCGCAGGGGAGGCTGTTGAGAGCTGGGCTTGGTTCTCCAGCCACAACGATCCAGCAACAGGCTGGCAACAGGTACAGCGCAGACCCTTCCCGGACAGCGCTGGCTGGAGCCGACCGACGGCACAGAAAAGGCCGAGCAGCGTCGATGGGGTAAGAGAGAGAGTAAAGCGCACAGGGCGCAGCCGGGGGTTGAAGACCGAGCGGCGTCGACGGAAAACAAAAAGAGAGAGAGGGTAAAGCACAGCCGGGGTTCAGGACCGAGCGGCGGCAACGAGAGAGGCGCACAGGAGAACGCGCAGAGTGCAGCCAGGGCTCAAGGGCTGAGCAGCGTCCGCGGGGGAAGAAAGGAAGCGCGGGAGATGCCATTTGAGCTGCGGAGAAGAAGGGAGAGCGCGGGAGACACCATTTTTGAAGCCGCAGCGGAGACGAAGGCGAGCGCGGGAAGAAAGGAAAGCACGGGAGATGCCATTTTGAGCCAGCAGAGAAGAAGGGAGAGCACGGGAGATGCCATTTTAGCCAGTCTAACCACACCCAGGGATGCCGAAGAGTGGCAGTGTCACAGCGTTCGACAATGAAGTCGAAGATTGGGCGACATATGTGGAACGCATTGAGGTGTACTGCAAGGCGAATGAAGTGCCAGATGCCAGGAAAGCACTGGTTTTGTTGAATACCATGGGTGCAAAAACATACGGCTCACTGCGAAACCTAATAACCCCAGAGAAGCCAGTGGATAAGGATTTCGAAAGCATAGTGGAAATCCTACAGGACCACTTAAACCCCACACCACTGCTGATAGCAGAAAGATTTAAGTTCCACAAAAGGAGCCAGCATAAAGACGAAAGTAATGCTGAGTATTTAACGGAACTGCGCAAGCTATCGAAACACTGCCAGTTTGGAATGGGACTAGCAGGTACGTTAAGGGACAAGTTTGTGTGTGGGCTTCAAAGTGAAGGAACCCAGAAACGGCTTCTATCAGAAAAGCATCTTACGCTGGACAAGGCTTTCAGCATGGCAGTATCACACGAAGCAGCCACACGGGGCGCTGCAGAGATACAATGGAGACCGCAAGAATATGGCACCAATGAAATGTCATATGGAGCAGGGAAGTGTTATCGCTGCGGCAGAACAACACACGACCAAAAGCATTGTTGGTTCAAGGACCAAGTGTGCAGACAGTGTGGAAAAGCAGGACACATAGCAAGAGTCTGCAGGTCGGGGAAGAAAACCAGCAGCAAGAAATCTCCACAGGAGAAGTACAAAAAGGTACATAAGGTGATGGAGAGTAGTTCAGATGAACAGAAAAGTGATACAGACTCCGGAAGCAAGGAGCTGGGTTGTCTGAAACTACATAAGGTAATCAAAATGGAGGATCACCAAACTACCTGGGTCACGCTCAAGATAGACGGAGTCCAAGTGAAAATGGAATTGGACACAGGATCAGCCCTAACAGTCATAAACCGACGGTCTCCATTGCATCTCTGCAGCGCCCCGTGCGGCTGCTTCGTGTGATACTGCATTTGGATGAGCACTTGAAATGCCATTGCATACAAGGCTATGGACCAAATGCTGGAAAATGGGATTAGACTGGACAGGGATGGATGGGCGGTGCAGACACGATGGGCCGAAGGGCCTCTTTCTGTGCTGTAAAACTCTATGACTCTATGACTCGATGACTCGATGACTACAAGCAGCTATTCTCACATATACCCTTGAGAGGTACAGAGATTGTCTTGAAGATGTACACGGGGCAAAAAGTCTACCCCAAAGGAAAAATAAGGGTGAACGTGATATACAACGGCCAGGAAACACCAACAATGGACCTATATGTATTGCCAGATGGAGGACCACCACTACTAGGATGTGAATGGATCCGGAAGATACAGTTAGATTGGCATTCCATACAGGCACTGACGGTAGAGGCCAAAAAGGATGACGACATCACACCTGGACGACTGTCAAAAATGCTAAATGACGCACAAGAAGTGTTCCAGGAGGGACTCGGAACACTAAAAGGCATAACAGCGATGATTAAAATAGAGGAAAATGCAAGCCCAAAGTTTTTTAAGGCAAGCCTTATGTGATCCGCCCAGCCGTCGAAGCAGAGCTGGAAGGTTTGGAACGTTCAGGAGTACTGTCCAAAGTGGACTGGAGTGAGTGGGCTACACCCATCGTTCCTGCAATGAAGAGGTCATTGAGTAATACGCCTGGGGAACCAAAGAAGGTTCGCATCTGTGGGGACTTTAAGGTGACAGTGAACCCAGTCCTTCACACGGTACAATATCCGCTTCAGCGGATTGAAGATATTTTCGCCTCGCTATCTGGAGGAAAATGCTTCACTAAGATTGACCTGGCCCAGGCGTACCTGCAACTGGAGGTAGAAGAAGCCTCAAAACAATACCTCACGATCAACACTCACAAAGGTCTCTACCAATACAACCGGCTGGTGTTCGGAGTAACATCAGCTCCGGCTATTTGGCAAAGGGCCATGGATCAAGTCCTGCAAGGGATTCCAGGGGCATAGTGTTATTTGGACGACATCCTGGTCACGGGCGAAAATGACAGTGATCACCTCGCCAACCTGGAGCAGGTGCTCACTAGATTGAAGGAATATGGGCTACGAGCTCATCGCCACAAATGCGAGTTTTTCCAGAAGCAGATCTCGTATTGTGGCCACGTTATTGATGAAGAGGGGTTACATAAGTCCCCTGAAAAGATTGAGGCAGTAGTCAAGGCTCCAGCACCGGAAAATGTGTCACAACTGAGGTCGTTCCTCGGGCTGGTGAACTACTACCATAAGTTCTTACCAAATTTGTCTACAGTATTACACCCACTGAACACCCTACTGCAAACGGGGGTACCATGGAAGTGGAATGACGAATGTAAACGAGCTTTCCAGAAGTGCAAAGAATTGATCACATCAAAAGAGGTGTTGGCTCATTTCAACCCAGCACTACCAATTCGGTTGGCGTGTGATGCATCACCCTATGGTATTGGAGCGGTGCTGTCGCACAAATTTCCAGACGGGTTGGAGAGGCCAGTAGCCTTTGCGTCTCGGTCACTAACCTCAGCCGAGCGCAACTACGCTCAGATTGACAGGGAGGCCCTCAGCCTAGTATGGGGAGTAAAAAAGTTCAACCACTATCTGCACGGGCAGAAGTTCACCTTGCTGACTGACCACCAACCACTTGTCTCCATCTTTAGTCCAAAGAAGGGCGTTCCGGTGATGACTGCGCAACGGCTACAAAGATGGTCACTTTTTCTAGGGGCGAACCAATATTAAATAGAGTATAAGGGCACGAAACAGCATGGAAACGCTGATGGGCTATCACGCCTGCCACTGCCTACTGCGGAGGAAGCACCAGCAGTGGACCCTGTCGAAATATTTTATTCGTCTATAATTGAACGCTTGCCAGTAACTAACGTGGATATAGAGAAGGAGACCCGAAATGATCCGACACTGTCTCGGGTATATGATTTGACGGTGAAGAGATGGCCAACACATGGCGACTCACTGCTCCCAGCATTCTCATCCAGAAGAGAACAGCTGTCAGTATGCCAGGGGACAGTGATGTGTGGATCCCGAGTGTAAATTGAACGCTTGCCAGTAACTAACGTGGATATAGAGAAGGAGACCCGAAATGATCCGACACTGTCTCGGGTATATGATTTGACGGTGAAGAGATGGCCAACACATGGCGACTCACTGCTCCCAGCATTCTCATCCAGAAGAGAACAGCTGTCAGTATGCCAGGGGACAGTGATGTGTGGATCCCGAGTGGTAATTCCACCCAAGTTAAGAGAGAGAGTGCTCAATGAGTTTCACGAAGGCCATCCGGGAGGGGTGAAAATAAAAAGCCTTGCTAGGGCTTATGTGTGGTGGCCGAGGATCGATCAACAAATCGAGGACCTAACAAAGAGCTGCTCAGGATGCCAGAAGGTCCAAAATGCAACACCACATGCCCCTCTACACCCATGGGAGTGGCCCTCCTCTCCATGGCAACGGGTGCATATTGATTTTGCTGGTCCATTCATCGACTCAATGTTCTTAATAGCAGTGGATGCGCACTCGAAATGGCCTGAGGTAATCAAAATGTCCTCCACCACTACGGAGAAAACGATTGCAGTCCTACGGACCATATTTGCCAGGAACGGCTTGCCAGAGCAGATTTGCTCTGATAACGAACCACAGTTTGTGTCCGAAGAGTTTCGGAAATTTATGAGAAGGAATGGGGTAAGGCATTACACATCCGCCCCGTATCATCCAGCCACAAATGGATTGGCTGAGAGGTTCGTACAAACCTTTAAAAAGGCAGTAAGGGCCATGTGCGATGACGACATTCCACTGCAGCATAAGGTGGACAATTTCCTGTTAGCCTACAGAAATGCGACACATGCAGTTACCAACCAGACCCCGGCCATGATGTTCTTTAACCGAAGGTTGAGATCTCGTCTGGATTTGCTCAGACCAAATGTGCGAAGAAATGTTGAGAATAAGCAATTCCAGCACATCAATGAGAAGCCGACAAGGAGCTTCAATGTAGGACAACCAGTCTTGGCCCGCGACTACCGAACAGAGAAATGGCAACCCAGAACGATATGCACACGGCAGGGGCCACTAATGTACACAGTGGATGTTCGGGAGAACATTGTGAGATGCCATGTCGACCAGATCCTAGTGTCACAGGAACGAATCAACCCCATGTCTCGCGTACCTGGTGATGAACCCGACATACCGGTAGCATCTACCCCAGAAACAGTAGCATCGGAAGCTGATGAACTAACCGACGACAGGGGGCCAGAATCGCCTCCGCACCTAGAACAAGACACTCCAGAAAGGCGCTATCCAGAAAGGATCAGGAAGCCGCCCCAAAGACTGAATCTATAAATGGACTATTTCAGTTAAATGTGCATGTTAAAAATGTTGACTGTTATTTGATTGTTATGGTACTGTTAATCTAAAAGGGGAGGAATTGTAGTGTATGTACCTTTAAGAAAGAACTACTTTTACAGCTCCTGTATACTGTAGTACCGGCAGTGACCACACCTGTATATAAGCCCTGAGCAGGGATCTTTACTGTTAGTTTTTAGACTACCCTCATCCAGTAAACACCTGTTGATTGTTAATCTGCAGTCTCCGTCTATTTATTGAAGAACACCATACCTTAAGATTCACGGATTTAACAGTAATGCTGTTGAATGCCAAGGGGCGTGTAGAAGTGCCTTACTTCTTAGCTCTGGGTAATGACTCAATACACACTTGGATTCGTCAGACGGACAGGCCTTTTATTTTCCTTTTCTTGCAAGGGGAATCAGCACCTCCACTCAAGGGGTGAGGCTACTATTCCAATGATACAGTGTAAACGTTCTATATTTATACAGTGTAACAAACAAGTTTGATTGAAATCCCTTTGTTCCTCTATCAGGATACATTTTAGATTAATCATCAGGTAGAAATAACATATTGACAGAAGGATCCTGGACACATAAGTCAACCGTTAATCTATAACAGGGCATGAATCGTGTAACCGGAGGTCCTCTTTAATCATATATAAGGGAGGCAAGCTTTGCTTTCGGTCACAAGTTATCAGGTCATTGGTACATCAAAGAAACTCATTATTCCACTTCTACATTCTCATTAGGTGGGCAGGCATCTGTTCTTGGCTGTAGTTCGAGTACGTGCAATAGCTCTAGTTACACATCGACACTTGCCCAGTGTCAAGTCTGAAAACTTTTACCCAGCAAGCACTTGAAATTAACCCCTTATATCATGTAGATTTCCTCATTCCCCCCTTTTGTCCTTTCTAAGGACAATCTATCTCGCTAAGTTTAAGAAACTCTACATCAAAGGTCTCACCCTTAATATCCTCATATTCAGACATCATTGGTACTGGAGGAGTTGACGCTAATAAGGAAAGGACTTTTGTACACAATAATTTTAAACAACCAATCAATAAACTAATTAAAATTATTATCATCACAATTGCGATAAAAGCTTCCAAAATTTGCTTTCCCAATGCTCCTCCCCATCCTGAAATCCAATCCCACATTGACCATGGTTCAGGTTGACGTAGTTTCTCTACAGCCTTCTTTATGTGGTTTACCAGATTGGTGATATTTTCTGAGCTATCTGGGATATAGGTGCAACATTCGGTTTTTATGATTGCACATGTGCCCCCTTCTTTTGCCAACAAATAGTCCAGAGCCATGCGGTTTTGTAAGGCAACAGTGCGCAAAGCCACCATTTCTGCGTTTACATCACTAAGAGCATCTGCAGTATCATTGGCTATTTGTTCCAACACTGCTGCCATGTTTATAGATTCTCTTGTTAACTTCCCTGTTCCATACCAGGGAAATGCTATAGCAAAGAACCTTTCAATTTCTGTAATGGCTCGTTTTGCTCGTGTCCCAGGGTGGCTATCCAAAGATGAAATGTGATGTATATAAGGCACTACATATCCCAAATAACATGACCCAGTCCAATTTTGTGGTAACCAGGGGTATGCTCTATGCCCACAGATGAAATAGGTGTTATTATAGGCTTCAAATTTGTTCCATATCTGGTGCATCATTCCTATTCCTTGTTCTCCTTTCCAGATTTTTTTGTACTGTGGACAGGTTCCACCGTCCCCAATAGGGCCATTCGACTGCGCCCGGTGGTTTAGTAGTAGTTTTAGTCAAAGTGTAGTTACATTTGCACTTACTCCATCTATCTTCTTCTACTATCTTATCCTGCCTAATCCTAAGACTCAGGGGTTGATACGGGGGTACCTGCATAGTGTGATCCTGAAGCTGAACCTTCATAGTCTCGTTATAGCATATAATATAAAAGAAATCACTGTTTAAAAGTACACATTCTTCTATGCATGGTTTGCCCTTCAGGGGATCTGATAAATCAATATGGCAGTTTCAATTATCGTTAACAAAGGGAACAGTCTTATTAGAGTCCAAATCCAGTTCATCTTGGCAGTGTATCGTCTTCAACTGATGCCTTCTTACAATGGGACACGTGTATCCATGTTGGTCGCTCCTTTACTTTTACAGCGGTGTTTGTGGTCAGGAGTACTTGGAAGGGTCCCTCAAATCTGGGTTGAAGGCCATTCTTTCACTTGAAGATTTTTATGTAGACGTTATCTCCTGGCTCGAAAGTATGGCACTTTCCTTCAGCGGGATCGACCTGGGCTTCCTTCACCTGTTGATGGAAACTAGAAATGCATTTGGTTAGTGCAATGCAATAACTCAACATATCTTCCAACATTTTATGAATGTCCATTTGTTTAGCTGTTAAAGGTGCCGAAAAGGGCAATCTTTGTGGTCTTCCCATGACGATCTCGTGAGGCGACAATCCTGTAGTTCTGTTGGTAGCAGACCGCATTGTCATTAAAGCTATGGGTAACAAATCAATCCATTTAAGTCCAGTTTCTTTACACAGTTTTGCAAGCTTGTTTTTCAGCATCCCGTTATATCTTTCCACTAGTTCAGCCGACTGTGGATGATAACTGCAATGGAGGTGCTGGCTAATCTGTAAGGCTTTGCATAGTTCCTTAATCACTGTTCCCGTAAAATGGGACCCATTGTCACTTGACAGTTTTGCTGGTATCCCAAAGCGAGGTACAATGTCCTTCAATAAACATTTAGCAACAGTAGTGGCGTCACTCTTTCTACAAGGAAACGCTTCAATCCATCTTGAAAACATACCAACAATAACTAATACATATTTAAAGCTCATACACACAGGTAGTTCAATAAAATCCATTTGCAAGTGTACAAAAGGACCCATGGGGTTTGGATGGGATGCGGGCTGTACCTTCTTTATTTTTTTTCCTGCATTCATGGTCTGGCAGATAATACAATTTTCACAAATTTGTTTTGCCAATTTTGAGATTCCTGGTGCATACCAGGTCTTGAGGATACAGTCCGCCATCCCCTCTTTGCCCGCATGGGTGAATTTATGAACACATCGGGCAATTGGTGATAGTAATGATTTGGGTGCCACCATGCGGCCGTCATGATGAACCCATAAGCCGTCAGTGTTTTTAAAACAATGATTAACAACCCATTCCTTTACTTCATCAGAACTGGCCCTATCTTGATGGGTCAGCACATCATCTAAGGACGGGGGCTGCGGTATCTCTGGCTTTTCCCTAACAGGGAAGGCTGAAACTTATCGTTCAGTACTTGATATAGCTACTGACTTAGCAGCGCTATCTGCAGCAGCGTTTCCAAGCGCAACCTTGTCCAAATGCCCCGTGTGCGCTTGGCACTTAATAATTGCAATCTGTTTACGTCTCTGAATAGCTAGTAAAAGATTTTTCACTTCTTGTGCATTTTTAATCTGGGTTCCTGAGGAAGTCAGGTAACCGCGAATTTTCCAAATTTGTCATGCTCATGTATTCATTGTCTACAATAACCAGTCATTCCTAGAAAATGCTTCATTTCTCTTTTAGTTTTTGGCAACGATGTGTTGCAAACAACCTTTATTCTATCCGGCGTTAACTCCCTGTTTTAACAATGATTCCATCACTGGCTCAATTCCTTTTTCTGCTTTCTCTGACAATGGATACTGTGACCTTTTGGGTAATGGTGCAGCTGGATTAATTGTAACTTTATAGGGCTGTGCAGTCTAATAGTTAGGAGGTATTTTAAATCTTGTCCTGTTTTGTCATAGCAGGCTGTGCAGTGCAATTTTGAATGCCATTTCCCTAGTTTCAGGGATTCCTGGTATTGTAGCATTCATTTTGCACAGCAAGTCTCTTCCACATAAATTCATAGAGACATCTCCTGATAACAGAAAGGAGTGTTCTTCCTCAAATTCTTCTACTTTTACTGTGAGGGGAGTCGATTGATTCAAGCGTTGTAGTATTCCAGCCAATCCAGCTATCGGGGTCTTTTTCCCATTAATAGGCATTCCTTCAGAATATCCTTTCCCTAACACTGAAAAGGTTGCTCCTGTATCTACTAAAATGACATAGGTCTCCCAGCTATTTGCATTTTAACTTCAGGTTCGCTGCATGAATTTAAAGAAACAACCGGCATTTGGTGGTCTGTGGCGCCTGGGGCTGCTGGTGTCAGTCAGTAATTCTAATCTCTATTTCTCCTAAATCCCTGTCCGTTTGTAGGGTAACCTCCTGACTGGTCCGAAAAAGGGTTATGGACAGTGAAATTAGGACCTTTATTCTCTAACGGAGGTCCATTATTGGAGGTTTGGTTCTGACAATTTTTCGCAGGGCATTAGTTTGCCCAATGTCCGGGTTGTCCGCAATTGTAACAATTACCAGATCGTCCATACCCTCTTATTCTACCACGTCTTCCTCTATATTCCCCTCTATTCATCCTTCTATAGTTACCTTGTTATCCTACCATAATAGAGGAGAAAGGTGTTTCTTCGGGGTAATTTTTTTTTTCTGACTCAACAAACATAGAGGCAGTCTTTTTATCTGGCTGTTCTCTATTTCTCTCTTGTCCGTTAAACATTCCTTGAGGCAAGTAATTCTTTCTATGTTAAATGAACCATCTGCGGGAAAAGGTCTAGTCTTATTTACAGTCCATTTGGACCAATTTGGTAGGTGATCAATGGATGATTGACCAGTTCTTTAACATAAAGGCTGCTGGCGTGCCTTTCTCGGGTGGCTTACTGGCGCTAGCACTCATTTTAGCAGCTTAAATGGTTCACATAAAACAATCTAAACTCCCGTGACAATCCATGATCTGCGTTGTACGCCCCTACAGATCAGATTAATAAACTATACATACGTATAAAACTCGAGGGTTCTCAACCCTCGTGGAAGGTATTTCTAACTGGGGAAAATACTGAATCCACAATAGCTTAGTGGATCATGTAAAAGACATCACTATTTTCTCAACCATACATTCCGCCGCGGGACTCACTTCCCCGGCTTGGGTCTTTTCCAACCCCTTCTGCAGTTTTTTTTTCAGCTTAAATTTTTTAGTTAAAACATACAACAATTCCGTAACACTCTATGATCTGCGTGGGACGCCTCTACAGATCAGACATGACTAAACATTAATACATATAACAATAAACAATAAACAATACACTTGTTAAACAACAACCAAAGTGTTACTAAATCCCCAACCTATGCAGCCTTACTGGACAAAGCTGCAAAGTTGATTGATAATAACAAGTAGTTAAATACTCACTCTCATAAACATTAAACATTGACACTGTGTTTCAGACAACCGCCCACTCTTCTCTCTTTTTTTTTACCCTATTCCCTTTAGCCAAATCTTTAGCAAAAAGGGCCTTCAATTTGTCCCAGCTAACTTCAAGCTCTTCTCTCCTTCTACCCTACTCCCTTTAGCCAAATCTTTAGCAAAAAGGGCCTTCAATTTGTCCCAGCTAACTTCAAGCTGGAACCTTGCTAGTTCAATTTCCAGTAAATCGCTAGCTCCTTAGTTAATCAAATTCCTGACTTAACCTTCTCTCTCAGCAAGCTGGAACCTTGCTAGTTCAATTTCCAATAAATCGCTAGCTCCTTAGTTAATCAAATTCCTGACTTAACCTTCTCTCTCTGGTACCTTTATACAGTCCTTTTCTGCACGATCCTGTTCGCGGGGCGTCAGCGCCTCATGGCTGGTCCTCTGTTCCGTTTCTGAAAGGGAAGCAGTCACAACGGCAGTTTAACCTCCGAACCTTGTGAGTCAATTACCCGATGGCAGTACTGTCCAATGGAATAAACAGACTATGCGCAGCTATGCTCCTGGCAGGGAAAGTCCCAAAAATGTGGCAAAACACCACCTTCGGCCGATGGGATTTTCCCAACCGAGCAACGTACTCGGCGTCTGTTAACTCCCCAATTGGTACAGCAAGCCATCTCGGTGGGACCTCCAAATTGTAGAAGTGCCTTACTTCTTAGCTCTGGGTAATGACTCAATACACACTTGGATTCGTCAGACGGACAGGCCTTTTATTTTCCTTTTCTTGCAAGGGGAATCAGCACCTCCACTCAAGGGGTGAGGCTACTATTCCAATGATACAGTGTAAACGTTCTATATTTATACAGTGTAACAAACAAGTTTGATTGAAATCCCTTTGTTCCTCTATCAGGATACATTTTAGATTAATCATCAGGTAGAAATAACATATTGACAGAAGGATCCTGGACACATAAGTCAACCGTTAATCTATAACAGGGCATGAATCGTGTAACCGGAGGTCCTCTTTAATCATATATAAGGGAGGCAAGCTTTGCTTTCGGTCACAAGTTATCAGGTCATTGGTACATCAAAGAAACTCATTATTCCACTTCTACATTCTCATTAGGTGGGCAGGCATCTGTTCTTGGCTGTAGTTCGAGTACGTGCAATAGCTCTAGTTACACATCGACACTTGCCCAGTGTCAAGTCTGAAAACTTTTACCCAGCAAGCACTTGAAATTAACCCCTTATATCATGTAGATTTCCTCAGGCGGTGGTTAGACATTCGCTTGTTGGAGATTGTCATTGCCTGGCACTTGTGTGGCGCGATGTTACCTGCAACTTATCAGCCCAAGCCTGAATGTCGGCCAGGTCTTGCTGCATGCGGGCATGGACTGCTTCCTTATCTGAGGAGTTGCAAATGGCACTGAACACTGTGCAGCCATCAGCAAACATCTTCACTCCTGACCTTATGATGGAGGGAAGGTCATTCATGAAGCAGCTGAAGATGGTTGGGCCTAGGAAACTGCCCTGAGGAACTCCTGCAGTGATGTCCTGGGGCTGTGATGATTGACCTCCAACCACCACAACAATCTTCTTTTGTGCTAGGTATGACTTCAACCAGTGGAGAGTTTTCTCCCCGATTCCCATTGACTTCAGTTTCACTCTTCTCCTTGATGCCACACTCGGTCAAATACTGCTTTGATGTCAAGGGCAGTCACTCTCACCTCACCTCTGGAATTCAGCTCTTTTGTCCATGTTTGGACCAAGGCTGTAATGAGGTCTGGAGCTGAGTGGTCCTGGCAGAACCCAAACTGGGCATCAGTGAGCAGGTTATTGGTGAGTAAGTGCTGCTTGATAGCACTGTCGATGACACCTTCCATCACTTTGCTGATGATTGAGAGTAGACTGATGGGGCGGTAATTGACCGGATTGGATTTGTCCTGCTTTTTGTGGACAGGATATACCTGGACAGATTTCCACATTGTCGGATAGATGCCAGTGTTATAGCTGTACTGGAACTGCTTGGCTAGAGGCGCAGCTAGTTCTGGAGCACAAGTCTTCAGCACGACAGTCAGGATGTTGTTGGGGCCCATGGCCTTAGCTGTATCCGGTGCGCTCAGCCGTTTCTTGATATCACGTGGAGTGAATAGAATTGGCTTCTGTGGTGGTGGGGAACTCAGTAGGAGCCCGATATGGATCATCCACTCGGCACTTCTGGCTGAAGATGGTTGCAAACGCTTCAGCCTGGTCTTTTGCACTCACCTGCTGGGCTCCATCACCATGGAGGATGGGGATATTTATGGAGCCTCCTCCTCCCGTTAGTTGTTTAATGGTCCACCACCATTAATGGTCCTTTATTATCATGGAATGTATACAAGATAGTTTTCTAGATCAGTATTTTGAGGAACCAACTAGGGAACAGGCTATTTTAGATCTGGTATTGTGCAATGAGAAAGGGTTAATTAATACCTTGTAATAAAGGGGCCTTTAGTGACCATAATATGATACAATTTTATATTGAGTTTGAAAGTGATTTAGTTAAGTCCGAAACTAGGGTCTTAAATCTAAACAATGCAAACTCTGCAGGTACGAGGGGAGAGTTGGCTAAGGTAGATTGGGAAACTACATTAAAAGATATGATGGTAGACAAGCAATGGCTAGCATTTAAAGAATTAATACATAATTTACAACAAATATACATTCCTTTAAGGCACAAAAACACCACAGGAAAAGTAGTCCAACCATGGCTAACAAGAGAAGTTAAAGATAGTATTAGATCAAAGGAAGAGGCTTATAATATTGCCAAAAAGAGTAGTAAACCCGAGAATTGGGAGGATTTAGAATTCAGCAAAGGAGGACCAAGAAATTGATAAGGAAAGAGAAAATAGAATATGAGAGTAAATTAGCAAGACGTAAAAACAGATTGTAAGGGGTCGATTTTTGTTCAGGTGCTGGGAATTGGCGGGTTCCCCGAATTTAGTGATGCCGACACGATTGTGAATGGGTCTGTGAGACTGATGCAAATTTAACACAATTGGCCAATTGATTTCCAGTGTGTGGGAAGCCTTGGCAATTGAGTATTTCCAGTCAGAAAGTCGCAGAATATGACGTCATCATTGCTGCTGCTTTAAGGTCCAGAGTAAGCCTTGCTTCCTCTGCAGGCTTCCAACCTTCAACATTAAGATGGCACAGGAGCCTGCAGGAGGAACGGCCAGCAGGAGGGCCAGATCTGCGCCCAAATTTGATGAGGCTTCACTACAGGCATTAATGGATGGTGCTAGGGCCCACAGGGAGGTCCTCTTCCCTTCTTCAGGGAGGAAGAGGCCTCCCAGCCAGACCAAGGCTGTGTGGCTAGAGGTGGCAGGTCAAGTCAACTCCTTCGGGCTTACATGAAGAACGTGGTTCCAGTGCAGGAAAAGATTCCATGACCTTCTTCGCACTGGAAAAGTAAGTACTGTATGAAGTTTCCATCACCCTCAATCTGTTCCCCATTGCCTTTCCTCACCAGCACTCAGCTTTAGCAATCTCTTCCTACACATCCCACGATACACTCACATCCATGCACCCTTAGCCATTCCTCTCTCTCCATGCTCACAATCACAGAACTATTCCACCATGCAGCCCTCACACTCCCTCTCACTCTGATGCTTTGAACACAACTGACAACACACAGGGAGGGCCCTTGGTCTTACAACCTCACTCCATCTTTGTCTCCTTCTAAGTGTCTATGCTATGCAATCTCTACAATCACTCCTTCATTCTCACTCAACCTCTGATGTAACAAAAGAGTCTCACACATCAAGGAACTTTAAAGTAAGCTTTAAGCAACTTATAATTAAACTATATACAAGAGCGGTCTTCACCATGCCTCTAGGTGAAGCCCTTTTACCATAATGAGCAGTTCAGTATTTATACTAGTCCAAACACAGGAAGTGACGTATGCACAGGAAGTGATGTATGCACAGAGTTCACAGTTCACAGTTCACAGGAAGTGATGTGCACAATGTGATGAAATATGCCATTCATCAGGCACTGTATTCCCTGTGTTTAGTTTAGTTTCAGTTTCATTTCCTTACCTGTATTGTATTGTGTGTAGGGCTCCGCCCATACCTGGCCCCTACTTAAGCAAGCCCCAGCGTGTCTCACAGCAGTACAGCAGATCTCTGGATGAGAGACACTTCTCCAATGTGTATTACTTTCTGAGTTAATAAAAGCCTTGCTTTGCTCCGTTAACGTCGGGTCTCGGATTCATAGAGGCACATCAATTTTATTAACTCAATTTTCAACGCAATGGACCAACTCTTGAAACCCGAACGTTTGGATTTGGACCCGCATGCTTCGGACGCATCGGCACGATTCAGACACTGGTTTAAGTGTATGGAATTCTTCCTGGACAATTCCGCAGCCATCACAGGCGCTACGGACGCTGAGAGTATGAAACTCGGAATCCTGCGGAATTGGGTAAGCCACCAGGTTTACCCCCTCATCCAAGACGCCAACACGTACCCGGCCGCCTGCGACATCCTAAAGGCGCATTACCAGCAGCCTACGAATGAGGTGTACGCTAGGCATCTGCTCGCTACTCGCACACAGCGACCTGGGGAATCGCTGGATGAGTTCCTAGTCACCCTGAAAACGCTTGGCAAAGACTGTAAGTGCCAAGATGTAAAAGCCGCAGTGTACACTGACGAGCTTGTTCGTGATGCCTTTATCGCAGGCCTCAGCTCCACTTACATCCGGCAGAGACTACTGGAAAAAAACGGGATTGGACCTGAAACAGGCTGTGGACACAGCGCGATCCCTGGATGTGGCCCAGAGAAACTCGGACGCCTACTCTTTGGCCCGCGCCGCCCACGCCGCCACGTGTGCACCAAGGGTGCCGCCATCTTGGAAGGCATCTTCCCCGCCCGGCAGCCCGACACCGTCGGGGCCCCGCTCCCCCCACCAGAAGCCCTACGACAGCCGCGATGCGTCGGGGCCCCAACTGCTACTTCTGCGGGCAGCCGAAGCACATCAGAAACCTGTGCCCGGCAAAAGGCACCACCTGCTTTAAGTGCGGTAAGAAGGGGCACTTCAGGAAGGTGTGCAGAGGGAACCCCGCTGGAAAACCCGTCACCGCCGCGTGTGCGCCGTGGGAGCGGCCATCTTGGACGCCATCTTGCCCAACCTCGTGGGGTCCGCCATCTTGTGAGCAGACAGCGTGGACGCCATCTTGTCTCGATCAGGGCTCTACAGTGGCATCAGTCACAGTGGACCAGACCAGACCGCACCCGCTATCCAAATCAATGGTGGACATCGAGGTAAACGGGTGCGGAGTTAAATGTTTAATTGACAGTGGAAGCACGGAGAGTTTTATCCACCCTGAACTAGCACAACAACTCTCTCTAACGGTGGTCCCTGCTCGGGGCACCATCTCTATGGCTGATAAAACCCAGACATCGACCATTATGGGTTACTGCGCGGTACAATTGTCCGTTAACGGAACTGTATACGATAATTTTAAATTACTAATCATGAAGAATCTATGTGCGAGCGTGATCTTGGGCCTGGATTTCCAGTGCCACCACCAAAGCATCACGCTCAATTACGGTGGGTCCCAGCCGCCCCTCACAGTGTGCGGTCTGGCTACCCGGAAGGGAGGACACCCGGCCAATAGCGACCAAAAGCAAGAGGTACAGCTGGGAGGACAGGCGGTTTATCGTGACCGAGGTAGACAGGCTCCTGAAGGAGCGCATTATCGAACGCAGCAATAGCCCGTGGCGCGCCCAAGTGGTGGTGGTGAGGGGTAGCGAGAAGAAGTGGATGGTGATAGATTATAGCCAGACGGTTAATCTATACACCCAGCTAGACGCCTACCCGCTACCCCGCATATCCGAGATGGTGAACCAAATCGCCCAATACCGGGTGTTCTCCACCATCGACCTCAAGTCAGCGTACCACCAGCTCCCTATCAGACCAGAGGACCGCCCGTACACCGCCTTCGAGGCGAACGGACGCCTCTACCAATTCCTCAGAGTCCCCTTTGGGGTGACGAATGGGGTCTCGGTCTTCCAGAGGGAGATGGACCGCATGGTCGATGACCACCACTTGCAGGCAACCTTCCCCTACCTCGACAACGTCACCATCTGCGGTCACAACCAGCAGGATCACGACTCGAACCTCGAGAGGTTCCTGAAAACCGCACAAAAACTCAACCTCACTTACAACGAGGACAAGTGCGTTTTCAACACCACGCGCCTCTGCATACTAGGCAGCGTGGTGGAGAATGGGGAAATCGGACCAGACCCCGACCGATTGCGCCCCCTACGGGAGCTCCCCCTGCCCAACACTCCCAAAGCCCTGAAAAGGTGCCTCGGGTTATTTTCTTATTATGCCCAATGGGTCCCCAACTATTCCGACAAAGCCCGCCCCCTCTTGAAAGCATCCTCTTTTCCGCTCTCTGCTGAGGCCCACGCCGCCTTCAAAAGCATTAAGCGGGATATTGAGCGGGCCACGCTACAGGCAGTGGACGAGAACACTCCCTTTCAAGTGGAAAGTGATGCGTCTGACTTTGCCTTGGCGGCCACCCTCAACCAGGCGGGGCGGCCCGTAGCTTTTTTCTCGAGGACCCTCCAAGGGCCCGAGATCAGACGCTCCTCCGTGGAAAAGGAGGCCCAAGCCATCGTGGAGGCAGTGTGCCACTGGCGGCACTACCTAGCCGGCAAACGCTTCACCCTACTTACCGACCAGCGGTCGGTAGCGTTTATGTTCAATAATAAACAGAGGGGGAAGATTAAAAATGATAAGATTCTTAGGTGGCGGATCGAGCTCTCCACCTTCGAGTATGACATCATTTACCGGCCAGGGGCCCTTAACGAATCCCCTGACGCCCTCTCACGAGGGATGTGTGCCAGCGCCACCGGGGATCGGCTACAGACCCTCCACAACGACCTCTGCCACCCAGGGGTCACACGGCTGTTCCACTTCATAAAGTCCCGCAACTTACCCTACTCGATTGAGGAAGTTCGGTCTCTGACCAGGAACTGCCGCACTTGCGCTGAGTGCAAGCCTCGGTTCTACCGCCCAGATAGAGCCCACTTAATCAAAGCTACACGGCCCTTTGAGCGGCTCAGCTTAGATTTCAAGGGCCCCCTCCCGTCAGTCGACCGCAATGTTTACTTCCTGAACATTGTGGATGAATACTCCCGTTTCCCATTCGCCTTCCCCTGCCCAGACATGACCAGCGCCACGGTCATTAAATGCCTCAACAGCCTGTTCTGCCTGTTTGGTATGCCGAGCTACATCCATACAGATAGGGGGGCGTCCTTCATGAGTGAAGAGCTACGCCAGTACATGCTGTCCAGGGGGATCGCCACGAGCCGTACCACCAGCTACAACCCCCAGGGTAACGGCCAGGTGGAGCGAGAGAACGGGACAGTATGGAAAGCAGTCACTCTAGCTCTAAGGACCAAGGGCCTCCCTATCTCCCGCTGGCAGGAAGTCCTCCCAGATGTGCTCCATTTGATACGGTCGCTATTGTGTACAGCCACTAATGCCACGCCTCATGAACGAATGTTTGTCTTTCCCCGGAAATCCACCTCAGGCGTATCCATGCCGTCATGGCTCTCCACCCCAGGTCCGGTATTTGTACGAAGGCATGTGAGGGGCCACAAGACGGAGCCCCTTGTGGAGTCAGTGCACCTACTCCACGCCAACCCCCAATACGTGTATGTCCGGCACGCCGACGGAAGGGAGGACACCGTGTCCATAAAAGACGTCGCCCCAGCCGGTAACGACAACAACCACAACAACAACAGCAACAACGATCACAGCAATTCTTACCCACCCACTATCCTTTCACCACCCCCGGAAGAACATTGACCAACGGTGCCCCCACCAACTACCCCTTCAACAACCCTGGCGGCGCCCCCGGCAGAGACCCAGGAGGCCACCGGGGACACCCAGCCGACACCCGCGGCACCACAACAGCTACGTCGGTCACAGAGGACTATCAAACCCCCGAACAGACTAAATCTGTAGAAGGGGTGAATGTGATGAAATATGCCATTCATCAGGCACTGTATTCCCTGTGTTTAGTTTAGTTTCAGTTTCATTTCCTTACCTGTATTGTATTGTGTGTAGGGCTCCGCCCATACCTGGCCCCTACTTAAGCAAGCCCCAGCGTGTCTCACAGCAGTACAGCAGATCTCTGGATGAGAGACACTACTCCAATGTGTATTACTTTCTGAGTTAATAAAAGCCTTGCTTTGCTCCGTTAACGTCGAGTCTCGGATTCATTGAGGCACATCACACATAACTTCCCAGAAGTTATTATTATTATCACATTCTTCCCTCCTGCGAGATTAGAAGGCTGTGGTCTTCCTTTTGTTCTGCAGCCGCCGAACGAGGAAGAGTCGCACCCGTTTGGGTTCCCGTCGTAGAGGGTCGCTGGTCCGCTTACATGCTGTTGGCCATTGGTCAGAGTCTGTGTGGCCTGGATTATCCTGTGAAGGGTCGGGGAGATCATGGCTTCGTGTACGAGTCCCAATAGGTGCAGAGTCGGTCTGTCGCTGTTCAGAGGGAGGTGCTGAGCTGGTCTGTGGCGGATCAGTACTTTGGTGCGCGGTACTGGGAGGGTCGCAACTTTGAGTACGGGGTTCTACTGGTACCAAGCTAGTTGGTGTCAGATCAGGATCCTGAAGAGGGGTACCCGGCAGGTTCCAAGAGGCTCCTGGTAAAATACCATCACTCGATGTCCCACTAGGTCCTGGTGGGCAGGGAGCCAGATCCCGTAATGATACGGTAGATTCTCGGCCGTCGGGATATCGTATGTATGCATAGGTGGGGTTGGCATCGGTTAGTTCGACCTCGTCTACGAGAGGGTCATTTTTAGATGTCCGAACGTATCTTCGGAGTAGTACAGGTCCAGGAGTAGTTAGCCATGACGGGAGGGATGTCCCATAAGATGAGCGACGCTGGAATCCAAAGAACCGCTCATGAGGTGTAGTATTTGTGGCTGTAGAAAGAAGGGACCGTATAGAGTGCAATGCATCCGGAAGCACTGCTTCCCATTGCTGGTTTGGTAGGCCCCGAGATCTTAAAGCAAGATGTACGGAATTCCAGATGATACCGTTATACCTCTCTACCTGCCCATTTCCGATGGGATGATATGGCGTCGTCTTGCTTGTAGCAATTCCCCATTCTGAGAGGTAGTCCTTGAGTTCCCTTGACATAAAGGATGGACCCCGATCCGAGTGAATGTAAGCCGGCATGCCACAGAGAGAAAATACCTGCTCAAGGCAGCAGATTACTGTGGACGCCAGCATATTGGAGCAGGGGAAGGCAAACGGAAAACGTGAATATTCATCAATCATGGTGAGCAAATATGTGTTCCGAGTTGAAGAGGGTACTGGGCCCTTAAAATCGATGCTAAGTCGTTGCATCGGTTGGGTCGCGTGTATGAGCATACCATCTGAGGGGCGGAAGAACTGAGGTTTTAATTCTGCACAAAGCCGGCATTCTGAGCACATTTTCTTTACATCTCCAGTAGAAAAAGGGAGATTCCGTGATCGTACGAAATGTAGCATGCGCGTAACGCCAGGATGACACAATCCATTATGGACACCTATGAGAGTAGAGGACGACATAGTGGAGCAGAATGCTCGTGTGAGGGTATCCGGGGCCACATTCTCCTTGCCAGGTCGATAGTGAATGGTGTAACCAAAAGAGGCCAGTTCCATCCTCCAAAGCTGTATTTTATTATTCTTAATTTTGGTTCGTTTTCGATTATCGAGCATGAAGGCGGCTGATCGCTGGTCCGTGATTAATGTAAAGTGCTGGCGAGCTAGGAAATGGTTCCACTTCCGTACCGCCTCTATGATGGCTGTGGCTTCCTTCTCAACCAGAGGATAATGTAGCTCGGCACCTTGCAAGCTCCTGGACATAAATGCTACAGGACGACCTTCCTGATTTAGAGTAGCCGAGATCGCCACCTCCGAGGCATCACATTCGACTATGAAAGGGAGATTCTCATCGATGGAGTGAAGAGCCGCTTTCTCCAACTGTTTTTTGAGACGGTTAAAGGCTGCAACAGCCGCTGTTTCCAATGGAAATGATCGAGCATGCAGCAAGGATTGGATTTCGTCTGAAAAATGAGGAATCCATTTAGCGTAGTATGCAAACAGACCGAGAGCCCGACGTAAAGAAGCCGGATTCTTAGGTGACGGGAGCTCTTGGAGCGGGCGAAGTCTTTCTGGGTCTGGCTTAATGATACCATTGCCTACGCAGCAGCCAAGGATGTTGATGGTCGGTTGCGACTCAACAGATTTAGATTCATTCAAAGTTAAGTTACGGTGATGGAGGGCATCCCGAAATTTTTGGAGGTTGGCGTCGTGTTCCTGTTGATCGTGACCTGCAATAGTAATGTTATCAAGATAGGGAAAAGTGTCCCTTAAGTTTTCCTGCTTAACCAGGCCATCCATTGCCCGTTGGAAGACAGCCACTCCATTAGTAACCCCGAATGGGAGGCGACGAAATTGGTACAGCCGTCCATTAGCCTCAAAGGCCGTGTACTGCTTATCTGAGACCTTCAAGGGTACCTGATGATAGGCACTTTTTAAATCGTAAGTTGAGAACACTTTGTATTCGGCCAGTTTATTAACCATATCATCAATGCGTGGCAATGGGTAGGCGTCCAAGTCAGTATATTGATTGATGGTTTGCGAATAATCAATGCATAGTCGTTGTTTTGCGAGGTTTTAGAGGGTTCTTGACGATGACGATTTGAGCCCGCCAGGGCGACGAACATGGTTCGATGATATCCTCTGCTAAAAGTCGAGAGGTTTCAGCCTCAATAAAAGATTGGTCTTCCTGACTAAAGCGCCGCGATTTCGTTATTATTGGTTTGCATCGAGGAGGAATACTGGCAAATAATGAGGGTTCATCAAGTGAAGCTGCTGATAATGCACAAAATGGTAATTTAGACAGTATATTAGAAATAGTAAGTCCAGGTTTGGATCCGCTGAACTCAATGGTGAGTTTCTTATGCTGTTTTTGAAAATCCAACCCTAAGATGAGATCGCTACATAAGTCCTTGAGCACCGAAAGTCGGGTGGAGGGATACATGCGACCATTAAGTGTCATATCAATAATACAAAAGCCGGAGATTCTGGTATTAAGTGATGACTGAGCCATCGCAATTGCCTGGTCCGATGGGAAGATATGTAGTTTCAATTTCGCAACAATCTGCTCTCTAATGAAACTATCAGTACTTCCTGAGTCAATTAAGGCATCTAAGGTATGCCCATTAATTGAAACTTTTGTAGCTGCATGAAACAGGTTCTGTGGGCAAGCAGCTGTAATTGGTGTGGTTGCACAGAGAGTGGCTGAAACTCTAGGTGTGCTTCTTCGGGAGAGAGCTCGAGAGGAAGCTTGATAGGTCCTAGCCGGAGCATCTTGATAAGCCCTAATTGGGGCAGTTCGGTAGGCCTTAGCTGGATAGGCCCTCGTAGAGGCTCTTGATTGGCAAACTTTTGCAAAGTGTCCCTTTTTAACGCAATGACTGCAGATCGCATTGCGAGCAGGGCAGAATTTCCTAGGGTGAAAAGAATCTCCACAAAAGAAGCATTCCTTCCTAGATTGCCAAGAGGCTGCTAAAGTGGGGTCATACTCCTCTTCTTCATGAGAAGTATCATCAGGATTAGATTCCTCCATGATAGGGTTCACCTGAGGCCACTTGAATCGTCTGGTTGCAGTTACAGCAGCAGATCGAGATCTGGACAGCTGATAGAGGTCTGCATTTTTCTTTGCCAAACCCAGAGAACAAGCCAGGTCGAAAGCCTTTTGTAGCTCAAGTGTTTTACTTTCCAGTAGACGCTGGCGTATAAATGGAGAGGCAATCCCGCAGATGAAAGCATCACGAATCATTTCTTCGCGGTACAGCTCAGCCGAGGCTGCCTGAAAGTTACAATCTACGCTGAGCCTGCGAAGTTCTTGAAGGAATTCGTTAATCGATTCCCCTGGCCCTTGCCGGGCTGTGGCCAGTAGATGTCTAGCATAGACCTCATTTGCGGTCTTGGCATATAGTTTTTTAAGTGCCCGGATCACCTCATCGTAATTATCCCATTCATCAACATATTCAAACACTGTTGGGGTCACATAGTTGATAAGTATCCTCAGTTTAGTAGAAGCATTCGCTTTACATTCATCAAGAAAATTCTCAAAAGTACGGTACCAATGCTTCCATACCCTGCCAGCTGCTGGTGCGTTTGGGTCCAAGTCCAGACGAGTAGGTTTAAGGATGTTTTCCATGATGGGTGGTTCCCTGGATCCTTAACTCCGAGTTTGTCCGAAGGTCTAGTATTTGTGGGTGTAAATACTAAGTTGCTTAAGTTGATGTAACAAAAGAGTCTCACACATCAAGGAACTTTAAAGTAAGCTTTAAGCAACTTATAATTAAACTATATACAAGAGCGGTCTTCACCATGCCTCTAGGTGAAGCCCTTATACCATACTGAGCAGTTCAGTATTTATACTAGTCCAAACACAGGAAGTGACATATGCACAGGAAGTGATGTATGCACAGAGTTCACAGTTCACAGTTCACAGGAAGTGATGTGCACATAACTTCCCGGAAGTTATTATTATTATCACAACCTCCACTTGTCTCCCTCATTGCAGGAAAAGAGAGCTCACAACAGGAGAGAGCGAGCCAGGACAGGAGGAGGGCCGCCCTCATTAGCCCAGCTCACCCCCTGGGAGGAAGGTGTCCTGGAGATTGCCGGGGCTGACCGCGAAGCGGAAGTTGGGGACAGACAGGAGCATCCCCGCAAGCTGGTGACAGAATAGTTTTCCCTCACTCTCATTGGCATTGCATGAGTCGCTGATAATGATTCTGAAGCTACATCATATGGACTTATGATCATCTGCAAAATGCAATGTGCATGTAACCTTGGCATCACATCTCTAACTTTTTCCTTGACTCTCCCACAGGACCATTGAGAGCCCCCGTCCCCACTCTGCAGGAGGAAGAGCCTGAGCAGCCAGACTCCTCAGAGGAATCTGCAACATCTGAGGGCGCAGCGTCATCAGAAATAAGCGCACCCAGCACCAGCGCAGGCATTCACACCTCGGTGGGACCTTCGGGACATAGAGTAGATTTGACACCTGGTGTATCACAGCTCACAAGTGAGCATCAGCAGATTGTTGAGACAGGGAAAGCAGTGGAGAGTCCTCGTCGGTGGGCGCAGGACTCTGCCAGTTCAGCTCAGCTGCATGTCGACCCTCTGCCTCTGGGTCCATCCATAAGATCAGAGGTGATGGAACTCCATGCACAGATGCAGGAGTCTCTGCCAGGTTTTGTCTCCAGTGTCGCTGCGAGTGTGGAGCGAATGGAGGTGTCCATAGCGAACATGAGCAGAGCCTTTGTGGAGTCAGTGGCGCATGAATGCATCAACGCGGAAAGGATGGCTACCTACGTGGAAATGATTGCTGCCTCCATGGTAAGGCTGGCTACCATAGAGGAGAGGATGGTTACGGCCATGGGGGAGGTTAATCGCCAGGGTATGGAAAATATGGTGAGTGTTCAGGATAGAATGACATCTCTTGAGGAGCGATGGGCATCTATTGAACAGTGAAACCAGACCTTCATGGAAGTCCTTCTGAGTAGGACTGCCACTGCAGATACAGGTCCCCATGGCCCCCCTGATGTGCAGCAAGCTGCTCTCAAGCCACTTGCAGGCACTGAGGGGGACCTGACCCATGAGAGGGAGGTTGGTGGCAGACCTCAAGGAAGTGGGGACTCCTCTCCAAGCGCTCACACTTCCACGCCACTGCACAGCCCTCATTCAGAGCCCCACCGGAGTCCACACCCAAGTGAGATAGACGTCACAACTCCTGCACAGCCGCAGGAGCAGCAGACTGCTGATGAGCCCTCACAGGCTCGCCACCCCAGAGGATGCCTGCCAAAGGTGTCGAGACAGGAGCAGCAGGAACGTGAGCAAGGGGCCTCCACATCTGCTGAACCCATAGGAGAACCACTATGTAGGTGCACGCGTAAGAGGAAAATAAAGCACAAATAGTCACAAGGGTAGTCACTTAGGTGAAATGCTGTGTATTTTGGAAAAATGCCATCAGTTGTGTGTGTTTCATAAAAATTCTGATGGCAACTGCTGCAGTTCTGGCGTGTATCATTTCGCGAATGGGGCTTTTACATTGAGGGCTTAGGATTACTTGCAGTTGTCAGGATGCTGGTCAAATAGTTCGGAATCCGCAGGGTTTGGCCATTGTCGATGCTCAGGTAAGAAGCTGCGAGGCAAAAGAGTTTGATTTACTAGGCTAAGCAAATCTGGCCAGGATGAGTGCGTTCCTTGCATCCCGGGCAGCAATGTTCTTGCGTAATGCTGCCGTTGGTTGATGGGCCTCTGCAGGATGCTCATTCTCGCCCTCCTCCTCCTCATCATCATCATCATCATCATCTGAGGAGGGTATGAGAGGAGCCACTTGGTCCTCAGGAATCTGCAAGCCACAACGCTGTGCCATGTTGTGGAGTGCACAGCAAACCACAATGATTTTGGAGACCCTGGCTGCTGAGTATGGTAGGGTTCCACCTGATCTATCCAGGCATCTGAAGCGCATCTTCAGCAAACCGATGGTTTGCTCGATTATGGCTCTAGTGGGCATATGGCTGGAGTTGTAACTCTCCTCAGCTTCGTTGGATGGGCTCCTCAATGGCGTCATCAGCCACGTCCTCAGGGGATAGCCCTTGTCTCCAAGTAGCCATCTGTTAAGTTGGTCTGGCGGACTGAATAGCGGAGGCACACTAGACTGGCGCAGTATGAAGGAGTCATGGCAACTGCCAGGGTACATGGCACAAACATGCAAAATTTCCTTCTTGTGGTCACACACCAGCTGAACGTTAAGGGAGTGGAAGCCCTTGCGGTTGACAAAAATACCTGGATTGCGATGGGTGCCATAAGGGCCACATGTGTGCAGTCAACGACGCCCTGCACCCTTGGAAAGCCTGCCAGATGAGCTAATCCAACCGCTCGCGCCATGACACTCGCTCGATCCCTGGTGAAATGGATGTGATTGTGCGCGAGGGCAAAGAGGGCATCGGTTACCTGCGTGATGCAAGTGTGTGCGGCCGCCTGGGAGATGCCACTGATGTCTGCTGCTGATCCCTGGAATGAGCCTGAGGCAAAAAACTTGAGTGTGGTGGTGACTTTGACGGCCACTGGTAATGCTTGTCCACCTGGTCCTCTGGGCAGCAGGTTTTGCTGTAGCATTGCACAGATGTCAATCACTACCTCTCACGAAAGTCGGAGCCGCCTTTGGCACTGATGCTCAGACATGTTGAGATAGGTGACCCTGCGTCTGTAGACCCTGTTTGGGGGGTATCTCCTGCGCCGATGGGCTTCCAGGCGCTGGCCCCTTCTGGCCTGTGCAGCCTCAGGTGGGTGAGCAGCAGACTGGCGCTCCTGCTGCTGCTGCTGTTGCTGGTGCTGCTGTTGTTCCTGGTTCTGCTGGTGCTGCGGCTGGTGCTGGAGGTCCTCTAATGCCCAGATGGGAAGGAAATAAATGGCTCCCATGCTTCTGGTATATGCCTCCATTGAGGAAGCGCTAAGTGAAGGTGGCGAGAGGGGTTTCCCAGGAGGCCATACTGGAGATGTGTGTGAGGCTCCAACCTTCCACAGGTGAGGTTAAGCCTTCTAAAAGTTGCCCCAGACCTGAGACCACTAAGTCCTGCCACCTGCAAATGATGGCTGATCAAATCTCCTCTTTAATGGTTGACCTGCAGTTGATAGTCAGCAATCCAATAGTCCTCCCGCCAGGTTTCACATTCGTATTTCCCACCAGGCGTGGGAAAGGGGTTAAATTTGCAAGGGCCTGTTAAAATAGGATGATAGAGGCCATTTAGTGGTTATTAAGGGCCTTAAAGACCAGTCCCGCCTGTTGGATGCGGGACGGTGTCGGGACCATCAGACGCGCCTGAGTTAAAATTGCTCGGTCGGGAACCAGGGGGGGGGTCTGCCCGCCAGTTTTTGCACACCTCCAAGCCCGACTCCATGGCTCAATGAAAATCGAGCCCTTTGTATCTGTCTTCACGGTAGAAGGCACAAAAAACATTCTGGAAATAATGGGGAACCAAGGGTCTAGAGAGAATGAGGAACTTCAAGAAATCAGTATAAGTAAAGACATAGTACTGGAGAAATTAATGGGACTAAGTGGCGACAAATCCCCTGGAGCTGACGACCTGCATCCGAGGGTTTTAAAAGAGGTAGCTGCAGGGATAGTGGATGCACTGGTATTAATCTTCCAGAATTCCCTAGATTCTCGAACAGTCCCCAAGGATTGGAAGGTAGCAAACATAACCCCGCTATTTAAGAAAGGAGGAAGAGAAAAAAATGGGAAACTATAGACCAGTTAGCCTGACATCAGTAGTAAGCAAAATGCTAGAATCTATTATTAGGGACGTGGTAACAGAGTGCTTAGAAAATCTTAATATGATTAGGCAGAGTCAACATGGTTTTATGAAAGGGAAATTGTGTTTGACAAACCTGTTAGAGTTTTTTGAAGATGTAACTAGAAGGATGGATAAGGGGGAACCAGTGGATGTAGTGTATTTGGATTTTCAAAAAGCATTTGATAGGTGCCACACAAGAGGTTATTATACAAAATTAGCACTCATGGGATTGGGGGTAATATATTAGCATGGATTGAGAATTGGTTAATGGACAGAAAACAGAGAGTAGGAATAAACGGGACTTTTTCGGCTTGGCAGGCTGTAACTAGAGGGGTACCGCAAGGATCAGTGCTTGGGTCTCAGCTATATACAATCTATATTAATGAATTAGCTGAAGGGACTGAATGTAATGTATCCAAGTTTGCTGATGATACAAAGTTAGGTGGGAAAGTAATCTGTGAGGAGGTTGCAAAGAGGCTGCAGAGAAATAGATAGGTTGACTGAGTGGGCAAGAACATGGCAAATGGAATATAATGTGGGGAAGTGTGAAATTATCCACTTTGGTAGGAAAAAGCAGAATATTTTTTGAATGGTGAGAGACTGGGAAATGTTTGCATTCAGAGGGACCTGGGTGTCCTTGTACATGAATCACAGAAATTTAACATGTAGGTACAGCAAGCAATTAAGAAAGCAAATGGTATGTTAGCTTTTGTTAGAAAGGGATTAGAGTATAAGAGTAAAGAAGTCTTACTACAATTATACAGGGCATTGGTGAGGCCACACCTGGAGGAGTACTGTGTACAGTTCTGGTCTCCTTACCTGAGGAAAGACATATTTGCCTCAGAGGGAGTGCAACAAAGATTCACTAGACTGGTTCCTGGGATAAGGGGATTGCCCTATGAGGAGAGATTGAATAGAGTAGGCCTATATTCCCTAGAGTTTAGAAGAATGAGAGGTGATCTAATTGAAACATATAAAATTCTTAAGGGGCTTGACAGGGTTAATGCTGGGAAAGTGTTTCCCCTGGCTGGGGAGTCTAGAACACAGGGTCACAATCTCAGAATAAGGGGTTGGCCATTTAGGACTGAGATGAGGAGAAATGTCTTCACTCAAAGGGTTGTGAGTCTTTGGAATTCTCTACCCCAGAGAGCTGTGGAGGCTCAGTCATTGAGTATATTCAAGACAGAGGTCGATAAATTTTTGGGAACTAAGGGAATTAAGAGCTTATGGCGATACTGCAGGATGGTGGAGTTAAGATAGAAGATCAGCCATGATCTTGTTGAATGGCGGAGCAGGCTCGAAGGGCCAAATGGCCTCCTCCAGCTCCTATTTCTTATGCCCTCTGTGTCTCACCTTATATGAGATAAATTTAACCTCACCCACCTGGAAACTGAAACAATCAGGTTGGCCGCCGGATTTACTTTGCACTTCAGTCAATGGAAAGCAAAATCGGGCGGCCGATCTGATTGTCTCAAAAGTTAAAATTACCAAGCCGTTATAGTGGACATTATTCCATCATTTTGAAAAGGCTTTCGAGAGTCAGGAGGTCAGGAGGTGAGCCACTTATCACAGAATACCCAGCCTCCAACTTGCTCTAGAAGCCACGTAATTTATGTGGCTGGTCCAGTTGAGTTTCTGGTCAATGATGACCCCCCCAGGAATATGATGGTGGGCAATTTGGCGATGGTAATGCCATTAAATATCAAGGTGAGGTGGTTATGCTCTCTCTTTTTGGATGTGGTAATTGCCTGGCACTTGTGTGGCATGAATGCTACTTGCCACTTATCAGCCCAAGCCTGTATATTGTCCAGGTATTGCTGCATGTAGGCACAGACTGCTCCATTATCTGAGGAATTGCAAATGGAGCTGAACACCGTGCAATCATCAGCAAACAGCCCCAATTCTGACCTTATGATGGAGGAAAGGTCACTGATGAAGCAGTTGAAGATAGTTGGGTCTAGGACGCTGCCCTGAGGAACTCCTGCAGCAAAGTCCTGGGGCTGAGACGATTGGCCTCCAGCAACCACCTTCCTTTGTGCCAGGTGACTCCAGCACTGGAGAGTTCTCTGCCTGATCCCCATTGACTTTAGTTTTACTCGGGCTCCTTAGTGCCACACTTGGTCAAATGTTGCCTTGATGTCAAGGGCAGTCACTCTCACCTCACCTCTGGAATTCAGCTCTTTTGTCCATATTTGGACCAAAGCTGTAATGAGGTCTGGAGCTGAATGGTCCTGACAGAACCCAAATTGAGCATCAGTGAGCAGGTTATTGGTGAGCAAGTGCCGTTTGATAGCACTGTCGATGACACTTTCCATTGCTTTGCTGATGATTGAAAGTAGGCTGCTAGGACAATATTTGGCTGGGTTGGATTTTTCCTGCTGGTTGTGGCAGGACATACCTAGACAATTTTCCACATTGTTGGGTGGACAGTAGTTTTGTAGCTGTACTGGAACATCTTAGTTAGAGGCACAGCTAGTTCTGGAGTACAGGTCTTCAGCACTACAGCCAGGATGTTGTCGGGGCCCATAGCCTTTGCTGTGTCCAGTGCACTCAACCATTTCTTGATATCACGTGGAGTGAATCAAATTGGCTGAACACTGGCATCTAAGATGGTGAGGACTCAGGAGGAAGCCTAGAAGGATCATCCACGTGGCACTTCTGGCTGAAGATGTTTGCAAACACTTCAGCCTTGTCATTTGCACTCACGTGCTGGGCTCCGCTATCATTGAGGATGGGAATGTTCATGGAGCCTTCTCCTCCTGTTGATTGTTTAATTGTCCACCACCATTCAGGATTGGATTGAAGGGTTAATTACAGTCCTAGCCCTTTTGGGCCATCCTAGATCAGGCGTATTCCCCAGACGTTCACTCTCAACTTAAGTTAGAGATAGCTGAATTCCATAAGATGCTTAAATGAGTCGAAAGGTTCAGGCTATCTCTCCCCAAAGGAAAGGAACGACTAAAGATGTTACCATCCTCCGGATAGTACTTTTAATATGTTGAACTAGACTGTAACCTTCCGGATATTATAAGGGTCCGAATATCCCCCAGATTTCTGCAACTCCTTACAAAAGAGTGTACAGAATTTGTGGGTTCGCGAGTCTATACAGATTCACTCTTTGAGACAATTCTAGAAATATATAGTTTTATTTAAGAGCCTGCATTCAGTTAACATCTGTTGAATCAGTCGCAACATTAACAATTCAAAGTACAATTAGCTTACATTTCTTATTTCTCAGAGATCCTTATTCTCAATCTTTACTTCGTTATATTTCTTACTTCTTACTTATTTCTAAATCCAGAACATTTCTTATTTCTTATTTCTAAATCCAGAACCTCCACCAAAAATAAATCACTTTGATATACCTGAGACTCATAGTTAAAAACTTACAGAGATGCCTCTGGAAAGTTGAGAAACGCCCTGCCCGTTCAGCGAATTCTGACGTTCTGTTAAAAAGGTCTAATTTTTATACCCTTTTGGCTTTGGTTTCTTCTTTGATGTTCTCTGCTGATGTCAGCTTATTAGCCCAGAAATTCAGGTCGGGGGCTTCCCGCGGGTGTAAGCCCCCGACCTGCACTTACCTTGCGCGCCGGCTGTTGAGCTGTGGGCCCCGTGGAATTCCGATCCTGGGCCTGCTTCAACTGCCAGCACGCAGTGCTTGTGTATCCCAGGGGCGCAGTTAGTTCGATGCGGCCCCTGGGATCATGTGGGCCATGGGGAGCCAATTGGAGCAGGGAATGCCCATTCATAAGTTTGACAGGAAGAGCTGTCAAAACTTATAAATACTACGGACCCCAAAACATCACTAAATCTTCAAATAAATTTTAAAAAATCATCATATTTTTTAAATAAACTATAAATTACATGAAATAACTATTTTAAACAATAATTTAAATTTTTGAAAAAATAATTTTATTTTCTAATGGGGCTAAAAATTAACTTACCTTGCTTTAAAGTATTTTAAAATAATAAACCTGTGGAAAAAAAGTTTTAATTTTAATTAATTCACCACTTACCTTGTAAAAAGCAGGCCTTACGCCTGCTTTTTAGATGTGTAACTTCTGAAGACTTACCCTTCCGGAAACACCTGGAAAAAAAACGTAAGTTCGATGCGCACGCGCAGCCTCTCCTGCGCACGCGTTCGAACTCTGAACCCCATCTTTCAGGGGAATGGAAGTGCCGGTTTCCCGCGCATGCGCAGTGCATGCAGGAAACCAGCACTTCCATTGGGCCTACGGGTGAGTACCCCGTGTGTACTCACCCATGGAGACCCGAATTTCTGGGCCAATGTCTTTATTGATACCTCTGTTTGAATGCTTCCTTTGAATGCTTTCTATGTTACTATCAATTAAACTATTGCATGCATAATTATTTGTCTACTTTTAGGTGTTCCAAAAACCATCATAAAAACAATGACAGCTATGCTTTTTGTTTGATGTCATTCTTACCGAAGATTCTTCATTCATTTCTTAATACTGGCTTATACTGCTTTTTAGCAAACATTTTGACTCCGTTCTGCTTCAAGTTTAATACAAACACAATGCAATTGCTTGGTGTCATCTATTGAGGTTATATCTTCAAAGTCTTGTTGGTATGGTTTTTATTATATGTAAATCAAAACCACTTTAACTGTGTGTTTACTTGTTTTCTAGCTATCTCAATTGGTTGCATATTTAATCGTGTTTCCTGTCATGCAAGTTTAACATAAAACTATTTGACCAGCAGGTTTCTTTACTTGATGTCATGTTTTCAAAGGCACATGCCTCTTTTAATGTTTGTATTTCTGTTTCAAACGTGTTGGTTTTTCACACTTTAAACTGTGTCTCTCATTGTGTTCGTTGCAAACCATAGACCTTTCGGAACCACCAATGGTTTGCTTCAATCTTTCATTGTTTTAGAATATTTAACTAATTCCCATTTCAAAGCTTGTTTACAACTTTGTTATCAACTGATCTTTTCTCAGAAGCCTGTATTTCTGTTTACAGCCTTTCTGCTGAGACTTGTGTCTTTTAAACCCAGTATGTCTTTTATTAATAATATTAGAAATCTGTTCATAGTATCGTGTATTTCTCTGAATCATGGCTATTCCTTCAGAGGATGTGGCAGGATTGCAGAGCTTTGATCTGATCCATTGGTTGTGGATATAGCATGCTGCTACTGCTGTTTAACATGCATGTAACTTCACCAAGTTGGCAACTCATTTTCAGGTATGCCAGGTGTTGCTCCTGGCATGCTCTTCCACACTCCTCATAGAAGCAGTGTTGGTCATCTGGCTTGATGGTGATGGAGGAGTGAGAGAATGCTGGACCAAAATGTAATGATCAGTAACCTGTCATTCTGGAATGGTACACTAGGTGGTGCTGTATATATATATGTTTAAGACTACACTACACACGATGCACTAGGCTACCCAGAAGGCAGCAGTCAAGATGGAGGCCTCTACAGATACTGTACCTAGTCCACATGTGCTCAATAAAGTGTCTAGCAAAAGCTAGCTGTTCTTAATAAAAATGACTAGTTATTAATGAACATAACATGGTACCAGGATTGGTAAGATCTGCTGAATATTGTGCAACGCGACATGGAGAATTTGAAGCCACCAGAGCGTTTGAAACTCACAGGAAATGTCGACTACAATTGGCAGTCATTTAAACAACAATTCGAACTCTACATTGCTGCCATCGGGTATGGTACGAAGCCAGATGCAAGGAAAATAGCGTTGCTGCTCACGGTTGCAGGCCCACAGGCAATAGAGGTATTTAATACATTTGTATTTAATCCAGAGGAGAACAGAGAAAAATTAGACGATGTGCTAAAGAAGTTTGATACACATTGTTCTCCCAAAAAGAATGAAACCTATGAGAGGTACATCTTCCGTTCTAGGACACAGCAGCAAAATGAGACTATTGATAGCTTTATGACTGATCTGAAACTGAAAGCACAGACATGTAATTTCTCTGAGCTGAAAGCATCCATGATTCGTGACCAGATTGTGTTTTGTATTCATGATAAAAAAAGTCAGGGAACGTCTGTTGAGAGAAACCGAAATAACATTGGAAATTGCTGTGAAAATATGCCAAGCCAGCGAGCTAGCTCGAAAGCACGCGAAGACTTTCAGTGAAATCAATAATGATGCAATTGTAATGAGTGATAATGCTGCTGTCGGTGCTGTGTCCTACAAGGGAAAGAAATGTGGGCAGAACAGGAATGAAAAGCAATCGGAGGATGACATTTTTAATTGTAAACGCTGTGGTTACAAACACCAGTTAAGACAATGCCCAGCGTTTGGAAAAATGTGCACAAAGTGTAATGGAAAGAATCACTTTGCCAAACAATGCTTTTCAAAAGTAAAAAAAAAGAAAGGGCAATGAGTTAATGTGATTGAGGACACTGATTTAAGTGAGACAATTTTTGTAGGAATGGTGTCATGTGACAATGTCAAAAATGATACAGAAAATGTGCAGCCCTCAGATATGAACAATGCTGAACATAAAATTAATGCAGTAAAAGAGGACAAATGGATGATCCCACTGCAGGTAAATGGAGCATTAGTTACATTGAAACTAGACACTGGGGCAAAAGCAAACTTAATCAGTATGAGCGACATTAAAAATATGAAAGAAAAGCCCAAAATACAGAAAAAGTCAGTACTACTGAAGGACTATAATGGACAGAAAACAGATTGCTTAGGTGTATGCAGACTTAAAGTGACAGTCAAAGACAAAGTGCATCATCTCATGTTTTCTGATGTGGCTGAAGGACTTGATTCACTACTAGGTGACAAAGCTTGTGAAGACTTAGAACTGGTCAAGAGAGTCTACCATATAAACTGTGCCATAAGCAGACCAGATGACTCTGTGGATTCTGTAGTGAGTAATTTCCAGGATGCGTTCAAAGGATTTGGAATTCTACCAATCACATACAAGATCCAGCTAAAGCAGGATGCTCAGCCAGTGGTATCTGCTCCACAAAGAGTTCCAGCACCCCTGCGTGACCGGCTCAAGAATGAACTGGACAGAATGACCACACTAGGAGTCATCAGGAAAGTTGAAGAGTCAACAGACTGGGTTAACTCCATGGTATGTGTAAAGAAAAAGAACAATGATCTAAGAATATGCATGGATCCAAAGGACTTAAATGCAAACATAAAACGTGAACACTACCAGATTCCCAAGCGAGAAGAAATCACCAGTGAAATGTCAGGTGCCAGATACTTTACAAAGCTCGATGCCTCACAAGGATTTTGGCAACTAAAACTGGATGAAGAGAGCACCAAATACTGTACCTTCAACACACCATTTGGCTGGTATTGTTTCCTCAGAATGCCTTTCGGGATAATATCTGCATCTGAAATCTTTCATAGAGTGATGGAACACATAATTGAAGGTCTGGAAGGAGTTCAGGTCTATGTCGATGACATCATCATCTGGGGCTCCACACTGAAAGAACACAATGAGAGACAGACTAAAGTGCTACAGAGCATACGCCGGAATGGACTGAAGCTCAACAAAGCCAAGTGACAGTTTAGTGTCCAGGAAGTCACTTTCCTAGGAGATATTCTATCTGGTAAAGGAATAGAGCCAGATATGGAAAAAGTAAACGCCATACACAAAATGCCCCGACCCACTGACAAAAAAGGAGTACTACGCATCATGGGGATGATAAACTTCATTGGAAAGTTCATTCCTAACTTGTCAGCCAAGACAACCTGTCTGCGAGACCTGCTACATAAAACAAATGAGTTTGCATGGACAGAAAGACATGAACAAGAGTGGATGAATCTCAAAACAGTGCTGACAACCACACCTGAGCTCACTTTCTTTGACCCGACAAAGAGAATCAAAGTGTCAACGGATGCATCAAAGGATGGCCTAGGCGCGGTCTTGCTACAAGCAGAGGGTGAAGATTGGAAGCCTGTTGCCTATGCCTCCAGGTCTATGACTGATACTGAGTGTCGATACGCCCAGATTGAAAAGGAATGCCTAGGCTTGGTAGTTGGATTAGAAAAGTTCCATGGTTACATATATGAACTTCCCACCTTCACAGTTGAGACAGACCACAGCCCACTGGTTGCCATCATAAAAAAGAATCTGAATGAGATGTCTCCAAGGATTCAATGACTCATGATGAAGCTGCAAAGATATGACTTTGAACTGATCTACACACCAGGCAAATACATAGTGTTAGCAGATGCACTATCCCGAGCACCCACAATGAGTCATGTGAGCTCTACTGAAGAAGATGTGGATGTTCATGTGAGTATGGTCACTGCTGTGCTGCCCGTGTCAGGCACAAAATCAAAGCAAATAGCAGAAGAAACAGTAAAAGATACATTATTACAAACAGTAATAGAGAACATTCATCATGGTTGGCCAAAAGGTTCCTGTCCAAAATATTTTCACATAAGGTCAGAATTGAGTGTCGCAAGTGGACTATTACTAAAACAGAACAGAATAGTCATTCCACAGGCTCTACATCAAGACATGCTCAAAAGGGTTCATGAGGGACACCTCGGAATTGATAAATGCAAAAGGAGAGCAAGAGACACTGTTTATTGGCCTGGCATAAATAAGGACATTGAGAACATGATAGGCAAATGTGAGACATGTCAGAAACACCAAAACAAACAAGCAAAGGAACCAATGATAGTAGCTGACATACCAACAGCACCATGGCAAAAGGTTGGTATGGACCTTTTTCATTTAAATGGTAAAGACTATCTAATAGTGATTGACTACTATTCTAACTATCCTGAGATGGCGCTGCTCTCAAGCACTACAGCAAGAAGTGTCATAATGCATGTGAAATCCATCTTCGCCAGACATGGAATTCCCAGGATTGCCGTTAGCGACAATGGTCCGTGCTTCAACTGTAAGGAGTGGCAACAGTTTGCAGCACATTATGACTTTCAACACATCACATCCAGTCCTTTGTATGCTCAGTCAAATGTTAAGGCAGAGAAAGGTGTTCAAGTTCTCAAGCAGCTACTGAAGAAAGCGACAGAAAGCAAGTCTGATCCTTATCTTGCTCTGCTGAGCTACCGAGCCTCACCTTTAGACTCTGGTTCTTCACCTGCTGAACTACTAATGGGTCGCAAGTTGCGTACCACGCTACCCTGCTGTGCAAAAGAAAAGCAGAGTAAGGAACTGAGACAGAGACTTCAACTGTTAAAGCTGAAACAGAAATCATACTATGACAAGTCATCCAAAACTCTGAAACCATTGACAAGGGATGATGTTGTCAGGATTGAGGATCCAGATGCATGGAACAGGAAAGCTACAGTTCTTGAGGAAGTAGGACCAAGGTCATACACTGTTAGAACTGAGGAAGGACAGATTCTCAGGAGGAGCCGCTGTTCCCTCCTAAAAACACAAGAAACTATCCAATAGCAAATTGATGACAATGCCGCAACTGAATCTTGTCATTCACCACCAGAACAATCTCATGAAAGCACATCAGACTTACCCGTGTTAAGAAGATCCACACGTGAAGTAAAAAAGCCTGATAGACTTAATCTTTGAGTACAAAGAAAACTACATTGAAAATGTATTGACTGTTGAAGATGTTTATGTTGTTATTGATTGATATTGATTGATACTGATTTTGTTTAACCTCAAAGAAAGGGGGATGTAATGATCAGTAACCTGTCATTCTGGAATGGTGCACTCGGTGTTGCTGTATGTATATATGTTTAAGACTACACTACCCATGGTGCACTAGGCTACCCAGAAGGCAGCAGTCAAGATGGAGGCCTCTACAGATATTGTACCTAGTCCACATGTGCTCAATAAAGTGTCTAGCAAAAGCTAGCTGTTCTTAATAAAAACGACTAGTTATTAATGAACATAACACAAAACATTACCTATTGTGGTGGAATACAATTCTGCTGCTGCTGATGGCCCACAGCTGCTCATGGATGCCCAGTTTTGAGATTCTAGATCTGTTCTTAATCTATCTCACTTAGCATGGTGGTAGTGCCACATAACATGACGGAGGGTGTCCTCAGTGTGAAGACAGGACTTAGCCTCCACAAGGACTGTGCATTGGTCAGTCCTACCAATACTGTCATGGACAGATGTATCTGTGACAGGTAGATTGGTGATGTTGTGTATGTACCTTTAAGAGAATAACTGGTCTCAGACTGCAGTACCAGCAGTGACCACCCCTGTATAAAAGGCGCTAGAGAGCCTCTGTTGTTTAGTTTCGTTATTGACTTCCACCAGTAAAGATCTGTTTGTTTTCTCTCCTGCTAGTCCGTGTCTCAATCATTCACGGACTTAACACTGGTGACGAGTAAGAAACGTACCTACCTGCAACTCGGCAGCAGCTCCGACGACGTTGTTGAAGGTCGGAGCCAGAAGAAAAAAAAAAATAGAGTCCATTGAAACTCGAGAAACGGGCGTCGACCGTCAATCATCGGGTTCAAAACTTGCAGGAGAGATTGTCCAGAGCCAGGCTGGGTTCCTCGGTCCGTGGTTTCCCAGCTAATTGGGTCCGCTCCACGACGGGAAAATAATAAAAGAAAAAGAATCAATATTTAACGCGCAGGAAACCGTGGAAAGCAGCGCTAACAACAGCGGGGAAGAAGACAGCGGGGAGACGCCATTTTGTTAAATTGGGGAAGAAGGCAAAGCGCGGGAGGCGCCATTTTAGATTTGCAAGATGCCGAAGACTGGCTGTATCACTCCTTTTGATAATACATTAGAGGACTGGACCACGTATCTGGAAAGAGTCGAGGTATATTTCGAGGCAAACGGAATAGCGGAGGGGAAAAAGGCATCGATATTGCTAAACTTAATGGGCGCTAGAACGTACAGCCTATTGCGGGATCTGATTACTCCAGCCAAACTGAAGGCGAAGAGTTTTAACGAAATTGTTGCTGTTCTACAGGAACACTTAAACCCTGCACCGCTGTCGATAGCAGAAAGATTTAAATTCCACAGGAGAACTCAGCACAAAGATGAGAGCAATGCTGAGTATCTTACGGAACTATGCAAGCTATCAAAGCACTGCCAGTTCGGAGCAAGACTGGCAGATATCCTACGGGACAAATTTGTCTGTGGACTCCTGAGTGAAGGAACACAGAAGAAGTTACTCGCAGAAAAAGAGCTGACGCTAGATAAGGCTTTCAGCGTGGCAGTATCGTATGAAGCAGCAGCCAGGGGAGCTGCAGAAATTCAACAAAAACCACAGGAATACGGCACCCACGAAATGACACGGGGATTTGCAAAATGTTATCGCTGTGGCAGAACTAACCATGACCAGAAGGACTGCTGGTCCAAAGACAAAATATGCAGACAATGCGGGAAGATTGGACACATTGCACAAGTTTGTAGGTCTGGGAAGAAGACCAGCAACAACAAAAAGGCTACTAAGGAACCGTACAAGAAAGTACAAAAGATGACGGACAGTAGTTCCGAAGACCAGATGAGCGATAGTGAATCCGAGAACAGGAGATTAAGCTGTCTCAAACTTCACAATGTAATCGCAAAAGAGGATCACTGAACCATTTGGGTCACCCTCACGATAGCAGGGTCCCAAGTTAAAATGGAATTGGATACAGGATCAGCGCTAACCGTCATGAATCGACGAGACTACGAGCGGCTATTTTCACACATACCCTTGAGAGAGACATCCATCGTCTTGACGACGTATACAGGGCAAAAAGTATACCCCAGAGGAAAAATAAGGGTGCCTGTCGAATACAATGGCAAGAAAATACGGAAATTGTATCTCTACATACTGCCAAATGGTGGACCACCGTTATTGGGACGGGAATGGATCAGGAAGATAAACTTAGATTGGCATTCCATTCATGCAATGACGGTGGACGGTAAAAAAGATGAAGACGTCACTCCTGGACAATTGTCAACAATCTTAGCTAACGCCAAAGAGGTATTTCAACAAGAACTGGGCACGCTTAAAGGCGTAACCGCCTCAATAAAAATAGAAGAGAATGCAGTTCCCAAGTTTTTCAAAGCGAGACCTGTACCATATGCAATTCGCCCAGCTGTCGGGGCAGAGCTGGAGAATCTGGAGAAGGCGGGCGTGTTGTCTAAGGTCGACTGGAGCGAGTGGGCGACACCCATCGTTCCTGTCATGAAGAAAACGTTAAGCAATAAGTCCGGAGAGCCAAGGAAGATTCGCATCTGTGGGGATTTTAAGGTGACGGTGAACCCTGTCCTTCGCACAGTACAATATCCTCTTCCGAGGATAGAAGACATCTTCGCCTCGCTGTCTGGAGGAAAGCGTTTTACAAAAATTGACCTGGCACAAGCATATTTGCAGATGGAGGTTGAAGAGTCCTCTAGGAAGTATCTCACGATAAACACTCACAAAGGTCTTTACCAGTATCATCGATTGGTATTCGGAATAGCATCGGCTTCGGCGATATGGCAAAGAGCGATGGAACAAGTCCTGCAAGGGATTCCGGGGACTCAGTGTTACTTGGACGACATCCTTGTAACAGGTGAAGATGACAGTGAACACCTTAACAACCTAGAACAGGTGCTCACTAGACTACGGGAACATGGGCTGCGAGCCAACCACCCCAAGTGCGAATTTTTTAAGAAACAGATATCGTATTGTGGCCACGTGATTGATGAAGAGGGGTTACATAAGTCCCCTGACAAAATTGAAGCAGTTGTTAAGGCCCCAGCGCCTGAAAATGTGTCGCAACTGAGGTCATTCCTCGGGTTGGTGAATTACTATCATAAGTTTTTGCCAAATTTGTCGACAATTCTGCACCCACTGAACGCCCTGCTACGAACGGGGGTAGCATGGAAATGGAGCGATGATTGTAAGCGTGCTTTTTGGAAGAGTAAGGACTTAATCACTTCAAAGGAAGTATTGGCTCACTACAACCCAGCACTGCCAATCAGGCTGGCGTGTGATGCGTCTCCCTACGGCATTGGGGCGGTACTGTCACATAAATTCCTTGATGGTTTGGAGAGGCCGATAGCTTTTGCATCACGCTCGTTAACTTCTGCCGAGCGTAACTACGCCCAGATTGACAGAGAGGCCCTCAGCCTAGTGTGGGGGGTGAAGAAGTTCAATCACTATCTGCACGGTCAAAAATTTACTCTACTAACCGATCATCAACCTCTTGTCTCCATTTTCAACCCTCAGAAGGGCGTACCGATAATGACAGCACAACGGCTGCAGAGATGGTCCCTTTTCCTAGGGGCACACCAATACGACATCGAGTACAAAGGAACTAAACAGCATGGAAATGCTGATGGATTGTCACGTCTACCGTTGCCGACGGTGGAAGAAGAAGACCTTGCAGTGGATCCAATGGAGTTATTCCACTCGACCATAGTCGAATGTCTTCCTGTGACGAATGCAAACATAGAAAAGGAAACACGGAATGACCCGACACTATCACGGGTCTATGATTTAACGGTGAAGGGATGGCCAGCACATGGCGAACCACTGCTGCCAGCATTCTCGCCGAGAAGAGAACAGCTGTCAGTGTGCAGAGGAACCTTGATGTGTGGATCCAGAGTAGTAGTTCCACCTAAGTTGACGGATAGAGTGCTCAATGAGCTTCATGAGGGTCATCTGGGTGGGGTAAAAATGAAGAGCTTAGCCAGAGCATTTGTGTGGTGGCCAGGAATCGATAGAGAAATCGAAGAGATGACCAAGAGCTGTGCAGGATGCCAGAAGGTCCAAAACGCCCCACCACAAGCTCCTCTGCATCCATGGGAGTGGCCCTCATCTCCATGGCAAAGGGTGCACATTGATTTTGCTGGTCCCTTCATGGACTCGATGTTTTTAATTGCGGTGGATGCACATTCAAAGTGGCCAGAGGTAATAAAAATGTCCTCAACCACCACGGAATAAACTATCACAGTTTAACGAACCATATTCGCCAGGAATGGGCTGCCTGAACAGATTTGCTCTGACACTGAAGAGTTCCGGAGGTTCTTAAAGAACAATGGTGTTAAGCATTACACATCTGCCCCATATCATCCAGCCACTAATGGATTGGCCGAGAGGTTTGTCCAAACATTCAAGAAGGCTATCAAGGCAATGTGTAATGAAGAGATACCCCTACAACACAAGGTGGACAACTTCTTGTTTGCCTACCGGAATGCGACACATGCAGTTACCAACCAAACTCCAGCCATGATGTTCTTCAATCGAAGACTACGATGCCGCTTGGATTTGGTTAAGCCAAACGTCCGAAGAGATGTGGAGAACAGGCAGTTTCAGAATATGAATGAAAGGCTGACCAGGAGTTTTAAGATAGGGCAACCAGTTTTGGCCCGGGACTACCGCACTGAGAAATGGCAGCCAGGAACGATTTGTACACGACAAGGACCTCTCATGTATACCGTGGACGTTGGGGAGAGCATTGTAAGACGCCATGCTGACCAGATTCTAGAGTCACTGGAAAACGTCAACTCCACACCACGATCTGATACACCTGGTAATGAAATCGACGTTCCAATTGCAGCTACTGCAGAACCGGTAATATTAGAAGCAGATGAACCAAACAACGACATTGATTCTGACTCAACATTGCCAGAAGAACCTGTTACCCCAAAGAGGTGTTATCCAGACAGAATCAGGAAGCCTCCTCAAAGACTGAACTTATAATTGCTTAAACTTAACCAATGTATCTAGCAACAGTAATTGTGATTGTAATTCGTTATCATTTAGTTGTTAAATGAATGTTATGTACTGTTTATCTAAAAGGGGAGGAATTTTTGTGTATGTACCTTTAAGAGAATAACTGGTCTCAGACTGCAGTACCGGCAGTGACCACCCCTGTATAAAAGGCGCTAGAGAGCCTCTGTTGTTTAGTTTCGTTATTGACTTCCACCAGTAAAGATCTGTTTGTTTTCTCTCCTGCTAGTCCGTGTCTCAATCATTCACGGACTTAACAGGTGACGATGAGGTCAAATAGGTTTTTCCCTTATGTTGGTTCTTACACCACCTGCTGCAAGTTCAGTCTGGCAGCTATGCCCTTCAGGCCTCGGCCAGCCCAGTCAGTGATGGTACTACCGAGTCACTCTTGTAGATGGATATTGAAGTCCCCCACCCAGAGTATATTCTGTGCCCTTGCTCTCCTCAGTGCTTCTTCCAAGTAGTGTTCAACATGGAGGAGTACTGATTCATCAGCTGAGGGAGGGCAGCAGGTAGTAATCAGCAGGAGGTTTCCTTGCCCATGTTTGAACTGAAGCCATGAGACTTAATGGGATCCGGTGTCAATGTTGAGGACTCCCAGAGTGGGACAGGACATACCCAGGGATGGTGATGGAAGAGTCAGGCTGTTGCTTCACTAGTCTGTGAGACAGCTCTCCCAACTTTGGCACCACACCGCAGATGTTAGTGAGGAGGACTTTGCAGGGTCGACTGGGCTGGGTATGCCTTCATCGTTTCTGAATCCGATGCCTAGGTCGATGCTGGGTGGTCTGTCCGGTTTTATTCTTGTTTTACTTTTTTGTAGCAGTTTGATACAACTCAATGGTTTGCTAGGCTATTTCAGAGGGCAGTTAAGAGTCAACCACATTTGTGTGGGACTGGAATCACATATAGACCACACTGGGTAAGAGCGGCAGGTTTCCGTCCCTAAAGGACATTAGTGAACCAGTTGGGTTTTTATGACAATCCGATAGCTTCGTGGCCACTTTTAGACCCAGTTACTCCCCCAATCTAATGGGAGTTATCCTCATTTACTGACTGAAGTTAGACCCAGTTACTCCCCCAATCTAATGGGAGTTATACTCATTTACTGACTGAAGTTAGACCCAGTTACTCCCCCAATCTAATGGGAGTTATACTCATTTACTGACTGAAGTTAGACCCAGTTACTCCCCCAATCTAATGGGAGTTATACTCATTTACTGACTGAAGTTAGACCCAGTTACTCCCCCAATCTAATGGGAGTTATACTCATTTACTGACTGAAGTTAGACCCAGTTACTCCCCCAATCTAATGGGAGTTATACTCATTTACTGACTGAAGTTAGACCCAGTTACTCCCCCAATCTAATGGGCTTGTACTCATTTACAGTCCCAGTTGAGCCTATGTGGTAAATACTGTCAGGTTGGTGAGGAGATGTCACAATCATGGAGTGATGTAATCGCTGAATAAGATGGATACATTTCCAGCTAAAGGCTACTTCTTTTCTGACCAATCAGAGCATGCAAGAACTTTCGAAAAGCTCCAATGACTGTTATGAGGCTGCTTATTCTGAAGTCAAATCATAAAGAGATAAGGTTCAGAACTCTGACAGCAGGTGGATAATAATAGTATAACTCATAAAACTGTTAGCTTCCTGCCAGCAACAGAATAGAAATGTGGTAACCAACAGATCTACTGGGGTAACATTTGCAGTAATTTGCTGGATCACTGTAGGTCTACTAGATCTACTGGTATACAATTGGAGTAATCGGCCAGATCACTGCAGTAATTAGTTGGATCTATTGGGTTACTATTACAATAATTGGGGTGCAATAATTGTGACATCAGCGCCGACCTGTATGGCTGCTGTTTTATGAGCTCCTCCCCAACTGGTATTTTAATGTTGTATTTAATGTATTTAATGTTGTATTTTAATATATCATACTGTTCGTTTTTTAGTATTCTACTGTTTAGTATTTAGCATTCTAGTTTTAGTATTAGTAGTTTAGTTGTTTTTTAAAAAAATATTCTACTGTTTAACCGACCTGTATGGCTCATGAGGGTAGCCGCTGTTTTACGAGCTCGTCCACAACTTTCCACTTTATTTATTATTTTATTGTTATTATTAAACAATTTTGTAAGTACTGTTTCTTTGCTTATCCGCCACGACCGTCAATCACTTCTGGACATAAGATCGTCCGGAGATATAGGACCTACCCCCAATTTTTCGAACTGGGATTCTGCTGCTACTACCATCTACCCTCCCACCTGCTTACCTGACTTCATTCCTGTGATCAGGAAGCGACGATGGCGCAAGCGGGGCAGACGAGCAGGTGCATTAGTGAAGCTGAGGTGACGTGAACACCACCCCCCCCTTCCGAGTATTCTCCTGGCGAATGTGCAGTCACTGGACAATAAGCTGGACGAACTCAGGGGGAGGCTCACCTTCCAGCAAGACATTAAGAACTGCAACGTCTTGATTTTCACTGAGACTTGGCTTGATCCATCGATACCGGCTTTAGCCATTCAACCAGAGGGACTCAACATTCACCGGCTAGACCGAACAAAGGACTCGGGGAAGAATAGAGGGGGTGGAGTATGATTTATGATCAACAATTCTTGGTGTTCCGAAGTGGAACTACTTACATCTTCTTGTTCACCCGATCTTGAACACCTGATGATCAAATGCCGACCCTTCTACCTCCCGAGAGAGTTCTCATCCGTGATCATTACAGCGGTGTATATTCCACCACAGGCCGACACAAATAGGGCACTAAACGAGCTGTATGGGATCATTAGCAGGCTTGAAACTTCCCATCCAGAGGCTGCATTCATTGTGGCTGGCGATTTCAACAAAGCCAATCTGAAGAAAGTACTGCCTAAATACCATCAGCATATCACCTGCCCAACGCGAGCCAAGAACACACTAGATCATGTTTACACTCTGTTCCAGGATGGATACAAGGCCCTCCCCCGCCCTCCCTTCGGCAAATCAGATCACGACTCCATCCTGCTGCTACCCACCTATAGGCAGAAACTGAAACAGGAAAAGCCTGTGATGAGATCTCTACAACGGTGGTCGGATCAATCAGACGCTATGTTACAAGACTGTTTTGATTCCACTAACTGGGATATGTTCCGGAATGCCTCGGACAATGACATCAGCACAAATACAGATTCAGTCATTAGTTTCATAAACAAGTGCATAGATGACGTTGTTCCGAGGATTGTTGTACGAACATTTCCCAACCAGAAACCATGGGTAAATGGCGATATCCGTGCTATGCTAAAAACACGGTCCATCGCATTCAACTCTGGGGACATAGATGAGTACAAGAAATCAAAGTACGAGCTAAGAAAAACCATCAAAAATGCAAAAAGACAATACACAGATAAAGTGGAGTCACACTATCATAGCTCAGATTCGCGAAGGATGTGGAGTGGACTACAATCTATTACGGACTACAAAGGGAAACCCAGCTGTGTCATGCCCAGCAATGCCTCTCTCCCGGATGAGCTTAACACTTTTTACACCCGGTTTGAGGCCAACAACAACTGGCCTGTTACAAGGGCGCCCGCGGCTCAGGACGACCGGGTCTTCTCAATCTCCGTGGCTGATGTAAGCAAGACTTTTAAGAGAGTGAACACCCACAAAGCACCCGGTCCAGATGGAATCCCTGGGCGTGTCCTTAGAGCATGCGCTGACCAGCTGGCAGCCGTGTTTACGGATATATTCAACCGTTCACTGTACCAGTCTGTAGTCCCCACCCGCTTCAAGATGACATCGGTTATTCCAGTCCCCAAAAAAACAAAAGTAACCTGTTTAAATGACTACCGCCCCATAGCACTCACTTCTGTCATCATGAAGTGCTTTGAGAGGCTGGTCAAAACCCACATCAACTCCTTACTAACTGACACACTGGACCCACTCCAATTTGCTTACCACCCAAAAAGATCTAGGGATGGTGCCATTGCCACTGTACTGCACACTGCCTTATCACACCTAGATAAGAGGAACACCTATGTGAGAATGTTGTTCATTGATTATAGTTCAGCATTCAATACCATTATCCCCTCCAAGCTTGTCAACAAGCTCAGTGAGCTAGGACTTAACACCTCCCTATGCAACTGGATCCTGGACTTCCTGACGGGCAGACCCCAGGTGGTGAAAATAGGCAGTAACACCTCCTCAACACTGATCCTGAACATGGGAGCTCCCCAGGGTTGTGTGCTCAACCCCCTTCTGTATTCCCTGTTTACTCACGATTGCGTGGCCATGCACAACTCCAACTCCATCATCAAGTTTGCTGATGACACTACCGTTGTAGGCCTGATCACAGATGGCGACGAGACAGGCTACAGGGAGGAGGTAAGAGCTCTAGCAGAATGGTGCAAGTACAACAACCTCTCCCTCAACATTAGCAAAACAAAGGAGATGATCGTGGACTAGAGGAAGCGGAAGGGGGAGGGACACACCCCAATCTACATCGAAGGGGCTGAGGTGGAGAGGGTCAGCAGCTTCAAATTCCTGGGTGTATTCATTACGGAGGACTTAACATGGTCACATCACATCGACGTCATAACGAAGAAGGCATGCCAACGCCTGTTCTTCCTCAGGAGACTGAAGAAATTTGGAATGGCCCCCCAGATTCTCACCAACTTCTACCGGTGCACCATCGAGAGTAGCCTGTCCGGCTACATCACTACCTGGTATTGCAACTGCACCGCCACAGACCGCAAGGCTCGACAGATGGTGGTGAAAGCTGCACAACATACTATAGGAATTAAACTACCTGCTGTCCAGGATATCTACCCCGAGAGGTGCCGGGGGAAGGCCCTGAGAATCATTAAAGACGCGAGTCACCCCAGCCACAACCTCTTCGCCCTGCTCCCGTCCGGTAAGAGATACCGAAGCATACGGTCTCGTACCAACAGGTTTCGAAACAGCTTCTACCCCCAGGCCATAAGACTCATGAATGTATAATTTATTATTATTTATTACTGTTGTTTTATTTATTATTACTGTCTTTCTATTAGTATTTCTATTAGTATTTTTAACATTGTTATGCCACATTTATTCCAATGTTGGGAGGACTCGTAAAAATCAACATTTCATTGTGCAGTACACACGTCTGCTGCATATATGACAAATAAAATTGAATTGAATTGAATTGAATTGATTGTAGTGTAGTGGTATTGTTACTGGACTAGTTAATCTCAGAGACAATATGAGTTCAAATTCCCCCGTGGCAGTTTGAGAATTTGAATTCAATTTTTAATAGAAAACTGGTATCAGTAAAAGTGACCATGAAGCTGTCGGATTATCATAAAAACCCAACTGGTTCACAAATGTTCTTTAGGGAAGGAAACCTGCCTTCTATACCCGGTCTGCTGTATATATGGCTCCAGTTCCCACCAACGTGGTTGACTGTTAACTGCCCTCTGAAGTGGCCTAGCAATCCACTCAGCTCTGTACAACCTCTACTAATGGTTCAAGAAGAAGGCCCACCACCATCTTATCTAGGGCAACTAAATAAATGTCGGCCTTACCAGCGATGCCCACATCCCAAGTTTGAATATTTAAAAATTGGCTCAATCACTGCAGGAATCAGCTTGATCTATTGGGTTAGTACTGCAGTAATGAGACAGAGACAGTAGCTCAACCGAGAATGTACCGCAGGAGTCATTGTTGAAATTCATTATAGTAAGCAAATTATGCGATTACAATAATCAGCTGGGATATCACTGGAGTTATGACCTGGACCCAGTGAGATCCCTGGGGTTGTAATCAGCTGATCCTACTGGACGGTGACTGCTGGGTCTGTGTGATTGGCAGCACTCACTGTGGAAGTGACAGACTTTAAGGGGGTAATTTTTCTGTCCATATCTCCCTGTAAACAACAGGTGGGGCAAATTATGGACTGGGAAAAATGGCGGAGGTCTGAGTCTACTGCACCTGACGCTCGTTTCTGGTGGGCCACAGAACAGGTGGAGGAAACAGATGGGTCTTCATTATAATATTCAAATGATGCAGGAGTGGCCTAATAAAACCTCTCGCATCTTTTTCCAGCCTTGATGCTTGGTCCAGGCTACTTCCAAATCACACTCAATTCGAGGGGCATCCAGAGTTGCTAGGCATTGAGCTTAAAGGGCCCAGTAAGAAGGTTCATTCAATGAGTCTTATCCATTTCTTGATTATCTTGCTTCAATTTTTCCCTGCTGGCCCTTAGGTTCTCACAAGCCTTTGCGGTGATTCTTGTAATTTTATTGTTTTTTTGCTCCCTGTGAAATTGCTGGGAATCTTTCTGTTATGTTCATTAATAACTAGTCGTTTTTATTAAGAACAGCTAGCTTTTGCTAGACACTTTATTGGGCACATGTGGACTAGGTACAGTATCTGTAGAGGCCTCCATCTTGACTGCTGCCTTCTGGGTAGCCTAGTGCATCATGGGTAGCCCACTCTTATATACATACAGCACCACCTAGTGTACCATTCCAGAATGACAGGTTACTGATCATTACATCCCCCTTTCTTTGAGGTTAAACAAAATCAGTATCAATCAATATCAATCAATAATAACATAAACATCTTCAACAGTCAATACATTTTCAATGTAGTTTTCTTTGTACTCAAAGATTAAGTCTATCAGGCTTTTTTACTTCACGTGTGGATCTTCTCAGCACAGGTAAGTCTGATGTGTTTTCATGAGAGCCTGTATGTGTATTTGTGTTAGATTGTTCTGGTGGTGAGTGACAATAAGGGAACATCTATAATTATGGGGGATTTTAACTGTCATATTAATTGGACAAATCAAATTGGGCAGGGCTGCCTTGAGGATGAGTTCATTGAGTGTATTAGGGATGGGATTCTTGAGCAGTATGTAACTGAACCGACCAGGGGGCAAGCAACCTTAGACCTGGTCCTGTGTAACGAGACAGGATTAATTAAAAATGTCCTAGTAAAGGATCCCCTTGGAATGAGTGACCATAACCTGGTTGAATTCCATATTCAATTAGAGGGTGAGAAGGTTGGATCTCAAACAAGCGTGCTAAGCTTGAATAAAGGAGACTATGAAGGTATGAGAGCGGAATTGAGTAGAGTGGATTGGGAAAATAGATTAAAGGGTAAGACGATACATGATCAGTGGTGTACATTTAAGGAGTTATTTTACAACTTCCAAAAAAATATATTCCACTGAGAAGAAAAGGGTGTAAAAGAAAAGACAGCCATCCGTGGCTAAGTAAAGAAATTAAGGATAGTATTTGACTAAAAACAAGGGCATATAAGGTAGCCAAATCTAGTGGGAGGATAGATTGGGAAAACTTTAAAAGACAGCAAAAAATAACAAAAAGATTGATTAAGAAAGGGAAGATAGATTATGAAAGTAAATTAGCAGAAAATATAAAAACAGATAGTAAGAGTTTTTATAGTTATATAAAAAGTAAAAGGGTGGCTAAAGTAAATGTTGGTCCCTTAGAGGATGAGTCCGGGAAATTAATGGTGGGAAGTATGGAGATGGCAAAAACACTGAATGAATATTTTGTATCAGTCTTTACAGTAGAAGACACTAAGGCCTAGAAATTGGGTATAGCCCCGCCAGCACGTTTGCGCTGAAAATTTTGCGCCCGCCGCGGAGCCAGTTGTGCCCGCCCCATATTCACTTTCAGCGCCCCAAAGCGGAACCGGGCGCTGGTACAGGGTGTGTCCGCCCCGCTTGGGGCGCTGAAAGTGAATTTCAGCGCTCCCGGTCCCGCTACGCCACCCGATGCGGTGCGGCAGGCTGCTGTACTGCAGGCCTCCCCCTTCTCTTAAGGGGGAGGTGCCTGCAACGGCCGGAGCCCCGATTGCAAGTGCCGGCAAAAGAGCCCGGCACAACGGAGAAGTGCCGGGCTCCACGGAAGTCAGCCGGCAATGCCGCGGGGGGGGGTGGAGGAGGCCGGGGAAGGAGGTGCGGGCAGGCGGCCGCCGAAAAAGCGGCCGCCCCGCACCTCCACTTTAACTTGCGCCGCTAAGGCTGCAGTAAGGACCCGGTCTCCCGATGTTGTTAGCGCCCGCCACGGAAGAGGCGGCCGCTACTGAAGATGGGGATCGGCGTGGTTTCGGGCGGTACCGGGGCACTGCACACACCGATGACGTCATCGGTGCCGGCGCAGCGCTACCGGCTAATGCCGATGTTAGGGCCCACGTAATTTCGGGCGCGATGCAACTTCCGGCGCAACCCACTCTTTCGCCCCTAATTGGGCGCAAACGCAACTGAATTTCTAGGCCTAAGAATATCCCAACACTGGACAAACAGGGGGCTAAAGGGGGGGAGGAGCTAAACACGATCAAAATCATTAAGGAAGTGGTACTCGGTAAAATAATGGGACTCAAGGCGGATAAATCACCTGGACCTGATGGCTTACATCCTAGGGTCTTGAGGGAAGTGGCGGTAGGGATTGTGGATGCATTGGTAATAATTTTCCAAAACTCCCTGGACTCAGCAAAGGTCCCGGCAGACTGGAAAACTGCTAATGTCACACCCTTATTTAAAAAGGGCAGTAGACAGAAGGCTGGAAACTATAGACCGGTTAGCCTAACATCTGTGGTAGGTAAAATTTTGGAGTCCATTATTAAGGAGACAGTAACAGGACATTTGGATAATCATAATTTAATAGGACAAAGTCAGCATGGTTTTATGAAGGGGAAGTCATGTTTGACAAATTTGCTGGAGTTCTTTGAGGAAGTAACATATAGGGTAGATAAAGGGGAACCAGTGGACGTAGTGTATTTAGACTTCCAAAAGGCATTTGACAAGGTGCCACACAAAAGATTATTGCTTAAGAAAAAAATCACGGGATTGGGGGTAATATTCTGGCATGGATAGAGGATTGGCTATCTAACAGAAGGCAGAGAGTTGGGATAAATGGTTCATTCTCAGACTGGCAATCAGTAACTAGTGGTGTTCCGCAGGGGTCAGTGCTGGGTCCCCAACTCTTTACAATCTATATTAACGATTTGGAGGAGGGGGCCGAGTGTAACATATCAAAGTTTGCAGATGATACTAAGATGGGAGGGAAAGTAGTGAGTGAGGAGGACATAAAAAACCTGCAAGGGGACATAGACAGGCTAAGTGAGTGGGCAGAGATTTGGCAGATGGAATACAATACTGGAAAGTGTGAGGTTATGCACTTTGGCAGGAAAAATCGTAGAGCAAGTTATTATCTTAATGGCAAGAAACTGGAAAGTACTGAAGTACAAAGGGGTCCTGGTGTACGAAACTCAAAAGGTTAGTATGCAGGTGCAGCAAGTGATTAAGAAGGCCAATGCAATGTTGGCTTTCATTGCTAGGGGGATAGAATATAAAAATAGGGAGGTATTGCTTCAGTTGTACAAGGTATTGGTGAGACCGCACCTGGAATACTGCGTACAGTTTTGGTGTCCATACTTAAGAAAGGACATACTTGCTCTCGAGTCAGTACAAAGAAGGTTCACTCGGTTAATCCCGGGGATGAGGGGATGGACATATGAGGAGAGGTTGAGTAGATTGGGACTCTACTCATTGGAGTTCAGAAGAATGAGAGGCGATCTTATTGAAACATATAAGATTGTGAAGGGGTTGGATCGGGTGGATGCGGGGAGGATGTTCCCGATGATGGGTGAAACTAGAACTAGGGGGCATAGTCTTAGAATAAGGGGCTGCTCTTTCAAAACTGAGATGAGGAGGAACTACTTCACTCAGAGGGTGGTAGGTCCATGGATTATGCTGCCCCAAAAAGCTGTAGAAGCTACATCATTACATAAATTTAAAACAGAAATAGACAGTTTCCTAGAAGTAAAGGGAATTAAGGGTTACGGGGAGCGGGCAGGAATTTGGACATGAGTCTATGTTCGGATTGGACATGGCCCTGTGGGTAGCGGGTCGGGCCCAGGGGCCGTGTAGCCTGATCCTGCTCCTATTTCGTGTGTCTAATTCTGTTAGATTCAGGAGATGGTTCTGTGATAGTAGATTGGCGGTTAGGATCAGATCAGCCATGATCTTATTGAATGGCGGAGCAGGCTTGAGGGGCTGATTGGCCTACTCCTGCTCTTATTTCTTATGTTCTTATGTTCGTATTCAGTTACGACATTGTCATCGATTTGCTCTTCGATAGTCTCTTGTGTTTTTAGGAGGGAACGGCTGTTCCTCCTGAGAATCTGTCCTTCCTCAGTTCTAACAGTGTATGACCTTGGTCCTACTTCCTCAAGAACTGTAGCTTTCCTGTTCCATGCATCTGGATCCTCAATCCTGACAACATCATCCCTTGTCAATGGTTTCAGAGTTTTGGATGACTTGTCATAGTATGATTTCTGTTTCAGCTTTAACAGTTGAAGTCTCTGTCTCAGTTCCTTACTCTGCTTTTCTTTTGCACAGCAGGGTAGCATGGCACGCAACTTGTGACCCATTAGGAGTTCAGCAGGTGAAGAACGAGAGTCTACAGGTGAGGCTCGGTAGCTCAGCAGGGCAAGATAAGGATCAGACTTGCTTTCTGTCGCTTTCTTCAGTAGCTGCTTGAGAACTTGAACACCTTTCTCTGCCTTACCATTCGACTGAGCATACAAAGGACTGGATGTGATGTGTTGAAAGCCATAATGTGCTGCAAACTGTTGCCACTCCTTACAGTTGAAGCACGGACCATTGTCGCTAACAGCAATCCTGGGAATTCCATGTCTGGCGAAGATGGATTTTACATGCATTATGACACTGCTTGCTGTGGTGCTTGAGAGCAGCGCCATCTCAGGATAGTTAGAATAGTAGTCAATCACTATTAGATAGTCTTTACCATTTAAATGAAAAAGGTCCATACCAACCTTTTGCCATGGTGCTGTTGGTATGTCAGCTAATATCATTGGTTCCTTTGCTTGTTTGTTTTGGTGTTTCTGACATGTCTCACATTTGCCTATCATGTTCTCAATGTCCTTATTTATGCCAGGCCAATAAACAGTGTCTCTTGCTCTCCTTTAGCATTTTTCAATTCCGAGGTGTCCCTCATGAATCCTTTTGAGCATGTCTTGACGTAGAGCCTGTGGAATGACTATTCTGTTCTGTTTTAGTAATAGTCCACTTGCGACACTCCCCAGATGATGATGTCATCAACATAGACCCGAACTCCTTCCAGACCTTCAATTATGTGTTCCATCGCTCTAGGAAAGATTTCAGATACAGATATTATCCCGAAAGGCATTCTGAGGAAACAATACCAGCCAAATGGTGTGTTGAAGGTACAGTATTTGGTGCTCTCTTCATCCAGTTTTAGTTGCCAAAATCCTTGTGAGGCATCGAGCTTTGTAAAGTATCTGGCACCTGACATTTCACTGGTGATTTCTTCTCGCTTGGGAATCTGGTAGTGTTCACGTTTTATGTTTGCATTTAAGTCCTTTGGATCCATGCATATTCTTAGATCATTGTTCTTTTTCTTTACACATACCATGGAGTTAACCCAGTCTGTTGGCTCTTCGACTTTCCTGATGACTCCTAGTGTGGTCATTCTGTCCAGTTCATTCTTGAGCCGGTCACGCAGGGGTGCTGGAACTCTTCGTGGAGCATGTACCACTGGCTGAGCATCCTCCTTTAGCTGGATCTTGTAAGTGAATGGTAGAACTGCAAATCCTTTGAACACATCCTGGAAATTATTCACGACAGAATCCACCGAGTCATCTGGTCTGCTTATGGCACAGTTTATACGGTAGACTCTCTTGACCAGTTCTAAGTCTTCACAAGCTTTGTCACCCAATAGTGAATCAAGTCCTTCAGCCACAACAGAAAACATGAGATGATGCACTTTGTCTTTGACTGTCACTTTAAGTCTGCATACACCTAAGCTATCTATTTTCTGTCCATTATAGTCCTTCAGTAGTGCTGACTTTTTCTGTATTTTGGGCTTTTCTTTCATATTGTTAATGTCACTCATACTGATTAAGTTTGCTTTTGCCCCAATGTCTAGTTTCAATGTAACTAATGCTCCATTTACCTGCAATCATCCATTTGTCCTCTTTCATTGCATTAACTTTATGTTCAGCATTGTTCATTCCTGAGGGCTGCACATTTTCTGTATCCTTTTTGATATTGTCACATGGCACCATTCCCACAAAACATGTCTCACTTAAATCATGTCCTCAATTACATTAACTCGTTGCCCTTTCTTAGTTTTTACTTTTGAAAAGCATTGTTTGGCAAAGTGATTCTTTCCATGACATTTTGTGCACATTTTTCCAAACGCTGGACATTGTTTTAACTGGTGTTTGTAACCACAGCGTTTACAATTAAAAATTCCTTCCTCCGATTGCTTTTCACTTCTGTTCTGCCCATGTTTCTTCCCCTTGTAGGACACAGCACCGACAGCAGCACTTACTGCAATCGCATCATGATTGATTTCACTGAAAGTCTTGGCATGTTTTTGAGCTAGCTTGCTAGCTTGGCATATTTTCACAGCAATTTCCAATGTTAGTTCGGTTTCTCTCAACAGACGTTCCCTGACTTTTTTATCATGAATACCAAACACAATCTGGGCACAAATCATGGATGCTTTCAGCTCAGAGAATTTACATGTCTGTGCTTTCAGTTTCAGATCAGTCAAAAAGCTATCAAAAGTCTCATTTTGCTGCTGTGTCCGAGAACGGAAGATGTACCTCTCATAGGTTTCATTCTTTTTGGGAGAACAATGTGTATCAAACTTCTTTAGCACATCGTCTAATTTTTCTCTGTTCTCCTCTGGATTAAATACAAAAGTATTAAATACCTCTATTGCCTGTGGGCCTGCAATCGTGAGCAGCAACACTATTTTCCTTGTGTCTGGCTTCGTACCGTACCCGATGGCAGCAATGCAGAGTTCGAATTGTTGTTTAAAAGTCTGCCAATTGTAGTCGACGTTTTCTGTGAGTTTCAAACACTCTGGTGGCTTCAAATTCTCCATGTCACATTGCACAATATTCAGCAGGTCTTACCAATCCTGGTACCATGTTATGTTCATTAATAACTAGTCGTTTTTATTAAGAACAGCTAGCTTTTGCTAGACATTTTATTGAGCACATGTGGACTAGGTGCAGTATCTGTAGAGGCCTCCATCTTGACTGCTGCCTTCTAGGTAGCCTAGTGCATCGTGGGTAGCCCACTCTTATATATATACAGCACCACCTAGTGTACCATTCCCGAATGACAGGTTACTGATCATTACACTTTCTATTGGATGTGTTCAGTTGATGAGGACCAATGGATGGATGTCAGGCAGGTGAGTGTGCAGAAAGTGCTCTGCACCTACCCATGACATACCTGCACACCAACACCTGCAGACAGTGATGAACATACTTCACTTTGATTAGTGCCTGTGGAGGTTCCAATTCTCAAGGTAGGTGGTGACAGTGGGACTGATGGCACAGATACGTGTGAAGGGTTGACTAACCATTCTTGCTGGATGGTTCTTGGATGCACCCCAATCACATCTTGTCACATTTTGCGTGGCACTGCATGAAAGAAGGTATGTCAGTGTGATCACCAGCCAGCAAAGCCTGATTGGCTATACCGGCAACAATGCCACCAACCATGTTTACACCTACTTGGCAATGACTGTGGGTAACTGTCTTCAAAGGTTCTGGGTCAGTAGAGGACCAGATGTAGAGCTGTTCCAGCTGCTGCAAAGCCACCTACTGCTGACATGCACCATAAGGCTGGCATAGCCACTAACAGTACTGGCCAGTTGTAGCCTCAAGCTTGACCTCCACCTCCTTCCAAAGATGCTGTAATATGGACTAAGGGGGATGGTGCCCTGGAGTGCCACAGAGGACGACCAACCTTGCAGCCACCTCATGCAGGACCACCTCCACTTCAGCAGGTGTCAAACAGGTGCTGGGTTTCCATTGCTTGCCTGCAGACACATGCCTGCCCCTTGGGTTTCCTTTCCCTTCATTTTTGCCTATCACCTCTTAATCTCCTGCCCCTTGCCAAAGGCTGCAAATGTGTTGAAATGCCTTTTGACTCTCTCTAAAGGCTTTTAGAATTTTCTCCCCCTATTGTGTCCCTATCCCTTTAATTGTCCCTATCCCTTTAAATTTCATTTACAAACAATTTTTCGCTATCACCACTAGTGTGACCCCTACACCCACCCAAATCTGCAAGAGTAATGGAAATGGGCTGGCCCATGAAATATGGATGCCTTTGGCACTTTGCCATTCTGAAAGGATTAGCATCAGTTCTTAACCACAGGTTTTCACTGGTTTAATGGTAAATGTACGACTGAAAATTTTGTGCACTTTCAAGACTGCAGTTCCTTTGTTTCAACTTCTAGGTTGGAAAAGAGAGTAGAGGAATTGAGAGCTGGATACCAGGAACTGGACCAGAATGCAAAGAATCTCATTGAAGCGTTTGAGCCCCACTGTGCGAATATTGCAAAGCAAGCTGGACAAGATGAGTTGTGGTCATCACTCCTGGAAGACAGGTGATGTACGAATAGTCAAAGCTATGCAAGGACTGTGTGATCCTGGGGGATGTAAGGAAGAGGCCACACCGAGATTCCGCTCCATTTGGACCGGACTTCAGGTTGGGAGGTTGGGGGGGCTGAGGGTGGAAATTCCGCCCACCTTCAATGTCAAGGGGCCATGTCGGGGCAGAGCGCTCAAGCTTCCCTGTGAAATTCTTCCCTTTGCGCCCTTGAAAGGCGTCAACAGAACGGACACTGGTTGAGACCTGGTGTGAGTCCCTTTGAAGCCTTCTAAAGGCCTCAAACTTTGACTAGAATGAGGTAATCGATCCTGTTGGAGCCAAAGACCTTTTTTTTAAAAGAACATTTTTTTTCTTTGGCCCACTTGGACCTCTGGAGGCCTCCATTCTGCCTTGGAAGGGCAGATCAGCTTGGGCTGGGATGGTTGCCATGAATGCACCCTTGCAGGTTGTTACATAGTTATGTTGGGACTACATTGTACAAGTGTACTAACACTCAAATCAAGTGTAGCAGCACTACGATGCTGGGAAAGTAGTGCGTAGGCGCCACACAGCGCTTGGATATATCACCCCGCACCATGCGGCAGGCAGCCATTACAACACAAATAAAACAGTAGTTATAATTACAAACTACCAAGTCCAGAGTCATCTTTACAAAGCACTACAAGTGCTAGAAGACATAACATGGTGGCAGCGGTATAAGTGAGTAAAACTTACGCAAATAAAAACGATATCAGATTGAAGAAAGAAATTTAAAAGTAAACTCTGCAGCGTTGTAACCGCGAATTGTACGGGCAGCTAAAATGGTGGCGTCTAATGCACTGACCGTGAATATGCTCCCCATCATGAACTGGGAAGCAGACGATATCGTGGAAGCTTTCCGGAAATTTAAGCAAAAATGCGAGCTTACATTTAAAAGTTTCCTGAAAGGCTCCTCCGACGAGGAAAAAGTCAGCTACATTCTACTGTGGGTGGGAGAAAAAGGCTTAGATCTCTATAACAGCTGGAGTTTATCCGAAGAGGATAAAACGAACCCTATGGAGATTTATGAAAAGTTCAGTAACCATCTCGAGCCTAAATCAAACCATCGCATACACAGGTATAAATTCCAAAGCTTAAGACAGGAACCTGGTGAAACGGCTGACAATTTCCTGACGAGATTAAAAAACGAAGCCAGCAAATGCAAGTTTATGGAACTAGAAGAAAGGCTGGTAGACCAATTAATATGGGGATCAGCACATACAGAAGTGCAAAAAGAACTAATAGGAAAAGAAAAGCTCAGAATATCAGAAGCCATAGATACAGCAAGGGCTCACGAAGCCACAAAACAACAGATGAAAACGTTAAATACTCATACGGCTGACGTGTGGACAACTCCCGAACCGGATCACAGAGTAGATGCAGTGCGCAAAAAGCACAGCACACAAAAACAAGTATATGACAGCAGGAAGAATACGTGTAGAAACTGCGGAAGACAACACGACTACACAGACAGAAGAAAATGCCCAGCGTATGGAACAAGCTGCAACACGTGTGGTAAAGCAAACCACTGGCAAAAGATGTGCAGAGCTAAAAGAGAGGGACTACACACCAAAAGCAGAGGTGGGCAGCAGAACCAACAAAAGAAAAACAAAATCCATACCATGGGTGAGCAAGATGATGAAGACTGCGGGTACGACAAAGCTCTGAACATTGAAACCATAAAGGTTCTCTTACACGAAACGTCCAGAGCGGAAAGCACCCCAAAGAAAGAATGGCACAATATCATCCAGATTAAAAAGAGGATCGAAGGACAGCCCACAACTGTCAATCTAAAAGTAAAGTTGGACACAGGAGCTCAGAGCAACATCCTTCCACTGAGGCTATACCAGAGGATCTTCCCCAAAAACTTGGGCGAAGATAGATACCCAAAAAGAGGATGTTTAAAAGCAAACAACGTCACGCTGACAGCGTATGGGGGGAGCGAGATCAGACAAGTTGGAACAACCTATATAAAAGGAACACACAAAGGCAGAAACATCAACTGCATGTTCTATGTGACCGACTCTGAGGGACCGACGATCCTGGGATTAAACAGCTGCGAGAAGCTGGGGTTAATCTCGGTAAACCATGAACTAACAAAAACATCACTGAAAGTCGACAGCAACACCCCACTGGAGAATCGTCCACAAATCATGGACACAAAACATTTGATGGACATGTATCCAGAATGTTTTGATGACACTGTAGGATGCTTCAGGGAGTTCAAGTACCATATAACAATAGATCCAGAGGTAAAACCCATCATCCACGCCCCAAGAAAAATACCCATCGAGCTAGAAGAAAAATTATACACCGAACTAAAAGATGTGGAAGAGAAAGAAATAATCGCAAAGGTCACTGGACCCACAGACTGGGTAAACTCGATTGTGGTGCGGGAAAAGCCGAACAGGCGGCTCAGAATCTGTCTGGACCCCAAAGACTTAAACCAGGCAATAAAGCGGGACGACTACCCCACATCAACATTAGAAGAAATCGCACCAGCACTGGCAGGAGCCAAAGTCTTCTCCAAACTGGATGCCAGAAATGACTACTGGAACGTAAAACTGGATGAAGAATCAACTAACCTGACGACTTTTAATACACCATTGGGGCGTTATAAATTCCTGCGGCTGCCATTCGGGTTGAAAGTCAGCCAAGACATCTTCCAACAAAAGATCGATGAAACATACAAAGGCTGTGAAGGAGCCATTGGAATCGCTGATGACATCCAAGTTTACGGATCAAATGAAAGAGACCACGACGTGCACTTGCACGAGGCCATGGAGCGCACCAGAATGGCTGGCATCAAGCTGAACGCTGAGAAGTGCATCGTTAAAAGTAAGAAATGCAAATTTTTTGGCATGATCTACACACCGGAGGGTGTCAAGCCTAATCCCGAAAAGGTCGAGGCGATAGCAGAGATGAAACCTCCAAACGACAAGAAGGAGCTGAGAAGCTACCTCGGCTTGGTCCAGTATATGAGCTCTTTCATCCCGAACATGTCAGACTACACAGCGAACCTAAGAGAATTACTAAAAGAAGACACCGAATACCAATGGTCAGAATCCCATGAGAGGAACTTCAAACACCTAAAGGAATTATTATGTAAAGAAACCAGCCTGTCTTATTACGATAGAAAAAAACCTGTCACCCTACAGGTAGATGCCTCTACCAGATGGCTAGGGGCAGCCCTCGTGCAGGAGCATCGAAGGCATTGACATCAGCAGAGACAAGATACGTAAACATCGAAAGAGAGCTATTGGCAGTAGTATATGGATGCGAAAAGTTCTACACCTACTTATATGGAAGAAAATTCGAGGTAGAGAGTGACCATCGTCCACTCGAACAAATTTACAAGAAAAACCTAAGCAAGGCCCCAGCAAGACTGCAAAGGTTACTGTTAAGACTCCAAAGTTACGACTTCGAATTAAAATACCGGCCAGGGAAAGAAATGGCACTGGCAGATGCATTGTCTCGATTGTCACCACATGAAAAACACGAGATGAAGGGCCTGACAGTAAAAATACACCACCTCGTAAATGTTACTCCCACAAAGCTTAGCCAAATTCAAGAGGAGACTGGTAAAGAGGAGTTGCTACTACTCATGCAACAGGTAATACAGGGGTGGCCGGAGAAGATCCAGCAGGTCCAAAACCAAATCTGACAGTACTGGACAATCAGAGACGACATCTCGGTGGAGGACGGTGTTCTCCTTGCTGGCTCAAGAATCATAATACCAAAAACGATGCAAACGGAACTTCTCCGCTTAATACACCAAGGCCATATGGGGATGGAGAAATGTAAACTAAGAGCCAGATCAGCTGTGTACTGGATAGGCATGTACAAAAGCATAGAACAAATGGTCTCCACATGCTGCATATGCCAGAAATACCAAAACACACAGCAGAAGGAGGAGATGATTCAAATGGAAGTACCCCCGAGACCATGGCACACAGTCGGAACAGATCTGTTCCTGTGCAACCAGGAGTGGTACATCATAGTAGCAGACTACTACTCAAAATTTCCTTTTGTCAGAAGGATAAATGACATGAGAGCCACAACAATCACAAAAATTGTGAAAAACTTATTCACAGAACAGGGCATCCCAGAGAAGGTCATCTGCGACAATGGGACACAATTCACCTCCAACGAATTCAGAGCACTGGCTGGAAAATACGGATTTAAAATAATTACCTCATCCCCACATTACCCAAGGGGACACAGATTTATTGAAAGACAGATCCAAACAGTCAAAAGAGCTCTCATTAAAAGCAAGGAGATGGGAGAAGACCAAGACCTTGCCCTTTTGGCAATCAGATCGACACCTTTGAGAGCAGACTCGAAATCACCAGCAGAACTACTAAACGGTAGAAAATACAAAACAACTCTACCAGCAAAGGTATATCCTCCCCAGGGCCAAGAGGACGTTCGGCAGAAGCTGATGGAAACACAAGCTACGGGGAGCACACACTATAACAAGCATGCAAAACCACTACCGGAGCTGTTAAATGGGCAATCAGTGCATATACAAGATCCGTTGTTGAGAACATGGAGTTCAGCCAAGGTTATTGGAAAAGCTGATACTCCAAGATCTTACTTGGTAGAGACAGAACCTGGAAACCAATACAGGCGAAACAGGATCCATATCAGACCCTCACCTGAAGCTGTCAAACAGCGGACAACATTAACAGCAGTTAGGGTACCAGACACGGAAAACAATATAACGCCAGAAACAAACACCTCAAATACAACAACTGCAAACATGCACTCTCCAGAGCCAAACACGACAGCACCGGCAACAAGAAAAGAACACACCAAAACACCGCAGAAAGGAATAGTTACAGGCAAGTCCACAAGATGGAGGAGTAACATACAACCACCTGAGCGGTATCGCGAATAATTATAAAGACAATTGTAATTCGCACAGAACAGTAAAACAACATGGACAAATATCTGTATATAAATTGAGCAAAGAAAGCTCACGTTCTGTATTTTGTTAATGTTAGTCAACTGGAAACATTGTAAAATAGAAAATTGATGTAATTAGTTTTGTTGGGAAAGAGGGATGTTACATAGTTATGTTGGGACTACATTGTACAATTGTACTAACACTCAAATCAAGTGTAGCAGCACTATGATGCTGGGAAAGTAGTACGCAGGCGCCGCACAGCACTTGGATATATCACCTCGCACCATGCGGCAGGCAGCCATTACAACACAAAGAAAACAGTAGTTGTAATTACAAACTACCGAGTCCAGAGTCGTCTTTACAAAGCACTACGAGCACTAGAAGACATAACACAGGTACTGGAGGCCACATCCAGCTGTGCACATGACCCTATCCCTGGAATCCGGACTGGGGCCTCTGGGTTCTGGACTGGGGCCTCTGGGTTCCGCTCCACTCCACTTATGCTGGCTGAGCTGGGCCCAAGGAAGTTCCAGGCCTAAGTGTTTTCTTGTTCAAGAAGCCATCTGTTAGATCGGGTAATTCCAATGGACCACTCTAATCTGAGGTCAACACACTAAAATAAAAGATTTTGGGTCCAGTGGTAGTTTTTAAATAGTCGATTTATTGCAGCACTGACTTACAGTGTTTGACTTCCTTTCTTGTACTAACAAGCATGTTCAAAATGGCTGTTTTTTATACAGCAGCAGATCACAGCAAATGTACCCGCCCCCTTTATTACCATTGGCTCAGCAGCATGCATGCAGAGCCATGGTTGGTACAACTACATCGGCCGATCTGACATTATCACACTGATTGGATCTCTTATACATCACTTATTCCTTTGTTCTAAAGTTAAGCTGAATCAGCCGATGTGATGTTACCATGCTGTGATTGGATCTGATACATCAGCCTATGTGACGTTACCACGCTGTGATTGGATCTGATACATCACACCATGTCTTTGTTCTACAGTCTTACACATGGTCCTTTTTTCTGTGGCTGTTTAAGCAAAATCAGCACCTTCAGTCATTAGTTTAATCATATTAAAATCTATGTTATTAAAATATATATATATATATTCCCTAACACTCCCCCCTTTGATTCTTTCAAAAATTGAATCATAAAAATATAGAGTCAGATAAAAAATATAATCAATCATTGCTGTGTTTTGCCACTGTCTGGATCAGTGGCTTTTGCACAAATTTACATCAACCAGGATTTTACGTGGCCACAGTAAAAGCCCGGTTTTAATAAGTTAATTGATCTCATAATCTTAAATTAATTCGTGCATCTTAAAAGGGGGAGGAGCTCCCCTCAGAAAAATACATTCAGATAAAAATTAAAAAGTAAAAAAGGTAGAAAAATTATAAAAAATAGAAAAGGTACAAAACGATCTAGCAGCTAAATATAACATGCCCCTTTAAGATGTAAAAACGGTCTGTGGCGACCTGCAAGGCGTCTTGCCCGCGGGGCAGCAGCCGCCTGGTGGCAAGCACATTTAATCAACAGAAACACACAATTTGATCCCCATCCTATTGTACAAGGCCTCCCTCTTATCTTTCTGAGGAATGTTTTGTCAAGATTCTTCAAGGGCATTTTATGGCTTCATGGCTCCTTGTTATCTAGCAGGTGCTATCCTCCCTGTTTCCTTGCATTTTACCATTCCCTTATCATTTCTATTTGTCTTTTGATGCTTGATATTCGACCTTGCTGGGATTTATGCTATCTTTTTCCGCTTGCCTGTTGTCAGTCCCTGGTCTAAGAATTAAAACCCATCTTTGAATCTAACAGCTATTTCTTACAATTCCCTTCTTTGAGAAGGAAATATCCTTATTGACTTCTCACAATCGGCTCTTGACTAATCTAGCTAGCTCTTATTGCTCTCTCAACTTGGGCGTTAATTAGTAGGGAGTCTTGAAGATTTCTCCCTTCCTTACAGTCCATTCCTTTGAGGGGGAGGAGCAACCTCTGATCCCTTACTCAAATTCAATTCACTGTTCCGGTATTCCAATTCTGCCCTGCCTGGGGGATCCTCTGTTTCTTCTATCTTTCCTGATGTTACCCCGCCTGGGGTCTCCTCTATATTACTTCGGATCTTCTCTTTCGGTGTGAGCAATTAATTTGTTAGTGCTTGTCAGTCATGGGCATGAGTACCCAATTGGCTTATGTATCAAAGTCTTACTACACACGTTACATATATCAAATACACTATCATTACAAGTTGGATAGCTACCAGAGCATGTGAAATAATATGAACCTAAGGGTGTGCTGATGTATTAAGCCCAATATCCCACCAATGTGAGTTGTCCCCTATGCTGTCAATTTCAATATCTATTCTCGAGTTGTCTTGCTCCAAAACATAAAAATGCTTTAGGGAGCAGTTCAGTCGCATCATGAGCTCACTGAAACCCACAAACAGGGGAATGTCATATCCGAGTATCCGAATTGTGCCACATAATTGTGTAGCTCATACTTAAAAATGTGTTGGTTGATGGGACAGGTCCTGTTAGACCCATAAAGCATGGTAATTGCAGTAGTAGTGACACAGGAGGCACCACCAAAATCACCTCATACTGGATTCGTACTGTTTTTTCCCATGCTCTGTTACCTACAAAACACAATTATTACAGTCACAGTTAAATTCAGTTTTACAATCATATCAAATACATTACAGTTTAACATCTAATCAACAAATCATGGATTTAAAAGATTCTTCAGATCTCTTTTACTTGTATCCATCTTGTGGATAATTCTTTACTAAACATGATTTCTCCTTGGCCCTCAATTGTACCAATCTAGATTCCATGTAACTCTCCACTTCAACTTCAATTTCAATCCCCCTAACAGGTACCAGTGTGTTTAACTCTATTCTGATTGTTTCATTAATTAGATAGTTTCTCAATGGAGTATGTGTCAATGCTTTAAAAGTTGTCTCGCTCTCCTGAGCCACATTAACCATTTCATGTATTGCTGTTGTCAAGTAACTGAGCATGTCTGAGACCCGTTCTTCAGTGCAGATTCACCATACATTCCTGGATGGTAATTACCTCATACGTAACAAATCACATTTGCACACTCATACCGGTATCTCAATATCATGCCACACATGCCATCCGATACAAGCCTTTCTCGGGCTTTCAGGTATCTTATCGAAAGATTGTAGTCATCTGGAGATCTTTGCTCATCTTCCTCTGCATGGTCCCGATGTCTTGGGTAGTGGCCAGACTATCAAATTCAGTTTTCTTAACACTTTCCTGACTTTCACTAGAAAGTTTTGAAAATTCCCATTCAGTAGTGTAATTCTCCTGTTTCAATCTTACACTCTCAATCACTTTCCTTTAATTACCATTCATATCTCATTCATGAGTCCTGGAGAAACTTTACTGTCCAGTACAATATTTAAGACAGAAAACATAGATCAAACATTCTCACTTGATCCAAGTTATTAACACTTTTTATTTATCATTATTTTAGAGGATCTTTTATTTTCCCAAAAGTAAACAAATATATAGTGCCTGAGTCCATTTTGTCATTTCAAAATTATCCCAAAATCCAAACAGCAGTATTATGAGCCATCTCTTACTTTTGTTATCGGTATGGGAAAGTACTTTCCAGCAGAGACATGGCTAGCTGGACAAAGCCACATTGAATTGTACAGCTGGCTGATTATTACTTCAAGGTCTTACTTGCTATTTCTTAATTGTGCCTTTGTATCCTTATCTCTTCCAAGAACAGGCTCTTTCTAAATAGTTACCAGGTTGTAATTACAAGCAACATTTCAGAATGTCAGCTAATTTCTACTTATGTTAGTCTAAAAGAGTTAATATAGCCAATTATCCCATGGTGCTTTGCGTTTGTTTTCCAGCTAACAAGACTAAATGATACCTTTCAGATAGTTTTATACCGGTCAAATATTGAGGACCCCTTTATATCCCTTAAACCAAATTTTACCCTGATTGGTACCAGTATTGTTAAACCCACACTGTGCCTCTGGGCTGTGTCCAATACTATGTGGACATACAGTGATAGCGTGCCTAGTAACACATCCCTCCAATTTTGTTCCAGCCAAATTCCCTTTAATCTTCACAGCATATGGTAACATATTGTGATGGGATATGTGCACTCCGTCCTTCACTACCCCAATATTCTGTATTCGGTACACCTCTGTCCTTGGGCTTCGGGTGCCATTACCGGTATTACCAATACTAACCCTAGGAGCCCTCCCCCGTCAGGTTTACATTAGACTTGTGTAGAGTGCACCCGAACCATTGCTCTCAACTGGCAATCCGTCAAGCTCCTGCCTGCTACTGCCTGTTTAGAGGTACCGTCCCCCTTGTGCCCACCGGTCAGGTTCGCCCTTAATTGTTGATTCGTTATCCATAAGGGTACTTCCCCTGCCTGTATCTGGGCCAGGTTTTCTCAGGTTTGTTCCACAATCCAGTTACCATATGTGCTACATATGTCATTAGCAGCCACCTGCTGAGATGCATTGTACTCTTTTATTAATTTATTAATGGTTTGGGCGTGTGTTTCTAGCACTGTAACTATCTTTTGTAGATGTATGGTCAGCGTTTGATCCTCAGATAATTCTTTTATCTGTATTTTCATTTGTCTTTTGTAATACATCTTTAATGCGAGACCCCAGGTCTCTAACCTTTTGATCCAGTGTCGCCAAATCATAATTTTCCTTCTATCACTGTGGGGAAATATTAACTTAAAATTAAGAAACTTAAATTTAATAATGTCCCATATCTTTAAATTTCATACTAAAGTTGTTGCTTGGTGAACTTAAACAGCTGTCAGTGGAAAGGGTTAACTCCTTTGCAGGTTTTTAAGAAGGTGGAGCAAAACATTATCAGGCGTAATTGCGTCACTTCGCGTAAATTAAAAAAACTTTCCTGATCGAAAAAGACAGTTGTGTTTTCACACTTTAACTAAACACGAACAGAACAGATAAAACAAAACAAAATAGCACATTCTTGCAGAAAACAGTAAATTACGTCATATTTCTTATTGTTCTTTCTTCAGATGTCTTTCCAAAATACTGTAAAAACATAACTGGAGAAAAATTAGTTTTTCACATTTAAACAAATCAAATCAAACTGCTTTAGAAGATTTCACCATAGCAACCGGGACTCCAAGGTTAAATCTTAGACTGAAACTTAATGTAACATTGTACAGTTTGCACTGCAAGTACAAAAATCTATCGCAATCTTTTGTTAAGCAAACTTTTTGTTGCTCTTCTCAGTTTTTACACACCAGCTTAACTTAAATTATTTCAAAGGTTTTTTTTTCAATTCTTGGGGCACAATCTTATTCGCACATTCTTAAAACTTCCAAAATCCAAGACAAGACAAAAGATTTAAACGCTTTTAACACAGAGAAGTGGGTGGAGCTAAAACACACATAACAGAATCTTTCTTTTAAAGAACATCTAATCAGACAAAAGAAATACTGTAACTTCTTAAACATTCATAGTCAGGAACACTTTCACACTTTAACACGCACTTTCACACAAACTGAAATTCCAGCATTTTTTTAAGGTTCCTTTCACTCAGCAAATCTTGTGTTTTATTTGTCTCAGCACAAATGTTAATAACTTCCATGACAGTAAAACTTTAAGTTTCTCTTTTTTTCCTCTTTTTCCATTGGCGTCTCAGCATTTCCTGGCTTTCCAAATCCCTGTTTTTTTCCTTCCTTTGCTGAGTTTTCAGATTGGTTAGCCTGCAAATTAGATCTTTTTCCTTCTTTATCTCTCCTGTGTTCAGCCCCGAGTGTTCCAACCAGTTAGTTTTAAATCGCTCGTCGTACTCTAACACTTCCTCCATCCCTTTCTGTTGACAGGCTATGATCTTTCCCCAATCCATTTTTGCAGGGCTAAACACTTGTAACCACTGTTGGATCGCATCCCATCCGGCATCTAATTCTTGCTCATCATTTCCCAGGCCAGTCTTTACTTTGCTGTGTAACTTATTTCCCTCTCTCCTGGGTATCATTACAATCAGAATGTGGACTCCGTCCCACGGGTGGAGTTGGTACTTCGCCCTTTCTTCCCCATCTTCTTTCTTCTCATACTCCTTTTCTACTCTTTTCCTTTTCTGTCTCAATGGGGCCAAATGGGGTCCTGTTTTCTCTTCTTCACTTTCACTGACATTACTAGAGGATCCCGATTCAGTCTCTTGACCTGCTTCTTGTCTTTGTCTCCCACGACCTTCCTCCTTTATTTCATTTAGATCTGGGTAACCCTTCCAGGTCCCGACACATTTTCCCTTTTCTTGGACTACCGGTACTATCGGTTGTTTATCCAATTGTTTTTTACAGTCCTTAACTTCATCTTTACATTTTTTTAATTCCACTTCTGACTTTTCAAGCTCATCTTTAAGTTTTTTAACTTCTACTTCTGACTTTTCAAGCTCATCTTTAAATTTTTTAACTTCCACTTCTGACTTTTCAAGCTCATTTGTTTTCTTTTTCAATTGTTCATAAATCGCATCTTTTTGCTGTTTTGCATTGGTCAAATCGTGATTATGTTGGGATTGTGCCTTAATCTCATTTCGCTGTCGGATCTGACTCATAACTGCCAAGGACCATCTGATCTGTCTTTTATCTTTCATACGGGTCGTTTTTCCCCAAACCCTTTTTATGTCATCCAAAGACCATTGTCCGGAGGAGGTACTGTACTTTTGTTCGATTTCGAACCAGGTTTTAGGTAAGTCAAACTGTAATTCTATATAGTCTTTCAACTGCTCGAGAATTTCATCCTCCCAAATTTCAGGTGGGGCCCACCCACCCTTAATAGTCGTAGGTCTATCGAGTGGTGCCATAAAATCGATTTCTTTACTTGGGGGTCTTGAGTCGTAGGCTTTTCAGCCGGGTCGGTAATTAATTAAATAACACCGCTGCAGTTAGAGCTCTATATGGGACCTCGAGGCCGTCTACCACCCGGATGGTTCGCTACCCGGAGGTTTGTGGAATCACGTGGAGGGGAGATGACTAGACAACCAACTGAGGACTTTTATAATGAGGAGTCCTTACCTCCAATATAGGTCTGGTGTCTCAGATTCAGTCTCTTCCTTCAGCGATCCTGCCGACTACGCCAAAATTGTTAGATCGGGTAATTTCAGTGGACCACACTGATCTGAGGTCAACACACTAAAATAAAAGTTTGCGAGTCCGGTGGTAAGTTTTAAATAGTCAATTTATTGCATCACTTGATTTACACTGTTTGACTTCCTTCAGCAACTGAGCTATGTTACAATGCAAGGCTAAAAGTTGTGTGTTTATAGCATATATATTACTGGGATCCTACCTATTTATTTACAGCATATATTATAGGGCTGGTAACTAAGGCCCTGTAGCGGTTCGTGTAGATCGCCACTAAATAAGAGAGTTTGACTTCAACGAACTATTCACAAGTTGTTTATTTACAGGAACAGACTAATTACATCAGGTAAGATGGCAGGTAAGATGGCTGACTGTAGGAGCACTGTGGTATAGGTCTTGTCCCAATGGGAACTCCATGAGGACTGAGTTCGCAGTCCTGTGGGGAGCGTGATGACGTCATCGCGTTTGTGTTGTGACGTCATCACGTTGTTCGCATTTCCCGCGCTTATGGCGTCACATGATGCGCGTCGTTGCGTCGCTGGTCGTTGAGGCCGAAGTCGTGAGGCCAGGCTGTGCTGGCGCTTGCCACGGGAGCGGAAGATCGCGTCGCTCCCGTCAGCTGGCCATTGAGGCCGAAGACGCTAGGCCGGGCTGTGCCGGCGGCCGTCCTGGAAGGCCGAGTCGGGCCGGCAGCCGCCGCACGCACGTCACGTCGTACGTGACATGACGTCAGCGTGCTAGGGCATGTCTTAAAGGGGCAATGGCCCCAACAGATAAGTTAAAAGGGCAACGGCCCCAAAAGGTAAGTTAAACATACAGTAAGGTAAGTTAAAGGGAATTATGTGTCTTTATGTAAGGTACAACCAGTGGTACCGCCACATGGGCCCCCCCAGAATTCACTTTAACGAAAGTCCAAGGATGAGATGGTCTGACGCTGGTTGTCTTGGCGGTCGTGCTGTCTCGGCTTGGCGAGCGAGTTGCAAAGATGCTGCTCGTGAGGGGATCCGTACGTGCGTCGTGGCGAATAAAGTATATCCGTCAGGCGAAGGACCGTGGAGACGTGCGAAACAGCAGGCCTTGTCAGAGTGACGGGCAGATTGGGCGGACGCGGGCGATGACTCTGTTGATGTTGGAACAAGTCCTTGTTATAACGAACTCTGCAGGAACGCCAAATGAACATTCCAGAAGGACTTGACAGGCGAGGTGAGTGAACTCACCGACAGGTGAGCGAAACCTTCAGGAGGCTGGAACACGCAGAACGGCGCGTGCCATAGTGCTACGACGTTAACACAACAGAAGGTGAAGAGTTACTGTGTTAACCTGTGATCGGTGAGGCTAGCAACTTTCACGTGGCTGATCGCGGCCGCAGGATGCCCGTTGGACCCGTCCTCGATGTGTGCAGCTTCAGTAGACGTTTGCGTTTTTTAAAGGGAAAACTGGAGAAAGGGCGGCAACGGTCCAGGTTGTTGTTGCTTTCAGGAGGGGTTAACTCTGCCTGGATGGCGGCAACACTTGTAACAGTTGTAGATTTAGGAGAAAACAGCCGGGAGGGCGGCACGCCTTTTGTTCACGCCGAATCGTGTAGTAGGTAACACAACCAGCAGGCTGAAGGGCTGGTGCGTCGTCGGTGGAGAAGGAGCCGTCGTTTTTCACGAGGGATGGGTCCTCGTGGTTCGCGAGGGATGGGTCCTCGTGTGCGAGGAGTGGGTCCTCGTGTTTCATGGGGATGAGTTCTCGTGGTATCCCCGCAGGGCGTGCTCCGATTTTGTGGGCCCGAACATGCTGTACCCCGCGCTTGGAGAGATTTATACTTGCTGTCGCTGTGGACGTAGAGGTGGACGATCTGTGTGGCGGTAGGAAAGACGAGTACGGGGACCATGAGTAAGTGCGTGGTCGGCGCCACATCGATGTTCTCGTCGAACGGGGCTTCTACCGGTATAAAGCACGAGGGAGACTGTGGCTCCCTGGATTGCGGTAGCGACAGCAAAACGGCTGGTACTTCCATGGCGTGCTTCTTTTGTGAAAATTGCTCATAAAAAAACGAATGGGGTCCGGTTGAGGTTTGTCCGTGTCAAACGGGATCTGCTCCAGGCTGCGCTTACCTTGCGAATACGTTCGCAAAGACGGGGTCGCCTTTGGCGGAGTGAGGCGGTTGCTGTTCCCTGGTTGTTCGTCGGTTGTGCGTTGGTCGTCTTGTGGGAAGACGAGGTTCAGGCGCGCGTTGCTACCGTGAAAATTGTTCACGGATACGGGTTCACCAATTGTAGTGTTGGAATTGATGAGCTCCCGTACTCACGTCGTTGGGTCACCAATGTAGCGGTTCGTGTAGATCACCACTAAACAAGAGAGTTTGACTTCGACGAACTATTAACAAGTTGTTTATTTACAGGAACAGACTAATTACATCAGGTAAGATGGCAGGTAAGATGGCTGACTGTAGGAGCACCGTGGTATAGGTCTTGTCCCAACAGGAACTCCACGAGGACTGAGTTCGCAGTCCTGTGGGGGGCGTGATGACGTCATCGCGTTTGTGTTGTGACGTCATCACGTTGTTTGCGTTTCCCGCACTTAGGGCGTCACATGATGCGCGTCGTTGCGTCGCTGGCCGTTGAGGCCGAAGTCGCGAGGCCGGACTGTGCTGGCGCTTGCCGCGGGAGCAGAAGATCGCGTCGCTCCCGTCGGCTGGCCATTGAGGCCGAAGACGCTTGGCCGGCTGTGCCGGCGGCCGTCCTGGAAGGCCGAGTCGGGCCGGCAACTGCCGCACGCACATCACGTCGTACGTGACGTGACGTCAGCGTGCGTCTTAAAGGGGCAATGGCCCCAACAGGTAAGTTAAAAGGGCAACGGCCCCAGAAGGTAAGTTAAACATACAGTAAGGTAAGTTAAAGGGAATTATGTGTCTTTATGTAAGGTACAACCGGTGGTACCGCTACAGCCCCAATATTCCTGGCTTGGGAGAAGGCACAACTCCCATTTCCACCTGGATTTGGACTGGACCTGGTTCCTCTGGGATTCCACCCTGTTTAGACTGAATCTTTAAATTCTAGCCGGGAGGGGAGAGCAGAGGAGGGAGGTGAATAAACCGTGGAGGGGAAAAGGTCAGCAGGAGGTGGCCATTAATGAGGTCAGCAGTGTGTAAATGACTTGACTGCAGTGACATGAGAAATTCAATGACCTCACCAGGGGAGGACAAGTAGGACAGGCACATAAACCTAATGATGCTGCTGTGGCACTACTGAAAGCAACGTAATCCACTCAATATTTATCATCAGCATCCCACATGGATGCTCATCACAGCCGCTTGTGCACTCAGCACTGAGACCCTTCAGTATCCCCCTCTTTTTATGCACAGCAATGATCAAAACAACCCATTGTTAGCACTTTCCACAACCATCACCTGTATGTCTCACCTTTCACCCCTTCCATAGGGAACCTCTTAAAATCTGAGGGCTGGGTGGGTGGGGGTTCTCACTTGGCACATAAACATTAACAGCTAATCAATGGCTGGAGAAGGCTGCACACAAGAGACAGATGGCTGCAACAAGGTGGGATGGGTGGAGTGGAGGGGGCAAGAACAGTTTGTAGGATCACCCCATCTGAGGAGCATGCCCTCCATCATGCAGGAGAGTCAGCTGGAGGAGGGGGGGGTGAAGATGGGGAAGTGGGAGGTTTGCCCCTGGCTCAGGGTTGGTATCACATTGAGGAAACCTTCTAACTTCATGCAAACATCAATCCACTCATGACGTTCAGCTTCAGTTCTACTGTCCACTGCTCGTCCAGTATTGCTGCCGGCAAAGTCATCCTAAGGAAGCCATTGCGAGTGATTCTCCTTTCATGTTTCTGCAGGTATGGCAGATGAACCCAAAGCAGGGCCCTTCCAAGTCTACACATCAACCAACGCATCACATGTCACATCACTCTTGTGATTTGGCAAGCACCAGTGCAGGTTGCTCCACCCCAAAAGATGGAGCTCATGAATGTTAGGGTAGCTCTATAGGTGAATCACAGTGTACAGGTGAGCAGGAGCAAGGGCAGGTGATGGAGGAGAAAGAGGGACCTCTTGTGGGCGGGTGATGCCCCCTCAAAGAATCATACAGCACAGAAAGAGGCCATTTGGCCAATCGTGCCTGTGCCAGCTCTTTGAAAGACCTATCCAATTAGTCCCACTCCCCAGCCCTTCCTCAATACCCCTGCAGATTTTTTCCCTTCAAATATTTATCGAATTCCCTTTTTAAAGTTGCTATTAAATCTGCTTCCACCACCCTTTCAGGCAGTGCATTCCAGATTGTAACAACTCGCTGCATAAAAGAATTCTCCTTATCTCGTGTCTGGTTCTTTTACCTTGAATCCGTGTCCTCTGCTAACTGACCCTTCTACACTGGAAATTGTTTCTCCTTATTTACGATATGACCCTTCATGATTTTGAACAACTCTATCAAATCTCCTCTTAACCTTCTCTGCTCTAAGGAGAACAACCACAGCTTCCCTAGTCTCTCCATATAACTGAAGTCCTTCATCCCTGGTACCATTCTAGTAAATCTCCTCTGCATCCTCTCCAATGCCTTGACCTCCTTTTGTAGCTATTGGCGACAGGGGTCCAGATCTTTGGAGGCCAGCATTGAAATGATGGCTGCTTTCAGAGCATGAATGGTTGATGCAGTCATTTCTGACATGGTGGCAAATGTGAAGGAATCCATCAGCTGCATATCTGGGGTCCTTTTTCATGGCATCAAGAGCCTTGGAGTAAATGTCAGGAAGCTGCCATGGGAGGAGGCCAAGCCCGTCTGCACACCCTTTCCCCCCTCAGAGATAACCTGCTTGACAGGGGAAGAATCATGGCTATGACGTCACACAGGGTTTGTTCATACCTTATCTTCCTTGTCCCTTCTGACTTTTATCTCACCCTACACACTCTGCATGACAAACTGCAGATGCTTTCACCAGCCACTACACTCTCTCCCTTTCTGCTCTCCCTTCACACCACAATATAGCCCTTGGTCCCTCTTTTTCATTTCAGGCGCTGAAGATGTTGAAGCCCCTGTGCCAGTGCAAGAAGAGAAGGCAGCCTTCCTGAAGATGCTGCATCATTCCACCTCAGCTTTGCAATCACCAGCTCAGATACTGTATTAGAGGAGGACACTCTAGAGATGCTCGAAGTCGCACATCACGGCCATCTGAAGTGTCCTTAATGGAAGCTCAGCAGCCTCCCACCTCCCAAGCTGTAGCCACCAGGGAAACATTTTATAGGAGCACTAGGATAGGTAAATGAGCAGACAAGATAGGCACTAAAGACTTGCACAAGGATGAATAATAATTTGTTTTTGTTAATGGTGACATACACTGTGACAATATTTGTTTGATAAATTAGTTTTTTGTTCTGGATTTGGTGTTGGTGTTTATCTTTGTAGTAAAGTGATGTTAAGACCCGTAAGGCTGGAGTAAAGGAAAGCAATCGGATGGTGGTAGTAAGGATGATGATAAGGATTGCAGCACTGTTAGCGTATTGGGGATGGGAGGAATGGTTTGGGTGAAGCGCTCTCCGATGAGCTGCTCTCTGAGCACTGGCAGCTGGGAGCACTGGTGGCCGATGCCTCTCCTGCTCCTCTTCATGTTCCCCCTCCTGCTAACACTTCTTGCTGCCCAGGTGGTGGTAGAGTCTGGTCCCTCATGATGGCAAAGTTGAGGAGCATGCAGTAGATAACCACAAATCTAGATGCCCGCTCAGAAGTGTATTGCAAAGCTCCTCCGGAATGGTCCAGGCAGTGGAAGCATTGCTTGAACATGCTGATTATTTGCTCAGTCATGTTTCATGTGGCGGCATTCTCTCGTTGTAGGCCAGCTGTGCGCGGGTTCCTGACAGGAATTATAGGTCATGTCCGGAGGGAATATCCCTTGTCACCCAATAGCCAACCTGTAACTTGACAGCCTGATTGTAACAAAGGCAGCACAAAGGATTGGCACAGGATGAAAGAGTCATGACCGGGCATAGACCCGCATGATGCTCGCAAACCAGCTATACGTTGAGGGAGTGGAATCCCTTTCAATTGATAAAAATGTCAGGCTGGTGATAGGGAGCATGTAAGGCAATGTGTGTGCAGTCTATGGCGCCTTGCGCCATGTGGAAGCCTGCCCTGTGGGTGAAGCCTAGTGCTGTCTCGTCCTACTTCGCTCTGTCCATAGAAAAGAAGATGTAGGTGTTCCTTCTGGTGCAGAGAACCTTGGTGACCTCCCTGATACAGCAATGGACTGCGGACTGTGATAGGTTGCTGCAGCCTGAAAGGAGCCTGTGGCAGAAATGTTAAGGGCCAAGATGACCTTGACAGCCTCAGATACTGCTGTCCATGCCCTGGTGTGAGGCTTGAGTTGTGGCTGCAGCAAGTAACATAGCTTGGTCACAGCCTCCTTTGTGAAGCGAAGATGCCTCAGACATTGCTCCTCAGTGAAGTTCAACAATACCTAAGGAAGGATATACTTGCCTTAGAGGGTTGCAACGAAGGTTCACTGGATTGATTCCTAGAGGAGGGATTGAGTAGAATGGGCCTTTATCCTTTGGAGTTTAGAAGAATGAGAGGTGATCTCATTGAAATATACAAAATTCTTAGGGGGCTGGACAGGGTAGATGCTGAGAGGCTGTTTCCACTGGCTGGGGAGTCTAGATCTAGAAGTCATAGTCTCAGGATGAGGGACCGGCCATTTAGGAAAGAAATTAGGAGAAATGTCTTCACTAAGAGGGTTGTGAATCTTTGGAATTCTCTACCCTAGAGGGCTGTGGATGTTCAGTCAATGAGTATATTCAAGACTGAGATTGATAGGGCAGGGTGAAGTGTGAATGGGACTTGGTACAAATTAAGATACAGGAAGTAGAGTTTTGGATGAGCACAAGTTTATGTAGGGTGGAAGATGGGAGGCCGGCCAGGAAAGCATTGGAATAGTCGAGTCTAGAGGTAACAAAGGCATGGATGAGGGGTTCAGCAGCAGATGGGCTGAGGTAGGGTCGGAGTCAGGTGATGTTACGGAGGTGGAAGTAGGCAGTCTTGGTGATGGAGTCTGTTGTGTATGTACCTTTAAGAGAATAACTGGTCTCAGACTGCAGTACCGGCAGTGACCACCCCTGTATAAAAGGCGCTAGTGAGCCTCTGTTGTTTCAGTTTCACTATTGACTTCCATCAGTAAAGACGTGTTTTGTTCAACTCCTGCTCAATCATTCACGGACGTAATACTGGCGACGAGCAGGTACGAACCTACCTACAGTCTGCACCACCTCCTGGGATCCATTCCTACAGCGAAGTGAGCAGAGGTCGAGGCCAGAAAGAAAAGAAAGTAAGAGGCAGTAGAAACGGGCGGCGACCGTGGGCATCCGCCCCTGTGTTTGCGGAGTTGAAGATTGCTGGAGAAGCTGTCGGAAGCGGGACCTGGTTCCTGTCGACGGTGCTTCAGCTAATCGGGCTGGTGGCAGGTAGTGCACTGATCCTTCCTGGGCTGCGGCGGTCGCGAACTCGAGCGGGTGGTTTGCAACGGGGCCAAGCAGCGTTGTTGGGAAGAAGAGAGAGAGAGGGTGGAGCACACAGGGCGCGGCCGGTGCTACGAAGCCGGGCTGCGTATAGACCCGCGAAGAGGGAGGCAAGAGTCCCACAGGGTTGTTCCACAACGGGAAAATAAAAAAAAAAAAATAAAAAAAAAAAATATTAAACGCGCAAGAAACCGCGAGGAGCTGCAGGTTGCAACGGGAACCACGGAAAGCAGCTCTAACAACAGTGGCAACAGCGGGGAAGAAGGCAAAGCGCGGGAGGCACCATCTTAATCAGCGGGGAAGAAGGCAAAGCGCGGGAGCCGCCATTTTGTTAAATCGGGGAAGAAGGCAAAGCACGGGAGGCGCCATTTTAGATTTGCAGGATGCCGAAGACTGGCTGTATCACTGCTTTTGATAATACAATAGAGGACTGGACCACGTATGTGGAAAGAGTCGAGGTATATTTCGAGGCAAACGAAATAGCGGAGGAGAAAAAGGCATCGATATTGCTAAACTTAATGGGCGCTAGAACGTACGGCCTATTGCGGGACCTGATTACTCCAGCCAAACCGAAGGCGAAGACTTTTAACGAAATTGTTGCTGTCCTACAGGAACACCTAAACCCTGCACCGCTGTTGACAGCAGAAAGATTTAAATTCCACAGGAGAACTCAGCATAAAGATGAGAGCAATGCTGAGTACCTTACGGAACTACGCAAGCTAACAAAGCACTGCCAGTTCGGAGCAGGACTGGCAGATACCCTACGGGACAAATTTGTCTGTGGACTCCTGAGTGAAGGAACACAGAAGAAGTTACTCTCAGAGAAAGAGCTGATGCTAGATAAGGCTTTCAGCGTGGCAGTATCGTATGAAGCATCAGCCAGGGGAGCTGCAGAAATTCAACAAAAACCACAGGAATACGGCACCCACGAAATGACACGGGGATTTGCAAAATGTTATCACTGCGGCAGAACTAACCATGACCAGAAGGACTGCTGGTCCAAAGACAAAATATGCAGGCAATGCGGGAAGATGGGACACATTGCACGGGTTTGCAGGTCTGGGAAGAAGACCAGTGACAACAAAAAGGCTACTAAGGAACCGTACAAGAAAGTACAAAAGATGGCGGACAGTAGTTCCGAAGACCAGATGAGCGATAGTGAATCCGGGAACAGGAGACTAAGCTGTCTCAAACTTCACAATGTAATCGCAAAAGAGGATCACCGAACCATTTGGGTCACCCTCACAATAGCAGGGTCCCAAGTTAAAATGGAATTGGATACAGGATCAGCGCTAACCGTCATGAATCGACGAGACTACGAGTGGCTATTTTCACACATACCCTTGAGAGAGACATCCATCGTCTTGACGACGTATACGGGGCAAAAAGTATACCCCAAAGGAAAAATAAGGGTGCCTGTCGAATACAATGGCAAGAAGATACGGAAATTGTATCTCTACATACTGCCAAATGGTGGACCACCGTTATTGGGACGGGAATGGATCAGAAAGATAAACTTAGATTGGCACTCCATTCATGCAATGACGGTGGACGGTAAAAAAAGATGAAGACGTCACTCCTGGACAATTGTCAACAATCTTAGCTAACGCCAAAGAGGTATTTCAACAAGAACTGGGCACGCTTAAAGGCGTAACTGCCTCAATAAAAATAGAAGAGAATGCAGTTCCCAAGTTTTTCAAAGCAAGACCGGTACCATATGCAATTCGCCCAGCCATCAAGGCAGAGCTGGAGAATCTGGAGAAGGCAGGCGTGTTGTCTAAGGTCGACTGGAGCGAGTGGGTGACACCCATCGTTCCTGTCATGAAGAAAACGTTAAGCAATAAGTCCGGGGAGCCAAGGAAGATTCGCATCTGTGGGGATTTCAAGGTGACGGTGAACCCAGTCCTTCACACAGTACAATATCCTCTTCCAAGGATAGAAGACATCTTCGCCTCACTGTCTGGAGGGAAGCATTTTACAAAAATTGACCTAGCACAAGCATATTTGTAGATGGAGGTTGAAGAGTCCTCTAGGAAGTATCTCACGATAAACACTCACAAAGGTCTTTACCAGTATCATCGATTGGTATTCGGAGTAGCATCGGCTCCAGCGATATGGCAAAGAGCGATGGAACAAGTCCTGCAAGGGATTCCGGGGACTCAGTGTTACTTGGACGACATCCTTGTGACAGGTGAAGATGACAGTGAACACCTTAACAACCTAGAACAGGTGCTCACTAGACTACGGGAACATGGGCTGCGAGCCAACCGCCCCAAGTGCGAATTTTTTAAGAAACAGAAATCGTATTGTGGCCACGTGATTGATGAAGAGGGGTTACATAAGTCCCCTGACAAAATTGAAGCAGTTGTTAAGGCCCCAGCACCTGAAAATGTGTCGCAACTGAGGTCATTCCTCAGATTGGTGAATTACTACCATAAGTTTTTACCGAATTTGTCGACAATTCTGCACCCACTGAACGCCCTGCTACGAATGGGTGTAGCATGGAAATGGAGCGATGATTGTAAGCGGGCCTTTCAGAAGAGTAAGGACTTAATCACTTCAAGGGAAGTATTGGCTCACTACAACCCAGCACTGCCGATCAGACTGGCGTGTGATGCATCTCCCTACGGCATTGGGGCGGTACTGTCACATAAATTCCTTGATGGTTTAGAGAGGCCGATAGCTTTTGCGTCACGCTCGTTAACTTCTGCCGAGCATAACTACACCCAGATTGACAGAGAGGCCCTCAGCCTAGTGTCAGGAGTGAAGAAGTTCAATCACTACCTGCACGGTCAAAAATTTACTCTACTAACCGACCATCAACCTCTTGTCTCCATTTTCAACCCTCAGAAGGGCATACCGATAATGACAGCACAACGGCTGCAGAGGTGGTCCCTTTTCCTAGGGGCACACCAATATGACATCGAGTACAAAGGAACTAAACAGCATGGAAATGCTGATGGATTGTCACGCCTACCGTTGCCGACGGTGGAAGAAGACGACCTTGCAGTGGATCCAATGGAGTTATTCCACTCAACCATAGTCGAATGTCTCCCTGTGACGAATGCAAACATAGAAAAGGAAACACGGAATGACCCGACACTATCATGGGTCTATGATTTAACGGTGAAGGGATGGCCAGCACACAGCGAACCACTGCTGCCAGCATTCTCGCCGAGAAGAGAACAGCTGTCAGTGTGCAGAGGAACCTTGATGTGTGGATCCAGAGTAGTAATTCCACCTAAGTTGACGGATAGAGTGCTCAATGAGCTTCATGAGGGTCATCTGGGTGGGGTAAAAATGAAGAACTTAGCCAGAGCGTTTGTGTGGTGGCCGGGAATCGATAGAGAAATCGAAGAGATGACCAAAAGCTGTGCAGGATGCCAGAAGGTCCAAAACGCCCCACCACAAGCTCCTCTGCATCCATGGGAGTGGCCCTCATCTCCATGGAAAAGGGTGCACATTGATTTTGCTGGTCCCTTCATGGACTCGATGTTTTTAATTGCGGTGGATGCACATTCAAAGTGGCCAGAGGTAATAAAAATGTCCTCAACCACCACGGAAAAAACTATCACAGTTTTACGAACCATATTCGCCAGGAATGGGCTGCCTGAACAGATTTACTCTGACAATGGACCACAGTTTGTGTCTGAAGAGTTCCGGAGGTTCTTAAAGAACAATGGTGTTAAGCATTACACATCTGCCCCATATCATCCAGCCACTAATGGATTGGCCGAGAGGTTTGTCCAAACATTCAAGAAGGCTATCAAGGCAATGTGTAATGAAGATATACCCCTACAACACAAGGTGGACAACTTCTTGTTTGCCTACCGGAATGCGACACATGCGGTTACCAACCAAACTCCAGCCGTGATGTTCTTCAATCGAAGACTACGATGCCGCTTGGATTTGGTTAAGCCAAACGTCCGAAGAGATGTGGAGAACAGGCAGTTTCAGAATATGAATGAAAGGCCGACCAGGAGTTTTAAGATAGGTCAACCAGTTTTGGCCCGGGACTACCGCACTGAGAAATGGCAGCCAGGAACGATTTGTACACGACAAGGACCGCTCATGTATACCGTGGACGTTGGGGAAAGCATTGTAAGATGTCATGCTGACCAGATTCTAGAGTCACTGGAAAACGTCAACTCCACACCACGATCTGATACACCTGGTAATGAAATCGACGTTCCAATTGCAGCTACCGCAGAACCGGTAATATTGGAAGCAGATGAACCAAACAACGACATTGATCCCGACTCAACATTGCCAGAAGAACCTGATACCCCAAAGAGGCGTTATCCAGACAGAATCAGGAAGCCTCCTCAAAGACTGAACTTATAATTGCTTAAACTTAACCAATGTATCTAGCAACCGTAATTGTGATTGTAGTTAGTTATCATTTAGTTGTTAAATGAATGTTATGTACTGTTTATCTAAAAGGGGAGGAATTGTTGTGTATGTACCTTTACGAGAATAACTGGTCTCAGACTGCAGTACCGGCAGTGACCACCCCTGTATAAAAGGCGCTAGTGAGCCTCTGTTGTTTCAGTTTCACTATTGACTTCCATCAGTAAAGACGTGTTTTGTTCAACTCCTGCTGTCCGTGTCTCAATCATTCACGGACATAATAGAGTCGATATGTGGGTGGAAGCACATCTCAGGGTCAAACACAACACCAAGGTTCAGGCGCGAGAAGTGCTCCCTGAATATCAGTTGTGGATGTGGCCTCCTGTGCAGTGCTCTCCTCTGTCTCCCTCTTGTGGCAGCTACTCCTGCTCTGTGCTGTCCTCTCTCGTTCATCAGCCCCGAAGGCAGCCCTATGAAACCACTCATGACTGCAGTCAAACTATCAGTGAAGCAAAGTGCAACAACAGTACAATACCAGCAAAATCTTGCTCTTTTTAGACAAAGTGAACGTTGCAGATTGATAAAACACACCAAGAGACAGCCAGAAGTTAACCAGCAGCCTGGATGAGTGCAGCTCCAACAACACTCAAGAAGCTCGACACCATTCAGGATAAAGCAGCCCGCTTGATTGGCACTCCATCCACCACCTTCAACATTCACTCCCTCCACCACCGGCACACTGGGGCTGCAGTGTGTACCACCTACAAGATGCACTACAGCAACTCGCCAAAGCTCCTTCAACAGCACCTTCCAAACCCGTGACCTCTACCACTTAGAAGGACAAGGGCAGCAGACGCATGGGAACATCACCACCTGCAAGTTCCCCTCCAAGACACACACCATCCTGACTTGGACCTGTATCGCCGTTCCTTCACTGTCGCTGGGCCAAAATCCTGGAACTCCCTTCCTAACAGCATTGTGGGTGTACCTACACCATATGGACTGCAGCGGTTCAAGAAGGCGGCTCACCACCATCTTCTCAAGGGCAATTAGGGATGGGCACTAAATGCAGGCCTAGCCAGCGACGCCCACATCCCATCAATGAATTTTTTTAAAAAGCCTGAAATGATAAACCAGCAACTATCCTGTATGTACTACATGATCCCTTTAAATAGCGCTGGTGAGGGACAATGTTCCCCCTAAGGTGCACAGGCATCCCGCGCAGGCCGTTCACAAGCTATTGCCACTGGAAGATACAAATTTAAAGGGACTGTGCACGAAAAAAAAATTAGAGGGAACATTGGTGAGTGGTCCTTCCTTCTGGTTAGTGCCACAAGTTGTTGGGAGAGTTCAGCGGGTGTCGAGTCATGTGCAGGGGCATACCAAAATTGCAAATGGGTCCTGAAACAAGCTCAGGACCCTCACTTAAATAACCTACTCACCTTTTAACATAATTCCAATGGGAGCTCCTGACGCCAACGGTGTTGCCTACACCAATATGGCGGGTGGTGCACCTTCGACTTGTAAAGAGCATGCTCTTCCCACACGCCATGTTGGAGGCTTAGGAGGCTGTTTAGCGCATTGAAAAAATACGGGGGCTGCGTGATCAAATTTCTAGGTCCATGTGTCTAATTTTCCATGCATGAGCTAAATTTGAACCTGGGTATCTAGAGGTGAAGATTGATACTTTTAACCCAGTTTTTATGGTCTATTTAACAGTGTTGGTATTCTAAACTTGATATCCATCAGTACACAACTTACTTTGTCCTTTGTTCTGTATCTAATAGGTTCACACTTGTGGAAGTCAACTTATTCTTCAGTTATGTTGTTGACATGCTTCAGTCTTTGCATTCTCGTGTGTTGGAGAAACAGCGAGGCTTTGCCAGCATTCTGCCCACTCTGTCTTCTATCCTGAGAAGGAAAGTTTGGGATGTGGAGCTTGAGGCCACGTGGACAAGTGTGCTCCCGGAGTTCAGTCTGAACGACTCCGATGTACAGGCTCTGTGCGCATTCTTTGTGACTCACTGCAATGAGGCTGAGTATTACCCATCGCCGGAAAGAAAGAGGTACATCCAGAATGTCCAAGAAGTGTTAGACAGAGCTGTGTCCAGCCACATTCTACATCACTGTCTCCTCCATCTTGTGCAGTTGGCAGAGAAGGAAAGTGGCAACTGAGCAACAACACGTCACTAGACCAAACACACAAATGGCGGCCTAGACCAAAGCGAAGAGCAGGGTATATGCAGAACTCAAACCTCCCTGTCTGGGGATTGGCTTCATTGTTCCACATTGTAATGTCCTTTGCTTTGTGTTAATAAAATCAAGTCGCTGATTCTTTGCAAAATAGGCAAGATAGAACTGTGTAGGATATAGAGCAATGAAATTCCCTCTGGAATCTCAGAACCAGGATTCATAGAAGCATAGAAATTTACGGCACAGAAGGAGGCCATTCGGCCCATCGTGTCTGTGCCAGCCGAAAAAGAGCTATCCAGCCTAATCCCACTTTCCAGCTCTTGGTCTGTAGCCTTGCACATTACAGCACTTCAGGTGCATATCCAAGTACTTTTAAAGTGACGAAGGTCTCTGCCTCTACCACCCTTTCAGGCAGTGAATTCCAGACCCCCACCACCCCCTGGATGAAAAATATGTCTCCTCAACTCCACTTTAACCCTTCTACCAATTATTTTTAATTGGGAAGCTAAACATGTTATTTTGTTTGATATGTGGCATAGATTAACTTAATTTAGCCTAAGGATTCTTTGCGCACCAGACTAATGAATCCAGATTTGATTTCAGACGAGGCAGTAAAACTCTAGAAGTTAATCTCTCTCAGGTGAGATCTTCACACTCTTGTGCTGGAAAAACCTTCCCCCTTTTTCAAAATTCTAATTACTTGCAGGCTTCTACTGTAACGCAAATGGAACTGCCTACTGAAAGCACAAGGCAAGCTGATTATTCATAGGTATCCAGCACCAATCACATGCTGCGCTGAAACCCATTTAGATAGACCACACCTGACATAGTTTTACACACTGCACATTCTCAGACGGGTCTCAGCAGGCTCAGCTTTACTACAGAAATAAAAATACTGCGGATGCTGGAAATCTGAAGCAAAAATAGAAAATGCTGGAAACACTCAACAGGTCAGACAGCATCTGTCAAGAGAACACAAAGGCCCGGATTTTGCGGTCAGCGGTGAAGTGACGGCGCTCGCTGCTGACCTCGAAGAAAGCTGCCACAGTTTTAGCGGGCTCTGTGGCATTTATTTCCCCTTTTCCGCCATGACTTTCCATCTGGCGCCAACTATAGGGGATCTGTGGTGTCCAGCAACAGTGATGTCATCAAGCAGGCTGAGCAGCCAATCACATTGAAGAATTCTCACAGACAGCAAACCAGGAAGTAAAAAGCAGACTTTATCATTCACTTTTTAATAATTTTACAGAAAGCAAAGTAAAGATTGGGATATACATGTGGGATTAAGGTAGAAGCTGAAATATCATAAAATTAAACATTTTTTAAAATTATTTAAAAAATCTATGAAATTTTTATCATGAAATGGAAGAAATGACACTCCACAATATAAAATTAGTTTTTCAGGGCCAGAGAGGTTGTTCAGCAGTAATTATGACTTAGTATGGCATTTAAAACTCAGTTACACCTCATTCAACAAGACTTAACTTTTTTTACAGCGAGAATAGCACATACAAAGTTGCGGTTCACATCAAATCAATGATTTCTAATTGATTTCTTCTGCGAAGACTGCAACAGTGCACCCTATGGAGGAGCAGGGTATCACTGACGGCAACGTCAGGATTTCCATGTTTAACTGTGCATGTGCAGACCAGAAGTTGCTGTCAGTTTTACACAGTAATGACGGCGAACGCTGACAGTTCCGCAAACGTAAATTTCGAGCCATTATGTTTCCAGGTATAGGACCCTTCCCCAGAATTGGAAGGTATCACAGATGAACATTTGAAACTCTTGGTTGCGAATGCAAAAGTGCCTGTCTATTCCCCTGACTATGGAATCCTCTATTACTATGCTGTTTCTGCACTTCACTCCCCTGTTTTTGGCAACCCTTTACTCTGCAGCACAGTGGTTTTACTGATGGTTTCCCTCCTCCAAGTTGTTGTCATGACACAGGTATTGGGTACTGAATGCCTGTTTGTCAATTCAGCACTCTCAGGGATGCTCCTGCCTCCTCTCATTACCCTACTTCCGCTCCTCACTAACTCACTCTGCCTGTGGGCTGAACATTTGTGGAAACCTTCAGCCTCCTAAATGTGATGGAATGCCACCTGCTGCATTAAAGCTCAGAAAGCAACAAGCTTGAGCGCAAGAGGTTGGAGTGACTTGCTGCAAATGTGGTTACTCCAGACACATGAAGCATCCAGGACCTCTTACATTGCACAGGTACTCCACATTGCAGGCTGCACCTGTCCCCTTATTGCAGTAAACTGGTTTCTCTTAATAAATAAAGAACTTGCATATATATAGCACCATTCATGACCTCATGACATCCCAAAGCGCTTTACAGCCAATGAGGCACCTTTGAAGTGTATTCACTGTTGTAATGTAGGAAACACGGCAGCCAATTTGTGCACAGCAAGCTCCCACAGACAGCAATGAAATAAATGACCAGATCATCTGTTTTAGGTGTTGGTTGAGGGATAAATATTGGCCAGGATACGGGGAAAACACCATTGTTCTTCTTCAAAATAGTGCCATGGGGTCTTTTACATCCACCTGAGAGGGCAGATAGGGCCTCGGTTTAATGTCTTATCCAAAAGATAACACCTTTGACAGTGCAGCGATCCCTCAGTGCAGCACTGGAGTGTCGGCCTGGATTTTGTGTTCAAGTCTCTGGGCTGGGACTGAACCAACAACCTCTGACTCAGATGCAAATGTGCTACCACTGAGCCATGACTGACACCAGTAGAGAGTGAAAGTTATACAAGAGCTACGGTGGAATTCTTTCAAAATGATATATAGAGGAATTAGTGTGGTTCCAAAAAGCCTGTTAACATGGACACCACCTCTTCCGACAGTCTCTTCCTTGTTCAATGCAGCCACACGTAAAAGGGTCTAACTAACCGGTTAGGGTCATGCATAGTAGGGATCAGCAAATTGCTCGAATTGCCCGAGATGCACAACATGATGGCCCAGAAATTCATGTCGGGGGCTTCCCGCGGGTGCAAGCCCCTGACCTACAGTTAACTAGCGCGCCGGCAGTTGAGGCCTGGGCCTGCATGGATTTCCTGTCTGTGGCCCAGTCCAGCTCCCGGCGCGCTGTGCTTGCGTGATCCAGCGGCGTACTTAGTGCGATGCGTTGGCTGGGATCACGTGAGCACTGGGCAACCAATCGGAGGAGGGAAAAGTCCATTCATGAGTTTGACAGAAAGAACTGTCAAACTCATGAAAACTCCGGGCGCCCAAAACAGTACTTAACCTTAAAATAAATTTGAAAAAAAATCACACTATTTAAATCAACTATAAATAACATTAAATAACTATTTTAAACAATAATTTAAATTTTTGAAAAAAATAATTTTATAAAAAATCGGGGCTAAAAATACTTACCTTACTGTAAAGTATTTAAAAATAATAAACCTGTGGAAAAAATGTTCTAATTTAAGTTAATTGACCACTTACCTTTTAAAATGAAGTCCTTATGCCTGGTTTTTAGATGTGCAAAAAGTAGAGGCCTTCACGCACGGGCAAACCTGTAAAAAAAAAAGGAAGTTCAACGCGTACGCGCAGACTCCTGCGCGGTTCAGAGGATCGGAAATGCCGGTTTCCCGCGCATGCGTAGTGCATGCAAGAAACCGGCACTTCCATCAGGTCCACGCGTGAGTACTCCATCCGTACTCACGCGTTGGGACCCGAATTTCTGGGCCATCGTTTTTGAGAGGTCCACAGCGTGAAATACTTGCATTTTCTGTGTTTTGACTATCAACTTTTGCCTAAATCGAAATTATCCAGCACCTGAGTCAGGGAAGGGGAAGAGTTAAAAAGTTATGGTGAGTCATGCAATTGAAGGCTCCAAGGACTAGAAACATTAAAGATCCTTATTGAAGTTGAGTGAGTTCAACTAAATGCTTCCTCATGAAGAACAAAATCCTCAAGTGTTCTTCCAGAAGCTAGGCTCAACATGATCCAGAAGCAAAATCATCCGAGTTGGAAAAGAAGGTGCTGGTTTGGATGCTGACAAGAGTGGTGGAAAGAATACATTTTGCTGCAATGTGTCCCAACTATCCAAGTTAATCTTGCATCTTTTGCCTTGCAATCCATGAACAGTTCAGCTCTGAGAAGTCATTTATTTTTTAAATTCACTACATTGTAATGTGCTCAATAGATTACTCTTGAAAGCAAATTCATTTCACAATAAATTGCTCCTGTGAACTTCACACCAAGAGATCGAAAGAGCTGAGCTGTCAATTTGCCTCAGTGCCGTGGTCCGTCTGCAGCCTGACACATGCCCTGAACTCATTGTGCAGCAGAGATTAAATTGCAGCACCCGTTTGCCTCTATACACCAGTGCTATCAACTCACAGGTCTGTCATACCTTGTTTGTGCTGTTTGTAAGCAACTCCTAAAATAGCATTCCTGGCTTCTGGCTGCACTCTCCTTACAAAGCACAGTAACTTGCCTCCTGCAGATAGGCAGAAGAGCTAGTTTAAACATCCACTCCCTCCACGTGCACCATGTCTGCAGTGTGTACTATCTACAGGATGCACTGCAGCAAGTTGCTTCTTTGGCAGCATGTTATAAATCTGTGACCTCCAGCACCTAGAAGAATAAGGGTAGTAGGTGTATGGGAGCACCATCACTTCCAAGTCACATCCTGACTTGGACATATATCGGCATTCATTCATCGTCACTGGGTCAAAATCCTGGAACTCCCTACCTAACAGCACTGTGGGAGCACCTTCACCACATGGACTGCAGTGGTTCAAGAAGGCAGCTCACCACCACCTTCTCCAGGGCAATTCGGATGGGATGCCCACATCCCCAGAATGAATTAAAGAAGTCAATTACTATAACAACAGAAAACGCTGGAAAAACTCAGCAGGCCAGGCAGCATCCGTGGAGAGAGAAACAGAGTTAACGTTTCAGGTCGAAGACCTTTCGTCAGAACTGGAAAAAAGTAGGAAATGGAACAGATTTTAAAGCTAGTTTAGGGGCTGGGAAATGGGGGAATGGGATGAAAGAACAAAAGGGAAGGTCTGTGATAGGATGGAAGGCAGGAGAAGTAAAGAGGCATTAAGAGATATTCAAGGCAAGAGGTGATGGTAATGGGACAGGTTAAGAAACAAAGGATGGCTCTAGATGGAGTGTGAATTGCGCTGGCAGAATGAAAGACAGCTGCCGTGTGGGAGAGAAGAAAAAAAGGCACAAACAAAAAGTGTGGATAAAAAATATATATAAATGATAGGGGCCGAGGTTATGATCTGAAATTGTTGAACTCTATGTTGAGTCCAGAGGGCTGTAAAGTGCCTAATCGAAAGATGAGGTGCTGTTCCTGGAGCTTACGCTGAGCTTCCGTGGAACAATGCAAGAGGCTGAGGATGGTGAGGTCTGAGTGGGAATGGAGTGGTGAATTAAAGTGACAGGCCACCGGAAGCTCGGGGTCCCCCTTACGGACTGAACGGAGGTGTTCCGCAAAGCGGTCACCCAATCTGCGTTTGGTTTCCCCAATGTAGAGGAGATCACATCGTGAGCAGCGAATACAGTATACTAAATTGCAAGAAGTACAAGTAAATCGCTGTTTCACCTGTAAGGGGTGTTTGGGGCCCTGGACAGTGGGAAGTATAAGGGCATGTGTTGCATCTCCTGCGCTTACACGGGAAGGTGCTGGGCGAAGGGGAAGGGGTGCTGGGGATGATAGAGGAGTGGACTAGGGTGTCGCGGAGGGAGCGGTCCCTACCGAATGCTGAAAGGGGAAGTGAGGGGAAGATGCATTTGGTGGTGGGATCATGCTGGAGGTGGCGGAAATGGCGGAGGATGATCCATTGAATGTGGAGGCTGGTGGGGTGAAAGGTGAGGACAAGGAGAGCTCTATCGTGGTTCCGGGAGGGAGGGGCAGGGGTGAGGGCAGAAGTGCAGGAGATAGAACAGACATGGTCGAGGGCCGTGTCAACCTCAGTAGAGGGGAATCCTCGGTTGAGGAAAAAGGAAGACATGTCGGAAGCACTGGTATGGAAGGTGGCATCGTCAGAGCAGATGCGGCGGAGACGGAGAAACTGGGAGAATGGAATAGAGTCCTTACAGGAGGCGGGGTGGGAGGAAGTGTAGTCCAGGTAGCTGTGGGAGTCAGTAGGCTTGTAGTGAATGTTTGTCAATAATCTATCCCCAGAGATGGAGAAGTCGAGGAAGGGAAGGGAAGAGTCGGAGATGGACCATGTGAAGGTGAGGGAAGGATGGAAATTGGAAGCAAAGAGAATGAAATTGTCTAGTTCAGGGCGAGAGAAGGAAACGGCACCGATACAGTCATCAATGTACCGGAAAAAGAGGTGAGGGAGGGGACCCAAGTAGGACTGGAACAAAGAGTGTTCCACATATCCCACAAAAAGGCAGGCATAGCTAGGACCTATGCGGGTACCCATAGCGACACCTTTAATTTGAGTGAAATGAGTGGAGTCAAAGGAGAAGTTGTTCAATGTGAGAACAAGTTCAGCCAGGCGGAGGAGGGTGGTGGTGGATGGGAACTGGTTGGGCCTCTGTTCAAGGAAGAAGCGGAGCGCCCTCAGGCTATCCTGGTGGGGGATGGAGGTGTAGAGGGATTGTACGTCCACAGTGAAAAGGAGGCGGTTGGGGCCAGGAAACTGTTAAAGTGGCGGAGGGTGTTGGAAGAGTCGCAGATGTAGGTGGGGAGAGACTGGACAAGGGGAGAAAAAATAGAGGCAAGATAGGAAGAGATAAGTTCCGTGGGGCAAGAACAGGCTGAAATGATGGGCCTACCAGGGCAGTCCTGTTTGTGGATCTTGGGAAGGAGGTAGAAGTGGGCTGTGTGGGGTTAGGGAACTATGAGGTTGGCAGCCGTGGGGGGAAGATCTCCAGAGGAAATGAGGTCAGTGAAAGTCTTGGAAACGGTGGCTTGATGTTCAGTAGTGGGGTCATGGTCCAGGTGGAGGTAGGAGGTGTCGGAGAGTTGGCGTTCAGCTTCCACTAGGTGGAGGTCAGTTTGCCAAACAACAACAGCACCACCCTTGTTAGCAGGTTTAATGACAATGTCGGGGTTGGATCTGAGAGAATGGAGTGCTGCAAGTTCAGAGGGAGGTAGGTTGGAGTGAGGGGAGCAGAGAAATGGAGATGGCCAATGTCACGGCGGTAGTTTGCAATGAAAAGATCTAGAGAGGGTAAGAGGCCAGAGGGAGGGGTCCAGGTAGAACGAGAATTCTGAAAGTGGGAGAAAGGGTCAGCCGTGCGGGGGGGGGGGGGGGGGGGGGGAAGACTCCTGGCCAAAGAAGTGGGCACGGGGACGAAAAAGAGCTCAGCATCGTGCCGAGCTCGAAATTCACTGAGGTGGGGGCATAAGGGGATGAAGCTCAGGCCTTTGCTGAGGACTGATCATTCGGGGTCAGAGAGGGTTGGAGGAAATGAGTGAAGTTAAAGGAGAAGTTGTTCAATGTGAGAACAATTGCTATGCTTTATAGGGCAAATTCAATCAGGAACACTATTTTAGGCACTACCATGCTAAAAGCATAAACAGACAATCTGACCTCTGATCAAAAGGCAGAGAATTGGTAACTGCTATTTTGGGCAAATAGAACTTTCGAGTATAGTTCTGATGAAAGGTCATCGACCTGAAACGTTAGCTCTGTTTCTCGTTTCACAGATGCTGCCTGACCTGCTGAGAATTTCCAGCATTTTCTGTTTATAGGTCTTCTGTTGCCTAGGCCCTAAGCTCTGGAATTCACTGCCTAAACCTCTCCACCTCACTGCCTCTTTCCTCCTATAAGACGCTCCTTAAAACCTACCACTTCGACCAAGTTTTCGGTCTGCCCTAATTTCTCCTCATATAACTCGGTGTCAATTTTTTTTGTCTTAAAATACTCATGTGCAGTGCCCTGGGACGTTTTACTACGTTAAAGGCGCGATATAAATACAAGTTGAAGTTGAAAAAGATTTCCAGCGCCGCCAATATTTCACCTTTGTATTAGAATACTCCAATTTGGAGGCGGTTAAACCTGGAAACGCACGGCTGCACCTCGGAGCGCGCAGCCGCAGTGCGAAGTGCGGCAGCCGAACGCGCGCAGCTGCAGTGTAGGCGGTTGTTGCGGCGCGCAACTTAGTAACGCGCAGCCGCAGAGTGAAAGCGCTCGAGAGCGGGAGACCGCGGCATTTGAAAGGGAAGCGGTGGGTGATGGTTTGCCCCTTCCCTCTCCCCTCTCCCTGGGGTGAGGATGAGTAGCAACCCTACACAAAGAGGGCCTGGTGGAACGGGAACAACCGTGGCGTGAAGCCGCTCCCAATCTGGACTGAAGCGGAGCCGGAGCGGCCCGCAATGGGGCGCAAGAAACGGAGCGGCCTAGCCGAGCCCGAAAGCCCGGCCTCGGTTGCGGCCCCAGCGCTCAGCCTCGCCGAGTGCTTGTGCCCTATTTGCCAGGAACTGCTGGTGGAGCCGGTGACGCCGCCGTGCGGACACTCGCTGTGCCGGGGCTGCTTCCAGCAGACGGTAGAGATCAGCAACCTGAACTGCCCGCTCTGCCGCCGTCGCTTGTCTAACTGGGCGCGGGCGCAGGCCCGGGCCGGCAGCCTGGTCAACACGGGGCTGCAGGAGCGAATCCGGCTGCAGTTCCCCCAGCACCGGAGTGAGGAGCCCAGTGAGGAAGAGGGTGAGTGAGAGCCGCAAGGAATGGGAACTATGTCAGTGGGGTGTGGAGAGGAGGGAGAACTCTGAGTGACTTTGGCAGTAAATCCCCCTTAAACACAGGCCAGCCAACCTCTTCCCACTTTTTAAAAAGAAGAATTCAGTCTCTTCCTATTCTTACATAGTTTAAACTCATGTCCCCTGGTCCTCCCCAATCTGTTAAACTGGAATAATCTATCATTAGGAATCACTCCATTGTGGCGGTACCACTGGTTGTCCCTTACATTGAGATATACATAATTCCCTTTAACTTACCTTACTGTATGTGTCTGTTACTATACTCAGGCTTCTCTCCTGTACTCTTGACGTCATGACATCAGAGCTCGGAACCTGCTGGCAGTTGGGTTCGGAACCTGCTGGCGGCTGGGTTCGGGACCTGCTGGCGGCTGGGTTCGGGACCTGCTGGCGGCTGGGTTCGGGACCTGCTGGCGGCTGGGTTCGGGACCTGCTGGCGGCTGGGTTCGGGACCTGCTGGCGGCTGGGTTCGGGACCTGCTGGCGGCTGGGTTCGGGACCTGCTGGCGGCTGGGTTCGGGACCTGCTGGCGGCTGGGTTCGGGACCTGCTGGCGGCTGGGTTCGGGACCTGCTGGCGGCTGGGTTCGGGACCTGCTGGCGGCTGGGTTCGGGACCTGCTGGCGGCTGGGTTCGGGACCTGCTGGCGGCTGGGTTCGGGACCTGCTGGCGGCTGGGTTCGGGACCTGCTGGCGGCTGGGTTCGGGACCTGCTGGCGGCTGGGTTCGGGACCTGCTGGCGGCTGGGTTCGGGACCTGCTGGCGGCTGGGTTCGGGACCTGCTGGCGGCTGGGTTCGGGACCTGCTGGCGGCTGGGTTCGGGACCTGCTGGCGGCTGGGTTCGGGACCTGCTGGCGGCTGGGTTCGGGACCTGCTGGCGGCTGGGTTCGGGACCTGCTGGCGGCTGGGTTCGGGACCTGCTGGCGGCTGGGTTCGGGACCTGCTGGCGGCTGGGTTCGGGACCTGCTGGCGGCTGGGTTCGGGACCTGCTGGCGGCTGGGTTCGGGACCTGCTGGCGGCTGGGTTCGGGACCTGCTGGCGGCTGGGTTCGGGACCTGCTGGCGGCTGGGTTCGGGACCTGCTGGCGGCTGGGTTCGGGACCGGCTGGGTTCGGGACCTGCTGGCGGCTGGGTTCGGGACCGGCTGGGTTCGGGACCTGCTGGCGGCTGGGTTCGGGACCAGCTGGGTTCGGGACCTGCTGGCAGCTGGGTTCGGAAACTTCTCGTGAGTCCTCGTGGCGTCCCTGCTGGGGAAAGACCTACACCACCGTGCTCCTACAGTCAGCCATCTTACTGGCTACCTTACCTGATGTATTTAACCTGTTCCTGTAAATAAACAACTTATTTATAGTTCGTCGAAGTCAAACTCTCTTATTTAGTGGCGATCTACACGAACCGCTACACCATCCCTTTTCATTTTATAGACCTCTAGCAGGCTAAGTTTACGCTCCTCTAAAGTAAACCGACCAAGCTCCTTGAGCCTGTGCGTAGCTGAGGTTCTTTAAACTAGAAATCATTCTTGTACTTCGCCTCTGGATTTTTTCCAAGGCCAGTATCTCACCCACCGTGTGTGTAAGAGCCAAAATTCGGCCCAGATGTGGTCTGACCAACGACCCGTACAGTGTCATTTGATTTATATTGAATGGCTCTATTCATACAAAATACCCTGTTTTAGCTACAGTTTCTCTACATTGGTCATGAACCTTCAGTAATCTGTGCACAATAACACCAAGATTTTTTATTCTTGCAACCTCTCAGTATTGTTCCCTACCAACCTCCCTCTTTAAATGAGGCATTTTGCAGTGTTTACTATTGGGTTATTTTGGATGAAGCATAGAGGCATTTCCTAATTTAATCTTCCTGACATACAATGGGGACAATCTATATTGGCGAGGGAGTTTACTTCATAATACATTTCTTAAACAGCAGGTGTGGGAAACCCAGTGGGAAAGGCAGTATTGGATTTGCATCTAACTAATGAGATTAATAAACCAAGTCAAAGTAAGGGAATAGTGGGTTCTAATTGTCAGGTTATTAATCTTAAGGTTGACAAAATGGGTAATAACTTAAACTGGATTTTAGGGGAGTAGACCTTGCGATGGGATAATGTGGGAAGAATGCCTTCGAGAAAAATGTGGAGGGAAAATTTAAAGCTTGGGACAAGATTTAAACTTATGGGTGTCAGAGGAAAATATGAAATTTAGGCAATACTTGTTTAGTAAAGTGATAAATTTGTAGAATAGATTATAAGTGATGGTGGTGGGACAGAAAATGGCAATTAAAAAAAAAAAAAGGCGAGATGAATTCTTGTTGGTTAATGTGAAATAGTGCTAGTAATAAAAAAGAAAGACTTGCATTTATATAGTGCCTTTCACGACCACCGGACATCTCAAAGTGCTTTACAGCCAATGAAGTACTTTTGAAGTGTAGTCACTGTTGTAGTGTGGGAAACGCAGCAGCCAATTTGCGTACAGCAAGCTCCCACAAACAGCAATTTGAAAATGACCAGATAATCTGTGTTAGTGATGTTGGTTGAGGGAGAAATATTGGCCAGGACACCGGGGATAACTCCCCTGCTCCTCTTAGAAATAGTGCCATGGGATCTTTTATGTCCACATGAGAAAGCAGACGGGCCCTCAGTTTAATGTCTCATCCGAAAGACGGCACCTCCAACAGTGCAGCACTCCCTCAGCACTGCACTGGAGTGTCGGCCTAGCTTTGTGTGCTCAGGTTCCTGGAGTGGGACTGGAACCCACAACCTTCTGACTCAGAGGCGAGTGTGCTACCAACTGAGCCACAGTTGACAATGATAAAGGTATGGTATGGAGTCTGATGGGAAGGGCTGGACCCCTGTCCAGGACACTTTACTTTAGGCAGAAACAGCTGTCCTTCCTCATTAGTTCACACCTCGTTACTATGTACTGAATATTAATAAAATTGCCATCCCCATATTATAGCAAAATACTGCAGATGCTGGAAATCCGAAATAACAACAGAAAATGCTGGAAAAACTCAGCAGGCCAGGCAACATCCGTGGAGAGAGAAAAAAGTAAACGTTTCGGGTCAAACCCTTTGTCAAGACTGGAAGAGCACAGGAAATGAAATAGATTAAAAGGCTGAGCTGGGAGAGAACAAAAGAGAAGTGAAGAAGCATTAAGAGGTATTCAAAACGAGACGAGATGGTGATAGGACTAGTGGAGACAAAAGACGGCTCTAGATTAGGTGTGAAATGTGCTGGCAGAATGGGAGACAGCTGCCATGTGGGAGAGAGAAAAAGGGTGGGGGGAAGGTCCAAAACAAAGGTGTGGATAAAAAATAATAAGTAAAAATGTAATGGGGGCCGAGGTTATGATCTGAAATTGTTGAACTCAATATGGAGTCCGGAAGGCTGTAAAGTGCCTAATCGGAAGATGAGGTGCTGTTCCTCGAGCTTACGCTGAGCTTCCGTGGAACAATGCAAGAGCCCGAGTACAGAGAGGTCTGAGTGGGAATGGGGCGGTAAATTAAAATGACAGGCAACCGGAAGCTCGGGGTCATCCTTACAGACTGAATGGAGGTGTTCCGCAAAACGGTCACCCAATCTGCGTTTGGTCTCCCCACTTCTGCCCCTCCCTCCCGGAACCACGATAGTTCCCCTTGTCCTCACCTTTCACCCCACCAGCCTCCACATTCAACGGATCATCCACTGCCGTTTCTGCCACCTCCAGTGTGATCCCACCACCAAACGCATCTTCCCCTCCCCTTTCAGCATTCCGTAGGGACTGCTCCCTCCGAGACACCCTAGTCCACTCCTCTATCACCCCTTCCCCTTCGCCCGGCACCTTCCTGTGCAAGCGCAGGCGATGCACCACCTGCCCTTACACCTCCCCCCTTCCCACTGTCCAGGGCCCCAAACACCCCTTCCAGGTGAAACAGCGATTTACTTGTACTTCTTGCAATCTAGTATACAGGTAGACTATTCTTTATCCGAAAACCTCGGGACCAGCCGTGTTTCGGTTTTCAGAGAATTTTGGATTTCGGAAGGTGGGTCGGCAGGGGTCCGCGGGGGGGGGTCGGCGGGGGGTCGTCCCCGCGGACCCCCACCGGCCCCGGCCCCCCCGCGGACCCCCGCCGGCGCCGACCCACCCCCCCCCACGGACCCCCGCCGACTTACGGTCGGGGTCGGCGGGGGGGGGGGGCCGTGCGCACGACTTACGCTGACGTTCAGCGTAGGTCGGCGGGGGGTCGTGCGCACGACTTGCGCTGACGCTCAGCGTAAGTCGGCAGGGGTCGGGGTCTGCGGGGGGTCATGCGCACGACTTACGCTGACCGAAAAAACCTTCGGTTTTTAGAGGGTTTCGGTTTTCGGAAGTCCGGATAAAGGGTAGTCTACCTGTACTGTATTCGCTGCTCACGATGCAGTCTCCTCTACATTGGGGAGACCAAACGCAGATTGGGTGACCGTTTTGCGGAACACCTCCATTCAGTCTGTAAGGATGACCCCGAGCTTCCGGTTGCCTGTCATTTTAATTTACCGCCCCATTCCCACTTGGACCTCACTGTACTCGGGCTCTTGCATTGTTCCACGGAAGCTCAGTGTAAACTCGAGGAACAGCACCTCATCTTCCGATTAGGCACTTTACAGCCTTCCGGACTCCATATCGAATTCAACAATTTCAGATCATAACCTCGGCCCCCATTACATTTTTACTTTTTATCCACACCTTTGTTTTGGCCCTTCCCCCCACCCCCCCTTTTTTTGTCTCCCATTCTGCCAGCACATTTCACACCTAATCTAGAGCCGTCTTTTGTCTCCACCAGTCCTATCACTATCTCGTCTCGTTTTGAATACCTCTTAATGTCTCTTCACTTCTCTTTTGTTCTCTCCCAGCTCGGCCTTTTAATCTATTTCATTTCCTGTGCTCTCCCAGTCTTGACAAAGGTTTTGACCCGAAACGTTGACTTCTTTCTCTCCACGGATGTTGCCTGGCCTGCTGAGTTTTTCCAGCATTTTCTGTTGTTACTCCATATTATAGCAGTTGTATCAGCAAAGACATTTTCCAGTGTGTGTGTGGTAAACCACTTTTATCGTTCACTATCGTTACACTATGGTTATCACTGTTATATCGTTACACTATGGTTATCACTGTTTACACTGTTGTATCACTACACGAGGTCGCCTCTTGTCACGCTGTTATACCTGGGCTGACCACTGCTGACTCCGCCCATGGCTCCACCTACTTGCCCAGGTATAAAGGTGGTCGACTGGCTGGTATTCCTCCTTGTTGGATCCGATCACCCACGAGGGTGGGCTCTGTTATTTAGCCAATAAAAACCTATAGTTACTGTCTTAACTCGTCGCTTTTCATTGGATGAATTGATAGGTATATCAATTTTATTGGCTAAATTTTGAAATGTCTTTAACGGAGCAGCCAAACGACCAGTCAGACGCCCAGCTACAACAGCCACAGCAGCCGGCCTGGCTGCGAGCCCTCCGACCGCCGTACCTGGATCTAAACCCACAGGCAGCAAACTCAGCCCTCGACTTCAAACACTGGCTGTTTCGAATCCTACCTGGGAGAATCCGGCGTGCCTCAGAGATCCAAACTAAGAGTTCTGACCGCCCAAGTGAGCCCTAAAGTATTTGCACTCATCCAGGACCTTACTACATATGAGGCCGCCCTCAACCTGCTGAAAGAGCAGTACCGGAGCCCGGTAAATTCTATGTATGCCAGACATCTCCTAAGATCCCGCCCGCAACAGCCAGGAGAGTCTGCAGATGAATTTTTACGGGCGCTACAAACACTCGGCAGGGACTGTGACTTTAAAGCTGTAACGGCTGCAGAAAATACTGAAGAGAATATCCGCGATGCCTTCATGAAAGGCCTTCGGTCCGACTACTCACGGCAAAGACTGCTCGAATCAAAGGACCTCGACCTGAACACAGCTGCAGCCCTCGCTCGCTCTCTGGAAGTGGCCCATCGGGACCTCGAGGCGTATTCCAGGTACTGTGCTGCACGACCCTGGGACTCGGGCCCGACCCCGACCGCAATACCCCTCGCACCGCCGCCTCTGGGACCTACCTCAGCGTCGGCGTCCCGGACCCGATCGGGACCGCCACCCCCGGTACCGGCTGCGACATCGGAGCCCCGCGATCGGGCCGCCGGCTGCTTTTTCTGTGGCCAGGTGAAACACCCGAGGGCGCGCTGCCCTGCAAGAAACGCGACCTGCTCCGACTGCCACAAGAAAGGCCACTTCGCGAAGGCCTGCAGGGGGAAAGCCACAGATGCCAGCAGTGCCTCATGCGAGTTGTGGGGGTGGCCATCTTTCATCAAGGCCACAGATGCCAGTATCCCCTCGTGTGAGTCGTGGGGGCGGCCATCTTTGATCAAGGACACCGGCAGTGCCTCATGTGAGTTGTGGGGGCGGCCATCTTCTCCGCCATTTTATGCAACGTCGTGGGCACCGCCATTTTGTTCACCACACTCGACCGCCACCTTGTCTCCAGACCCGACCACAGCCTCACCCGCAGACTACAGCAGCTCGCTCAGCCATACACTAGCCTCCGTCACACTGGACCAAGCTCGCCCGCATCACCTGTCCAAGTCCATGATGGACATCAAAGTAAACGGCCACGCCACAACCTGCCTGTTCGACAGCGGAAGCACGGAGAGTTTCATCCATCCAGACACGGTGAGCCACTACTCCCTCACTGTCCAGCCAACGCGCAACCGGATCTCGATGGCGTCGAGGTCCCATTCAACAGACATCAGCGGATACTGTGTTGTGACCCTGTCGGTTAGGGGCACGGAGTATAAAAATTTTAAACTTCTCGTCCTGCCCCAACTCTGCGCTGCCGTCCTACTAGGGCTGGATTTCCAATCCCACCTTCAAAGTGTCACTTTGGCATACGGTGGACCCCTCCCCCCACTCACAGTCGACAACCAACAGCCTTTAAACCGCCCACCGCGTACCACCTGCGGCCTATCCACCCTCAGGGTTCCGCCCCCCTCCCTGTTCGCCAACCTCACCCGCGACTGTAAACCCGTCGCTACCAAGAGCAGGCGGTACAGCGCCGGGGACAGAGCTTTTATTAGCTCTGAGGTGCAGCGTCTCCTGAAAGAGGGCATCATCGAGAGGAGCAACAGCCCTTGGCGTGCCCAGGTCGTAGTCGTTAAGACCGGCGATAAAAACCGCCTAGTCATCGACTACAGCCAAACCATAAACCGGTACACCCAGCTGGACGCATACCCCCTTCCCCGCATATCTGATATGGTCAATCAGATTGCACAGTACCGAGTATTCTCTATCATCGACCTTAAGTCGGCCTACCACCAACTCCCTATCCGCCCTGAGGACCGCCAGTATACCGCCTTCGAGGCGAATGGCCGCCTCTACCACTTCCTTAGGGTTCCCTTCGGCGTCAACAACGGGGTTTCGGTCTTCCAAAGGGAGATGGACCGGATGGTTGACCAGAACGGGCTGCATGCCACGTTCCCCTATCTAGATAACGTCACCATCTGCGGCCGCGACCGGCAGGACCATGATGTTAATCTGGAGAGATTCCTCCGTATGGCCCAACGGCTGAACCTCACCTACAATAAGGAGAAATGTGTGTTTAACACCTCGCGCCTTGCCATCCTCGGCTGCGTAGTAGAGAACGGAGTCATCGGCCCCGACCCCGAAAGAATGCGCCCCCTCATGGAGCTTCCCCTCCCCCACTGTCCAAAGGCGCTGAAGAGGACCCTGGGGCTCTTCGCCTACTATGCCCAATGGGTGCCGAATTATGCGGACAAAGCCAGACCCCTCATGAAGTCCGCCTCCTTCCCCCTGACGGCAGAAGCGTGCGCAGCCTTCTCCCTCATTAAGGGAGACATTGCTAAGGCCACAATGCACGCGGTGGATGAGTCTATCCCTTTCCAAGTGGAGAGCGATGCATCCGACTTCGCCCTAGCCGCAACCCTTAACCAGGAGGGGAGACCGGTGGCCTTCTTCTCAAGGACCCTCCAGGGCCCTGAGATCCGACACTCCTCGGTCGAGAAGGAGGCCCAGGCGATCGTGGAAGCTGTACGACGCTGGAGGCATTACCTGGCAGGCAAACGATTTACCCTCCTCACCGACCAGCGTTCGGTCGCTTTTATGTTTAATAACAAGCTGAGGGGCAAAATCAAGAACGACAAGATCTTGAGGTGGAGAATCGAGCTCTCCACCTATGATTGAGATCTTGTACCGGCCTGGTAAACTGAACGAACCCCCAGATGCTCTATCACGAAGTACATGCGCCAACGCGCAAATTGATAGACTGCAGACCCTCCACAACGACCTCTGCCACCCCGGAGTCACCAGACTTTACCACTTCATTAAGGCCCGCAACCTGCCCTACTCCATCGAGGAGGTCAGGACCATGACCAGGAACTGCCAAACCTGTGCCGAATGCAAACCGCATTTCTTTAGGCCGGACAGAGCAAGCCTGATCAAGGCCACCCGCCCCTTCGAGCGCTTGAGCATCGATTTTAAGGGGCCCCTCCCGTCCTCTGACCGTAATGTGTACTTCCTCAACATTATTGACGAGTACTCCCGTTTCCCCTTTGCCTTCCCCCTGCCCAGACATGACCAGGACCACGGTCATCAAATGCCTGAACGACCTCTTCGCCGTGTTCGGGTTCCCGAACTATATACATAGCGACCGGGGCTCCTCCTTCATGAGTGAGGAACTTCGTCAGTTCCTACTAGCGAGAGGTATTGCTGCAAGCAGGACCACCAGCTACAACCCCCGAGGGAACGGCCAGGTGGAAAGAGAGAACGCGACTGTCTGGAAGGCCGTTCTCTTAGCCTTAAAGTCCAAGGGCCTCCCAACCTCTCGCTGGCAGGAAGTCCTCCCGGCAGCGCTGCATTCCATCCGGTCACTGCTTTGCACTGCCATTAACGCCACCCCCCATGAACGAATGTTTGTTTTCCCCAGGAAGTCGACTACGGGAACCACGCTACCAACTTGGCTGACCTCTCCGGGGCCCGTCTTGCTGCGAAGGCACGCGAGGGCCCATAAAACGGACCCCCTGGTCGAGAGGGTGGACCTCCTGCACGCAAACCCCCAGTACGCCTATGTGGCATACCCAGACGGGCGGGAGGACACAGTCTCCTTACGAGACCTCGCACCCTCGGGCATCCCTGAGACACCACCGTTACCCCCCACCACCCCCCCAAATCCAGCCCAGGTAGACTGCATGCCGGAACCCCACGAGCCTTCGCCGACCACGCAGGCACCAGCATTAACATCGGATACTGCATCGCCGCTGCTGCGACGATCGGAAAGGCTTACGAGGCCTCCGGACAGACTGACATACCCGAACTGGTAGTACACTTCACCCCACCGGACTCAAATCTAAACAAGGGGTGAATGTGGTAAACCACTTTTATCGTTCACTATCGTTACACTATGGTTATCACTGTTATATCGTTACACTATGGTTATCACTGTTTACACTGTTGTATCACGACACGAGGTCGCCTCTTGTCACGCTGTTATACCTGGGCTGACCACTGCTGACTCCGCCCATGGCTCCACCTACTTGCCCAGGTATAAAGGTGGTCGACTGGCTGGTATTCCTCCTTGTTGGATCCGATCACCCACGGGGGTGGGCTCTGTTATTTAGCCAATAAAAACCGATAGTTACTGTCTTAACTCGTCGCTTTTCATTGGATGAATTGATAGGTATATCAGTGTGCAACATCTGTGCCCGATAGCAATGCACTGAGTACAAGCTAATATAAAAACCATAAATATCCTGCATGGGAGGAATCCTCAGAGACTGGGATTATCAAGAAAAACAAGAATGCTGGGTGTTTTTTTTTTGCTGGTCTAAATGTATTTTTTTATTCAATCTGATGCCCGCCAAGACGCAAAAGGCAATTTTTTCACCAATTAAGTTCAGCCTTTGTTAATTTACATCTGCAAATTGTAACTAGCATTTTCTGCATAATTAGCACAATGCTAAATGTGCTGTTCCTTTTAATTGTTATCTTCAAGCACTTAATAGCAGCTTTCGAATTAAATTAGAAAGCTCTGCCAGCTGTGGCAACATCCGATTCGAGATTTTAAACATCCTTCAGGCAAAATAACATCTTATTAAAAGTGGTGCTCACCTGCTATAAAGTGACGGACATAATACTGGCCATTATATACAGCAGGCAAATTGCATGTGCACATATGTGCCAGCTATAAGCGGTGGGGACTGTATATAGTTGTCATGACATAACTCTCAATTGCATATTGTACCGAACCTAAACAATAGATTTGGACCAAACTTTTTTTTTTTTTTTTTTAAGTTTAGTGTGTGTATATATAGACATTGGATAAATAATAGTTGTTGAGTAAATGATTTACAGATAGTAACCAGATCTTTCCCATTTGTGCTGCTTGTCAGACCTATAGCAAATTAGTTACGCTTGGTGCCACTTGCTCATTTTTCAAACTTAAAAACCCATTGTTTCTTGATGCATACTTTGTAGCATGGTCACATCTGTAATAAGGAATAAGAATCTCGGATTGGTGGAAATGTTTGCATCAATGAGTAATGCACTGGAAAATTGACCCACCCATTCTTTTGTAAGTTGACAGATTTTGCCCACCACCTCAACTATGCAAACCTGGTGAAGTTCGACAGGAGTATGAAGAGCAGATCAGAAAGGTGAGAAGTAGATTCTGTAGATTTCTATTCCACGCAGAACAAATCTAACTAGAGAAAATATGGTTTGTGCTTGTGCAGCTGGTGGAAGATTTGTAAGACTTGTACCCTTCACTGTAACCCTGCCTTGCATGGTCTCTACACTGGTGTATACAAACCTCAAACTCCTGTGATTAGGGGAGCTGAAGGATAGATCTAGATGTAGATTGGCAAATGCTCTCAATTTCCTTGGGGTACAATCCTGTTTTGGTTGTGGAAATGTCATCTGTAGAATGCAACCAACCAGGATTGAATAATGTTAATTTGTAGTGTCGGATGAGCAAAGCATCCATAGTATCCTAATATGAAAGCAAAATACCGCAGATGCTGGAAATCTGAAATAAAACAGAAAATGCTGGAAATACTCGGGTGAGGCAGTATCTGTAGAGAGAGAAACAGATCTAATACTATTGTTTAAAAAAATATTTAAACCCACTAGTTGTTTTATAATGGCCAATAAGTTATCAAATCCTCTTAATAAACATGGTTGAATCTGCCTTTGTAAAATTGTTTAAAATTTCTGGGATATTATTTTTCCCTCTTCGCTTACTTCTCCAATACAAAATCAATAATCGTCTTTATGAAGTGCTAAAACACACGAGCAATAATCATGTTTTTGTGGCATGCTCCAGAGGCACTTGTCCCTATGGAGTCAATACTTTTACTTCATGGTGGTTCCAAACAGGTGTACTCACATGGAGGCATTGATTCTGTTATTTAACAGTACTTGACTGTTTGTTTAGTTTGGTTCATGCCTGGTGGTTGCTAACCATGCAAGGAGACATTACATTGAATTATTTGGAATTTTACATCTCTTCTGCAATGTTGAATCTGGCTACAAGTGTTTGTAAGATCCTTCCCTAGAGAAGCTGCAACTGCATAGCGATTCTGATGAGTTGCTGTGAATTTTAGACTGTTACAAAGCTTGGTATATAATTATATATTACAAACTGATTTTTGTGGCAAGGTACATCCTTTCCAAAGAACAATTATTTCATTAGCATTGTATTGTAGCAAGATGTTATTACATTGAAAGTGAAAACTTTGGACCTGTTTCGTGTGATGTATCTAAATGGCAAAAATGTACTGTTTTTGTCCATGGGTATTCTTGGTGGTGTCCTGCCTATCTTCTAATTGCTGTAATCATGTATCTGATTTCTCAAATTTTGTTTCGTCTTTTACTTTGGCTTTTGGTCAAACTTCGAGCTCTTGTTTACCAGCGGACATGCTGTTTTCTACAGGCTGAGGTAGAAGCTTCCGACTCCTGCAGGGCATTCCTATGGGGCCATCCCTGGTGCGTGTGCCTGTTGGTCTGTGTAGAATTAATCAGGTGAATGAATTAGATGCAGGTTACTAAAGGTGCACTATGATAGGAGTATTGGCCCACTTAGTAACCAGCACCAATGAGAGAACTTATGAAAGGGCTGCTTTAAAAGAGGGTTCATAGTTGCTTGTGGTGGACCCATAGTTTAGAATCTGGATATAGTTTCTTCAGCTGTAGATAATGAGATGTGCTAAACACAGGAATTACTTCACAGTTGAAGGCAGAACGTCATGCTCGTGAAGAGGAAGAACACCGAGCCAGTGAAGAGTTCATTCAGAAGCTACTCGCAGAGGAGCAGGAGCAACAAATGTATGTGGAACAGCAGAGGAAGGAAATGGATGAACAGTTAAAAAGAGATGAAAAGCTAGCTAAGATGCTGAATGAGGAGATGGTAAGTAACTACATCAACTGACAAGCTTGGAAGCTTTCATGGTTTGAACTGATGAGTCTTAAAATTAGTTCATTTAGCTAAAGGAACACAATGTTGCTTAAGAAAAGCAGTTGATTTAGAAGTGCTTCCATAATGTATTAAGATTTATGTTCAGAATTTTTGCAGAAGGCCATCAACCTTTGGAATAAATTTCTGACTTCTGCACTGAATACAGATTTGCTGCAAGCATTCAGAAGGGAGCTGGACGAATTTGTGGCTATGGCTAATATCACAGCATACAATAGATAGGTGGGGTTTTGATCGTTTTCAGGGGGTTGGAGAGTAATTTCACAGAATTCTCTTTCTTCCCCCCCCCCCCCCCCCCCGAATTGGTCTGGCGGTTTTTAAAAAATGTTTTTTGCTTCTCCTAGGAAATGGTATGGCTGCTGATTGCTGCGGCAGATTGGGAATCATGATGCTCAGTTGCACCGTGAGTGGATGGGCCAGCTGCTCTCTTCCTGTCATTTTTAAGTTTTGTATGTTGGAAGTGAATGCATTTGTTAAATCACAGGAAACCTGAAAGAGAAGCGACTGTCCCAGCGTGGAGTGCAATTTTCATTAAAATTTTGACACTTGGCAGAGTACTTGAATTCCAGTTCAAAACATGTTTTGTTTTAGAAGTTCAGGAATAGAGCCTGTTAATTGCAATGTTACCTCAGTCAGTAACATTCTGGTCAATTTGTCCTTGGTCTGTGCCAGTTTTGATATTTGAAGATCTGAATATTTTGCCTCCCATTCCTCTCGAGTCCTTGAAAGTGTTGCCAATTAAATCTGTGCCCATCTCTTATAACTTGGTTTCAATCTCTCCAATCATTAGATTTTCCCCTCTCCCAAAGCACCAGAAGAACGCGAACCAAAGTCACAAAAGACATTCCCTGTGGCTGTGTTGCTTTATTGTGTACAGTTGACCCCACCATCCTCCTCCAACACCTAATCCAAGTGTAGCAGAAAATCTCTGCCAGTGGCTTCCCCACCCCTGCACCATCAACTTGGGAGTTCCCCAACATCCATCCTTAACCCATTCCTGTTCCTCATCTACATGCTTCCACTTGGCAACATAAACCACAGACATGGAGTCAGCTTCCACATGTACTCTGACACCCAGCTCTACCTCTCTGGACCCTTCCACTGCCTCTGTACAGGAAACTCTCGATTTACCGGCACCTAAATAACCGGAAATCTCTGTTAACCGGCAAAATTCAGGAGTGAGTTCAGGTAAGTTTTACTTCATATTAGTGGCCGTTCCTGGATCTGTGGCTGTGTAACTGGGCTTCCTGCACTTGTTGCTAAGCAACAGGGACACTTGGTCTGTGGCCGGAGTTCCTGCACCTGTTGCTAAGCAACAGGGAAGCCTGGATTTGTTGCTGTGTACGGAGCTCTTGTACCTTTTAACTATACCTCTCTAATCCGGACTTTTTGATAAACCGGCACCGTGCCGGATAAGAGAGTTTCCTGTACTATCAGACTGCTTGTCTGACAATTGGTATGGTGGTGCAGTGATTGTTACTGGACTTGTACCTTGCCATCGGCGCCCACATCCTGTGAATTAATTTTTAAAGAAGTATTGAATGAGCTGCAATTTCCTCCAACAAAGTATTAGGAAGACCAAAGCCAGCATCTTCAGCCCCTGACGCACACTACATACCTCTGCTAATGACTCTAACCCCTCCCCGGTCACGATTTCAGGTCAAACCAGACTGTTCACCGCCTCTGTGTTCTATTTGACACCAAACTGAGTTTCAATCCCCATATCCTTGCCATCAAAAGGACTGCTTCCGTAACCTTGCTTAAACCTCAGTTCATCCAAAACTCTCTTGCCCTTATCCTATTATGTACTGAGTCCTGCTCAATATCGCTCCTGTTTACTTGCATGGTTTTCTGGTCCCTTAAGGCATCCAATTGTCACTTTTCATCTTCAGAGTTAAATCCCTCCATGGTCTCTTTATCTCCGTAACCTTCCCCTCCCAGAACTCTCTTCCTCTGACTTGCAGGTCTTGTGCATACCTCCCACTGGTGGCTATGCCTTTACTGCTGAGGCCTTGCACACTCAAAGTCCCTTCTTAAACCACTCTACTTCTCTCTCCTCCACTAAAATCCACCTCTTTGACCAAGCTATTAGTCACTCTTCCTAATATCTGCTTCTTTGGCTCGTGCCCATTTCTTTCCTCATTTCTCTGTGACGCACCTTTGAATGTTTTCTACATTAAAGGTGGTGTATGAATACAACTTGTTGTGTTGTGTTGTCTTACATAATCTGTTCCATATTAAGCAGCGAGTCATGTCAATTTCTAGAGTTGCAGGCTTGGCTTCAGCCCACTACAGTAGAAATCACTGGTTAAGATTCCCTCAAAAGCTCGGTCATAAATATATGGTGCAGGGGTGGGAGAATCTACTGACCGAGATCCTGTATGTAAAATATCTAGGGTTGTTAACACTAAATATTTTCTCAATTATGGCTTTACTGGCAACTCGTGTAAGTAAACTTTGTATCCTCTACGACCTGGAGTGCACCCTTTCTCAAGTGAGATCCAGACATCATTAGAGAATCTTGAGATATATAAAATTGAGAGGTTTTGAAAGGGGAAGGAGGGAGAAACTCCTTCTGGCAAGTGTGTCGCTAACCAGCGGTCATAGATTTAAAATAATTGGCAAAGGAACTAGAGGGGAAATGAACTTTTTCACAAGGATGTTAAAATTGGGAACGCACTACCTGAAATGGTGGTGGAACTTTCAAAAGGCAATTGAGAGAAAAAATAGACATGTATTTATATAGCGCCTTTCACGACCTCCTGATGTCCCAAACCACATTACAGCTAATGAAGTACTTTAGAAGTGTAGTCATTGTTTTTCTTTTATTCGTTTCTGGGATGTGGGCGTATTGCCTATCCCTAATTGCCCTCGAAGGTGGTGGTGAGCCACCTTTTTGAACCGCTGCAGTCCCTGTGGTGAAGGTACTCCCATAGTGTTGGGCAGGGGAGTTCCAGGATTTTGACCCAGTGACGATGATGGACGGTGATATACTTCCAAGTCAGGATGGTGTGTGACTTGGAGGTGATGGAGTTCCCATGCGTCTACTGCTCTTGTGCTTCTAGGTGGTAGAGGTCGCGGGTTTGGGAGTAGCTGCCAAAGAAGCCTTAGCGAGTTGCTGCAGTGCATCATGTAGATGGTAGCCATGGTGCGCTGATGGTAGAGGGAGTGAATGTTTAAGTTGGTGGATGGGGTGCCAATCAAGCAGGCTGCTTTGTCCTGGATGGTGTCAAGCTTTTTGAGTGGTGTTAGAACTGCACTCATACCAGCAAGTGGAAAGTATTCCATCACACTCCTGATTTGTGAATTGTAGATGGTGGAAAGTAGTAATCTCTGGATTACTACCAGTGCCACGTGCTAGTAAGAGTACAGAGAACAGGATAGTTAGGCTAAATACGTGGCTTGAGCAGTGGTGTAAGAGGGAGGGTTTTAAATTTTTGAGGCATTGGAACCAGTTTTGTGGTAGGTGTGACCTATACAAAAGGGACGGTCTACACCTGTGCAGAGATGGAACTGATGTTCTCGGGGTAATTTTTGATAAAGCAGTTCGGGAGCATTTAAACTAGTATGGCAGGGGGCTAGAAACCTATGTAGTGAAATAGAGGAAAGTGAAAGGCAGACAGAAATAAATGATAAAAGGGTGAGGAACAAAAAACAAAGGGCCAAACTAATTCATAAAAAATGTGAGCATAAAAAAAGCCTGAGGGTTTTATACCTTAATGCGAGAAGCATCAGGAACAAGGTAGATGAATTAGCTGTGGAAATAGAGGTTAATAATTATGACCTAATTGGGATTACGGAAACATGGTTGCAGGGTGAGCAGGGCTGGGAGCTTAACATACAGGGGTATTCAGTATTTAGGAAGGATCGACAAAAAAGAAAGGGAGGAGGGGTAGCATTGCTAGTAAAAGAGGGGATAAATGCAATTGAAAGGAAGGATATTAACTCAGTTAATACAGAATCTATATGGGTGGAGCTAAGAAATAGCGAGGGGCGAAAAACATTAATAGGAGTGGTATATAGGCCTCCAAATAGTAAAATAGAGGTTAGGGAGGGCATCACGAGGGAAATTAGAGAAGCGTGCAATAAGAGCACAGCTGTCATCATAGGTGACTTTAACTTACATATAGATTGGACTAGCCTAATCAGTAAAAATAATGAGGAGGAGGAATTCCTTGAGTGCTGGAAGGGATGGTTATCTGGATCAATATGTCGAGGAACCAACTCGGGAACAGGCTATATTGGACTGGGTACTGTGCAATGAGAAGGGACTAATCAGTAATCTTGTTGTACGGGGACCCTTGGGTCAGAGCGATCATAACATGATCGATTTCTCACTCGAAATGGAGAGCGAAGAAATTGACTCAGAGACTAAGGTCCTGAATTTAAACAAGGGGAATTATGATGCCATGAGACGGGAACTGAGTAGGTCTGATTGGACAACGTTCCTGGGAGGACTGGAGGTAGATAAACAATGGCAAACATTTAAAGATAGAATGACAAAATTGCAAAAATTGTTTATACCAATCTGGCATAAAAGGAAATCTAAAAAGGTGACTCAACCGTGGATAACAGGGGAAATTAGAGACAGCATAAAATCCAAAGATAGGGCGTATAAAATAGCCAAAAAAAGCGCCAGAGCGGAAGATTGGGAACAGTTTAAGATAGAGCAAAGGAGGGCAAAGGGCATAATCAAGAGGGGCAAAATAGCTTACGAAAACAAGCTGGCGGAAAATATAAAAACTAACTCCAAAAGCTTTTATAAGTATATCAAAAGGAAAAGACTGGTGAAAACCAAAGTTGGTCCATTGCAGTCAGATACGGGGGAATATATAATGGGAAATAAGGAAATGGCAGATCAACTAAATGCATACTTTGGGTCAGTCTTTACGAAGGAAGACACAAAAAACCTCCCTGGGATATCGGGAAAAATAGGGACATTGGCAAAGGAGGAACTGACGCAAATCAATATCTCTAAGGATATGGTGTTAAGGAAGCTAAAGGGATTGAAGGTGGACAAATCCCCAGGGCCTGATAACATGCATCCTAGGGTACTGAAGGAGGTGGCCCTAGAGATAGCGGATGCACTAAGGATGATTTTTCAGAATTCATTAGACTCGGGAACAGTGCCGATGGATTGGAGGGTAGCTAACGTTACCCCACTATTCAAAAAGGGGGGTAGGGAAAAAGCAGGTAATTACAGACCTGTAAGCCTTACATCAGTTGTGGGCAAAATGCTGGAGTCCATCATTAAGGATGAAATAGCGGAGCACTTAGCAAATGGGGACAGGATAGGACAGAGTCAACATGGATTTACAAAGGGTAAATCGTGCTTGACTAATCTATTGGAATTTTTTGAGGGAGTAACTGGTAGAATAGATGGGGGAGAGCCAGTAGATGTGGTGTACCTGGACTTCCAAAAGGCCTTCGATAAGGTCCCACATAAAAGATTAGCATGGAAAATTGAGGCTCATGGGATAAAGGGGAAAGTTTTGGCGTGGATAGGGAACTGGCTGTCAGATAGAAAACAGAGAGTTGGAATAAACGGCTCATTTTCTGAATGGCAGGCAGTAACAAGTGGGGTACCACAGGGATCTGTCCTGGGCCCCCAGCTGTTCACAATTTACATTAATGACCTGGATCAGGGAGTCGGATGCAGCATTTCCAAATTTGCAGACGACACTAAACTAGGAGGGGGGGTGGGCTCAGAGGAAGAGACCAGGAAGCTCCAGAGCGATTTGGACAGACTGGGCGATTGGGCGGATAAATGGCAGATGCACTATAATGTGGACAAGTGCGAAGTTATCCACCTTGGGTGCAGGAACGGGAGGGCAAATTATTATTTAAATGGCAATAGATTGGGAGAGGGGGAAGTACAGAGAGACCTGGGTGTTCTTGTACACCAGTCACTGAAGGCGAGCATGCAGGTGCAACAGGCGGTCAAGAAGGCAAACGGTATGCTGGCCTTCATAGCAAAAGGGTTAGAATACAGGAACAGGGATACCTTACTGCAGCTGTACAGGGCACTGGTGAGACCACACCTCGAGTACTGTGTACAGTTTTGGTCGCCTCATCTGAGGAAGGATGTTCTTGCCATGGAGGGGGTGCAGCGGCGATTCACCAGGCTGATACCAGGAATGGCGGGAATGACCTATGAGGAGAGACTATGTAGTTTAGGGATGTACACACTGGAGTTTAGAAGATTGAGAGGGGACCTCATAGAAGTGTATAAAATTCTGACAGGTCTAGACAGACTGGATGCAGAAGGAATGTTTCCCTTGGCGGGTGAGAACAGAACTAGAGGACATAATTTAAGGATAAGGGCTAAACCATTTAGGACAGAGATGAGGGGGAATTTCTTCACTCAGAGAGTGGTGAACCTGTGGAACTCATTGCCACAGAGGGCAGTGTACGCCAGCTCATTAAATATATTTAAGAGGGAATTAGATATATTTCTACGGGCAAAAGGGGTTAAGGGTTACGGAGAGAAGGCGGGGACGGGATACTGAATTAAAGGATCAGCCATGATCTCATCGAATGGCGGAGCAGGCACGAAGGGCCGAATGGCCTACTCCTGCTCCTATCTTCTATGTATCTATGAAAGGCTTTGGGGAGTCGGGAGGTGAGGCACTCGCTGCAGAATACCCAGCCTCTGACCTGCTCTTGTAGCCACAGTATTTGTGGGCGGTCCAGTTAAGTTTCTGTTCAATGGTGACCCCCAGGATGTTGATGGGGGATTCGGCGATGGTAATTTCATTGAATGTCAAGGGGCAGTGGTTAGATTCTCCCTTGCTGGCGATTGTCATTGCCTGGCCCTTGTATGGCACGAATGTTATTTGCCACTTGTCAACCCAAGCCTGAATGTCCTCCAGGTCTTGCTGCATGCAAGCATGTACTGCTTCATTATATGAGGAATTGCAAATGGAAGTGAACATTGCAATCATCAGCGAGCATCCCCACGTCTGACCTTATGATGGAGGGAAGGTCATTGATGAAGCAGCTGAAGATGGCTGGGCTTGGGACACTGCCCTGAGGAACTCCTGCAGCGATGTCCTGGGGCTGTGATGATTGGCCACCGACAACCACAACCATCTTCCTTTGTCCTAGGTATGACTCCAGCCAGTGGAGAGTTTTCCACCTAATTCCCATTGACTTCAGTTTTACTGGGGCTCCTTGATACCACATTCTGTCAAATGCTGCCTTGATCTCGCCTCACCTCTGGAATTCAGCTCTTTTGTCCATGTTTGGACTAAGGCTGTAATGAGGTCTGGATCCGAGTGGTCCTGGTGGAACCCAAACTGGGCATCGGTGAACATGTTATTGGTGAGTAAATGCCATGTGAGAGCACTGTCAACGACATCGTCCATCACTTTACTGATGATTGAGAGTAGACTGATGGGGTGATCATTGGCAGTATTGGATTTGTCTTGCTTTTTGTGGACAGGATATACCTAGGCAGTTTTCCACATTGTCTGGTAGATGCTAGTGTTGTAGCTGTACTGGAATAGCTTTGCCAGAGGTGTGGTTAGTTCTGGAGCACAAGTCTTCACGGCAGCTGGGATGTTGTCGGGGCCCATAGCCTTTGCTGTATCCAGTGCACTCAGCCATTTCTTTGTCACATGGAGTGAATCGAATTAGCTGAAGACTGGCTTCTATGATGGTGGGGACCTCAGGAGGAGGTCGAGATGCATCAGCCACTCTGCACACCTGGCTGAAGGTGGTTGCGAACGCTTCCGCCTTGTTTTTTTGCACTCAGTGCTGGGCTTCGCCATCATTGAGGATGGAGATATTCATGGAGCCTCCTCCTCCCGTTAGTTGTTTAATGGTCCACCACCATTCACAACTGGATGTGGCAGGACTGCAGAGCTTTGATCTGATCTGTTGGTTGTGGAATCGCTTAGCTCTGTCTAAAGCATACTGCTTCTGCTGTTTAGCATGCATGTAGTCCTGTGTTGTGGAATCCCCAGGTTGACACCTCATTTTTAGTACACCTGGCATGCTCTTCTGCACTCCTCATTGAACCAGGGTTGGTCCCCTGGCTTGATGGTAATGGTAGAGTGAGGGATATGCTGGGCCATGAGGTTACAGTTTGTGGTGGAATACAATTCTGCTGTTGATGGCCCACAACACCCCATGGATGCCCAGTTTTGAGCTGCTAGATCTGTTCTGAATCTATCCCATTTAACACGATGGTAGTACCACAGAACATGATGGAGGGTGTCCTCAGTGTGAAGACAGGATTTCGTCTCTACAAGGACTGCAGTGGTCACTGCTACCAATACTGTCATGGACAGATGCATCTGCGACAGGTAGATTGGTGAGGACGAGATCAAATAGATTTTTCCCTTGTGTTGGTTCTCTCCACCTGCCGCAGGCCCAGTCTGGTAGCTATGTCCTTGAGGGCTTGGTTAGTAGTGGTGCTACCAAGCTGCTCTTCTGATGGACATTGAAGTCCCCCACCAAGAGTACATTGTTCCCTTGCTGCCCTCAGTGCTTCTTCCAAGTGGTGTTCAACATGAAGGAGTACTGATTGATTCATCTGAGGGGGAGTGGTAGGTGATATTCGGAGTCAGTTATGAACTCCTAGGGCCACTCCCTCCTGACTGTGTCCCACTGTGCTGCTACCTCTGGTGGGTTTGTCTTGCCAGTGGAACAGGACATACCCAGGGATGGTGATGGAGTCTGGGACATTGGCTGAAAGGTATGATTCTGTGAGTATGACTGTCGGGCTGTGGCTTGACTAATCTGTGGGACAGCGCTCCCAATTTTGGCAGAAGTCCCCAGATGTTAGTGAGGTGGACTTTGCAGGGTCGACTGGACTGGTTGTGCCTTTGTTGTGTCTAAAACTGGCGCCGAGGTAGATGCTGGGTGGTCAGTCTGGTTTTATTATAATATTACTGTTTTTGTAGCGGATTTGTACAACTGAGTGAATTGCTGGACCATTTCAAAAGGCAGTTAAAGGTCAACTGCATTGCTGTGGGTCTGGAGTTGTGTATAGGCCAGACCAGGTAAGATGGCAAATTTCCTTCCCTAAAAGATCGAACTTTTTATTCCAGATTTATTTAATTAGCTGAATATAAATGTCCCAGCTGTCGTGGTGGGATTTGAACTCGAATCCCTGGATCATTAGTCCAGGTCTCTGGATTACTAGTCCAGTAACATAACCACTATGCTACCGTACACCACACCCCACCCCCCCGCAGTAATGTAGGAAACTCGGCAGCCAAGGTCCCACAATCCGATAATGACCAGATAATCAGTTTTTTTCGTGTTGATTGAGGGATAAATATTGGCTAGGACACCAGGGATAACTTGCCTGCTCTTTCAAATAGTGAGAAGTCACACAACACCAGGTTATAGTCCAACAGCTTTATTTGAAATCACAAGCTTTCGGAGTGCTGCTCCTTCGTCAGGTGAAGTGAAGAGATGCATATAAGCACAGCTTATATAGTCAGAACACTGCCAGATGATTACAGGTAATCTTTCTAACTGCCCTTTATCCCACCTCAGCAGAGAGATAATCACAGCAATCAAAGGTGTGGATGGTGTCCAAACAGGTCAGTCAGGAAAACATTACATCAAAGAACAATGAGGTGGGGTCAAATGTTGCAGATGCTGGGATCTGTATGAAAAACAAAAAATAATTTATATTTAAAAAAAAAAAACATCTACACAGATGTGGCTGGACCTGCTGTGATTTCCAGCAAAAAATTTTTTTTTTTTTTTATTGTTTTTTGTTTTTCATACAGACCCCAGCATCTGCAACATTTGACCCCTGGTGACCCCACCCCATTGTTCTTTGATGTAATGTTTTCCTGACTGACCTGTTTGGACACCATCCACACCTTTTGATTGCTGTGATTTATCTCTCTGCTGAGGTGGGATAAAGGGCAGTTAGAAAGATTACCTGTAATCATCTGGCAGCGTTCTGACTATATATGCTGTGCTTATATGCATCTCTTCACTTCACCTGACGAAGGAGCAGTGCTCCGAAAGCTTGTGATTTCAAATAAAGCTGTTGGACTATAACCTGGTGTTGTGTGACTTCTCACATTTGTCCACCCCAGTTCAACACCGGCATCTCCACATCATGGCTTTCAAATAGTGCCATGGGATCTTTTACGTCTACCTGAGAGAACAGATGGGGCCTCGGTATAACAGAACCTCCGACAGAATATCAGCCTAGATTTTTTTGTACTCCAGTCTCTGGGACCTGAACCAACAACCTTCTGACTCAGATGAGAGCACTATCAACTGAGCCACAACTGACACTGTACTTGAAGAGGACTAATTTGCAGGGCTATGGGAAAAAGCTGGGGTGTGGGACTAAATTGGACAGATCTTTGAAAGAGTTGGCATAGGCACAACAGGCTAAATGGCCCCCTTCTGTAGTGTAAGGTTCTAATCCTTGCTTATATGCCTACACATGTTATATCGAAAAGAGAGGTTATGATTAGGAGGGTGTCCTAGGCGTATTTACTTTTTGGTCAGACAAAAATTGTTCGGACAGTAGACAAAAAAGTTCAAAATTCCGCTCATTAGCGGTTGGCCAACCATACGGGGGAAATCCGCTCATTAGCATTGAGTGACGTGAAGGTTGACCAATCCTACGGGGGAGCGTGCTGCGTCACTGGGGGCGTTTCATGGCGTGTGTGGGCGGGGCGGGGCCTAATCCTTCCAACTGAAAAGCAAGCGGCGGCCATTGTTGTTTGTGATGGAGCAACTCTGCCTCTGTTCGACCATGGGCCCCATCCCACCCTCACCCTCACCCTCCTCTCCGCTTTCTCCCCTCTCTCCTGTCACCCCGGCCTCTCCGCTCGCGGGTTGTTTGCATCCACGGTGGATGAGCTGCCTTCAGGCCTCGAAGCCTCGGCCTTTCCTCGCCAGCCACGCCCGAGCTAGGCACGGCCTGTCCCGCTGGGCCCGATTCCAAACCACCGGCCCGCCATCGCTGCCATCTTGGTAAAGGCTGGCCTCCTCCTTCTCTCCACTTTCTCTCCTGTCACCCGGGTCTCTCCGCTCTGCAGGATGTCACTGCCGAGCTCTTTGGGTCGGAGGGAGTGGGAGCTCAGCTCTGGTGACTCGGGCCGGGCCTCCGGCGCTACGCCGCCCACGGGGTCTCTGCCGCTTTCTCCCCTCTCTCCTGTCACCCCGGCCTCGCGGAAGTAGGAGCAGCGATGATGGGCCGGCGGGGAAGGAGCTGCTGCTCGGGGCCGCGGTCGCTGCCCTTCGCCCGGAGGCTCGCCTACTTGACGGCCATTTCGTGCGGCTGTGCCGGCGCCAGCTGTCCGAGCCCGAGTGGCGCCGGGTGCTGGAGCCTCTGCTCCGCTGCGGGGCTGCACCAACTGGCGCCCGGGCTCGCTTGCTCTTGCTCGGGCCGCCGTACCATGGCGCTGCCCGCCGCCGCCCTGCTCTCGCTCGGCTGCTGCTTCCTCCTCTGCCGGCGCTCGCTTCCTGAACTTCTGTGGCCGGGCTCTGCTCATCCAGGTCGGTATCCGCCTCGACCTCTGCGAGAGGTTGCACTGCCAATGCTTTCAAAATATCTCTCTTTATTGTAGTGGATGTCAGAGGGATTCTAAGAAACGCCGTTAACCCAGCTTGCATTTATCTAGCGCCTTCAGCTTCTAACTCTCCCCTTTCCCTCTCTCTCTCCTTCCCAGACAGACAAACTAATTATATAAAAAAATGTTGTACTTTTTTCATAACAACATGCAAAACAACATGCCCTCAAAACTCTCGGCACCGCCGGGCACTCCAGCTAGTTCTTTCCATATAATAATGCACGCTTTGGACCAATGAGTGGTTTTAATTACATAAGATCGATGACTAGGTAACAGTGAAATATATATTTCTCAATGTCCCTTGACACAGTGAAGGCACAACTTGCTTTCTCTCTAAATATAGTGTCTGAACTGAAGTTTACGTGCCGTACTTGCAAGCTGGACTAAAGTCCCTTTACTAAAGTCACTACCCCAAACTGGAGATATTCTTTGTTCAGGCCACATCACGCTTTCCTGTATGGCCAAAAATTTGTTCCCTAGAAAAGGTGCCTTTTTAAATTCAGACTGTGCAGTGAAGTATGAGCTTTCTTTCTGCCTATCCCCAGTGGCTGGTGAGGTCAGCTACTGCTACCTTTTATATTCCCACTTGGCTTCAACTAACTAAGCTGCCTTGAACAATCAAATCGCTAGTCATTTGGCCCTTAATTTGCCACAGCTCTGCGTACCACCATAGTGTTTGGAGCCGGCCCAACAAAACCTCTCTGAAACCATGACTCTTGTTAGGTGGGAGAAGCCCATGTGTACCATGCAGTCAGCAGCTGTATTAATTAAGCTTGCACCTCTTTGTCCAACCCTGGCATCCTCTTTGCTAAGATTTGTAAGTCAGCTTACCTCAGTTTTAACTAGGCTTGATAAATAATGATACGATAGCGAAATCCGAAATAACAACAGGAAATGCTGGAAAAACTCAGCAAGCCAGGCAGCATCGGTGGAGAGAGAAACAGTTAACGTTTCAGGTCGATGACCTTTCGTCAGAACTGGGGGGACAAAAAGCAGGAAATGGAAAGCAAGTTTGGGGGCTGGGAAAAGGGGGAGGGGATGAAAGAACACAAGGGAAGGTCAGTGATAGGATAGAAAGCAGGAGAGATTGAGACGCTGAGATATTCAAGGCAAGGGGAGGTGGAAATGGGACCGGTTAAGGAACAAAGGATGGCTCTAGATGGGGTGTGAATTGCACTGGCAGAATGAAGGACAGCTGAAGGGAGGGAAGAAAAAACAAAGTGGATTTAAAAATAAATATATACATATATACCAAGGTTATGATCTGAAATTGTTGAACTCTATGCTTCCGACATGTCTTTGTTTTTCCTCAACCGTGGATTCCCCTCTACTGTGGTTGACACGGCCCTCGACCGTGTCCATTCTATCTCCCGTACTTCTGCCCCTCCCTCCCGAAACCACGATAGAGTTCCCCTTGTCCTCGCCTTTCACTCCACCAGCCTGCACATAGGGTTGCAAAATTCTGGGAATTTTTAAAAGAGGAAACTTTCCATGGGAATTTTCGGGAATTTTGAGTTTTTTTGCACACTGATGGTTTTTGTCTCTGGCCCTTATATTATCTTTGTCGTCAAAATAGACATACTGTTCCATACAAATAAAAACAGGCTTTCAAAACTTTATTTAGGTTATAATTTTGAACTTTATTGAACCCCCACAAAAAAGACCCATCTAAAATAAAATAAAAAGAGCGTCAGCTTATTTAGCCTGTAATTTGTCCTTATTATGTCCCTTTGAGTCTTCTACTCATGAGTCTTCTGCTCCTCATTGCTCCTCCTGATTCTCTGGCTCTGACGTGTCCATTTCCTCCTCTCTGTCAGTGTCTAGCTGTGTGGTGGACACTTCTGTATCTGGCTCAATAAGTTGTAGGTTCGCCCGGATAGCCACCAGTTTCTCCACTCTCTTGTTAGTCAGCCTGTTGCGCACCTTTGTATGCGTATTCCCAAAAAGTGACCAGTTTCACAGAATCACAGAATCTACAGTGCAGATAGAGGCCATTTCGGCCCATCGAGCCTGCACCGACACATATCCCACCCTATCCCCGTAACCCCACGTATTTAATCCCCTAACACTAAGGGTCAATTTATCATAGCCAAATCAACCTAACCTGCACATCTTTGGACTGTGGGAGGAAACCGGAGCACCCGGAGGAAACCCACGCAGACACAGGGAGAATGTGCAAACTCCACACAGACAGTCGCCCGAGGCCAGACTTGAACCCGGGTCCCTGGCGCTGTGAGGCAACAGTGCTAACCACTATGCCACCATGCCCCCCTCAGAGGCCGCTGATGAAGGTGGGATTTGGAGTATCACCGATGCAATAGGTGACAGGGCCTCAGATGCACAAAGTCCCTTCCACCAGGTATGTGCACTGATATGCTTGCATGATCCCCATCCCCATTCCAAAGACCTTGCTTGGTAGAGAACTTTGCCAGACTTCCCAGAACTTTGCCCACATCCAGATTGAGATGGTGTGAGAGGGTAGAAATCACACTGTAAGCGCTGTTGATCTGTTCTCCAGAAAGTATTGGTCTCCCAACATGCTTTGGGTCCAGCATGTATGCTGCAGCATGAATCGGCTTGACACAAAATTCTTGACGCGTCTGTATGAATTGAACAATTGCCTTCTCCTCTGCTTCGAGCAGCAGGGATGTGGGTAGGGCAATGCTGATTTGTTCTTTTAAATCAGTAAAAAGCCTGAGAACATCTGACAAGACAGCGTCATCTCCTTCAATCTGAGCAATTGCAGATGCTACTGGTGAGAGTAGTTTAAGGCTGCTAACCACTCTCTCCCAAAACACATCATCCAGCAGTATTTTCTTGATGGTGGTTTCCATATCCCCAGACTGGGATATTGCCATTTTTTGCAGTGACTCCTTACCCTCCAGAAGGCTGTTGTACATTATGACAACACCACCCCATCTAGTGTTGTTGGGCAGCTTCAGTGTGGTGTTCTTGTTCTTTGTCATTTGCTTGGAGTTGTAGGTTGCTGCAACTACCTGTTTTCCCCTGACATACTTAACAACTTGCTTGGCTCTCTTGTACAGTGCTTCCATGGTTCTCAAACCCATGATGTCCTTGAGCAGGTTAAGCCCATGAGCTGCGCACCCAATAGACGTAATATGAGGGTAGGCCTCCTCCACTTGAGCCCAAGCAGCCTTCATATTTGCAGCATTGTCAGTAACTACTGCAAAGACCTTTTGTGATCCAAGATCGTTGATGACCGCTTTCAGCTCATCAGCAATGTATGTGCTTGTGTGTCTGTTGTCCTTCGTGTCTGTGCTCTTGAAGAACACTGGGAGAGGAGTGGAGACGATGTAGTTTATGATGCCCTCCCCTCGTACATTTGACCACCCATCTGAGATAATTGCAACACAGTCTGCCATCGCTATCGTTTCTTTGAGCTTTCCTTGGACTCTGTTATACTCAGCCTCCAGCAAATAAGTAGACAAAGCATGTCTGGTGGGATGCTGGGCTGACTGCTGTGAGCTTTGAGTGAAGTTGTTGCATTTGGATAAATGCTGCTGCATCTTTGTGGCATTCTTTACATATGGCTTTCTACAGTGTTTGCACATGTACACAGTCTTTCCATCTTTAATGCCTGGGGTAAAATGCTTCCATACATCCGACGGTAAACGTGGCATTGTTCTATGCAGAGAAATAAAGGGCATTCATCTCTGTGTCGAACTGCGGTCGATCAGCATGATTGCAACAGGATGAGTACATTTTTGCTGATGCTCCATGTGATGGAAGCATGACCTGTACACACACGACGCTACATCACCAATAGTGTATTATTTTGTATATTTTAAATTGAAGGACAACAGAGTTCAACAAGTAACTGGTTTATTTGGTATAAAGTCTGATTTACTTACTGCATCATCACAACATCAGCAGAAAACAAAATGACTTCCCTCAGGACCCCTAACCTGGATCTTAAAAAAAAAACTATAGCAGTCTTACAGATGCCTGCAGGCCAATCACAATTCGATATGCAAATATTACAAATAGAGGGAGCTAATCGCTCATCCACTCATCCAACCAATCAGGACACATTTGTTCACAGTCACACACAAAACTTGGAATTATTAAAACAAGCCAAGTAAGAAGATAAACATATATTGATTAAGAAATTCCTTAATAATTAAGATTCCATCTCTGTTAGTAATTTTAAGAGGACCTGTGGGGGGAAAAAAAGAAAGAAATACAAAAAAAACAATATTATGCCAGCATGTGCTTTTTTGGGCAAAATTCCCAAGCTAAACTTCCCGTGGAAAATTTCCGGAAATTTACCGGAAACTTTCCACCCCTTTGCAACCCTACCTCCACATTCAACGGATCATCCACCGCCGTTTCTGCCACCTCCAACGTGATCCCACCACTAAACGCATCTTCCCCTCGCCTCCCCTTTCAGCATTCCGTAGGGACTGCTCCCTCCGCGATACCCTAGTCCACTCCTCTACCACCCCCAGCACCCCTTCCCCTTTGCCCGGCACCTTCCCGTGCAAGCGCAGGAGATGCAACACATGCCCTTATACCTCCCTCCTTCCCACTGTCCAGGGCCCCAAACACCCCTTCCAGGTGAAACAGCGATTTACTTGTACTTCCTGCAATTTAGTATACTGTATTCGCTGCTCACGATATGGTCTCCTCTACATTGGGGAGACCAAACGCAGATCGAGTGACCGCTTTGCGGAACACCTCCGTAAGGGGGACCCCGAGCTCCCGGTGGCCTGTCACTTTAATTCACCGCCCCATTTCCACTCTGACCTCACCATCCTCGGCCTCTTGCATTGTTCCACGGAAGCTCAGCGTAAGCTCCAGGAACAGCACCTCATCTTTCAATTAGGCACTTTACAGCCTTCTGGACTCAACATAGTTCAACAATTTCAGATCACAGAAACCCCACAGTGCAGATAGAGGCCATTTCGGCCCATCGAGCCTGCACCGACACATATCCCACCCGATCCCCGTAACCCCTACATCAACACATATCCCACCCTATCCCCGTAACCCCACTAACACTAAGGGTCAATTTATCATAGCCAATCAACCTAACCTGCACATCTTTGGACTGTGGGAGGAAACCGGAGCACCCGGAGGAAACCCACGCAAACACGGGGAGAATGTGCAAACTCCACACAGACAGTCACCCGAGGCCGGATTCGAACCCGGGTCCCTGGCGCTGTGAGGCAACAGTGCTAACCACGATGCCATCATAACCTTGGCCCCTATCATTCATATATATATTTTTATCCACACTTTTTTTGTTTTTTCTTCCCTCCCTTCAGCTGTCCTTCATTCTGCCAGTGCAATTCACACCCCATTTAGAGCCATCCTTTGTTCCTTAACCTGTCCCATTTCCACCTCCCCTTGCCTTGAATACCTCTTAATGTCTCTTAATCTCTCCTGCTATCTATCCTATCACTGACCTTCCCTTTTGTTCTTTCATCCCCTCCCCCTTTTCCCAGCCCCCAAACTTGCTTTCCATTTCCTGCCTTTTTATCCCCAGTTCTGACGAAAGGTCATCGACCTGAAACATTAACTCTGTTGATAAATAGTGAATTCTTGTCCAGAAGGAAGCACTTTTACTCTAGGATATTCTGCAAATTGAACATTGCAATTTACTGTGCCTACAGGGTAAACTTGCCCACGAAACCTCTAAGGACTTCAGTGAACTCTTTCTGCTGCTAGTTTCATAACTTACCATGGTTGACTTTGAATTCATGACCTTTGGGTTGCTAGTCCAGTGCCATAACCACTGCTCTACTGGTATGGTCTAACGTTTGCAAAGTGGAACCTTACTTCAACTGTTGCTTCACATCTATGCATATTTAGACTGTGCTTCGCCAAGCACCCGCTCAAACCAGTGGCCCAGAGGGTCCTAGGTTTGCTAGGTGTCCTCATCAGTTTGGGGGGGCGGGGGGGGTGGTGCAGGTGGGCAGGAGAATCCCAACTTTGACTGCTGCAGGGTTATTCTTTTTGTTGCTTGATTCCAGACACTTCTGGCTATTGTTTCACTACCACTAAATGCTCTTGCGTATAGCAGCGAAGATACAACTTCAATACTGCATGGATCCTAGGATTGATTGTCAGCAGTCATATTCACAGTGCTTGATGCAAAATTCTTTGAGACATTTTCAGCTCTATCTCTTGCAAGGTTCATCTTAAGATGCTCTTTTGTTCCAGTATCTAACTGTCTCAACTGATAATATTAAGGCTAACGTATTGAGTGAATTGCATTTGCAAACTCCAGAACTGTCAACATTGATGATTCCTAGTGTATGAGCCCAAATGACATGGACCCAGACATGTTTTCATGACTCAATCAAGTTTGATCTTCAAGCACTGTGGCCAGCTCTGCTGTTCAAAGTCTAAATCTGCATCAGGTCAGTGAGTCTGGGTGGACACAAATATCGTGAGCTATGTAAATAAGTAGGAATGGGATTATTTCCCAACTATTGTTATGTAATGAAATGCAGTGTGCAGCTGTAAACATTTTTGTAATATTTTATTTCCTTTATAGATATTGTTTTGTTTCTCTGCAGAATTCAATATCTAAGACTCTTCCAGAAAGCGTGGGCGATCGTAAAAAGCGACTTTCCTCAAAATCCAATTCATCAGTCACCAAGGGAGTCAAATTGACTTCACACAACCCCAGCCATACGGGAGATATACAAAGGTAAGTAGAAGCTACAAGCTACATGTGGATCATCTAAGGGATCATTCTTATTTATTCCTGCATCTTCTACGTGAAGCAAGAGTATGCATGGGTTGTGAATGAGGAAAATCACTGGGTACCAGCTCTAAGATGTGGCTGCCCGTTCAATAAAGGTGTTTCCCATATTTTATTTTTTGATCAAATGAGGTTTTTTTGGTTAGATTGTTTCCTTATATTTATAGTGATGTTCAAACCTGCTGGGTTGTGTGAAATGTTCAGATGTAGTGCAAAGTATCTTTGATGCTTATCCTGCTCCAACATAGATTCATAATCTGACTTGGCTTCTGAGCACAGTATGATCAGGAAAGACACAGGATGTGGGAAGCCAGTGCATACCACAGGACTAAATTTAGGAATAAGGTGGGTAATTGAAGATCAATATAGAATTCCACTACTTGTTTGGGCTCCACTTCCTTTTGTTTGATAAGTGGTTGACCCAAAGAAGACAGGACTATCTGGTACAGAATTCTGTTAATTTCTAGCTATAAATTAGAACTAGAATCAACAACAGCATGCATTTATATAGTGCCTTTTAATGTAGAAAATAGTATTAAGGCACTTCATAGAAGTGTAATCAGACAAAAATCTATGCCAAGCCAGAGAAGCAGATATTGGGAATGGTGATAAATCTTGGACTTAGAGATGGCTTTTAAAGAGGGCCTTAAAGGAGGAAAGAGAGGCAGAGGGGTTTAGGAAGGGTATTCCAGAGCTTATTGTCTAGAAGGCTGTCGAAATCTCGACTCCGAGTAAGACTCTCTAAAATACAAGCAATACCGTCAGATTGTTAGTTTAATTTTTACTTGCACAAGGAGAGAGCTGCCTGGACAAAGGCTAGGCCAACATCTCTAAAGGACATGAGCGAATGCAGCATATTTATACACTCAAACAAGCGAGCGTTCCATAAATCACATGTAATGGTATTGTATCATTTTAAACAAATTAAGATTTTGCACAAGGACAATCAAAAGGTCAGCAGGACAGAAATATCTCCAGACAAGGTTAGTTAATCATATATCCTGTCAGGAGGTTCTGTCTGAATCTTGTTACCAAGATGATTTACTTACTCATGTCTGATCATCTTGTTACCAAGATGATTAGCTTACTCAATAGTTTTGCTTCTTTGTCTAGCGACAATCATTAATAGTTTATCTATTCTATAGCCTTATGCCTCCCTTGTGCTAGTGAGTCAATTATAGCTGTTATCACATCCTCAATGTGGGTGGGTATTATGAAAGATCTCTTGGTCCTGGACACGTTGTGACATAGTTACTTTTTCTTGCTTTAGCTACAACCTAAGCAAGTTTGTTCTTTTACTTGGCCATTTTATTCTACCCAGCATGCTAAGTATAATGTCAATTTCCACAAGGCTGAAGGCACGGCCGCCAGTAGTTTGCCGAAAAGGAGTGGGGGTTGCACAAGATGTCAAAGTTGGAAGAATGCAGATCTGTAGGGCTGGAGAAGGTTAGAGTGATGGGGAGGAGCAAGACCATGAAGGTATTTAAACATGAGAATTTTAAATTGGAGACCTGGGGTGGGGGATTGGGAGCCAATGTAGGTCAGCGAGCAGAGAGGTGACGTGTGAGCAGGAGATGGGATACAAGCAGCAGAGTTTTGGATAAACTGAAGCTTATGGAGCATAGAAGGCTGGCCAGGAGAGCATTGGGATAGTTGAGTATAGAGGTGACAAAGGCATGAATGAGAATTTCAGCAGTAGCTGCACGGAGGCGGGCAATGTTATGGAGGTGGAAGGAGACTCTTTGATGGAGAGAATATGGGTTTGCAAGCTTGGGTCAAAAAGAACGCTGTCTTCAACCAAAGACTGGCCGGGGAGGGGGGTGGAATTGGTGGTGAGGGTACAGGATTTGTGGCTATGGCCATTGGTGATGCTGTTGGTCTTGACTATGTTTAACTGGATAAAATTGTGCTTCATCTCGGCTTGAATATTGGACAAGGGTGATAATGGAGACAGTGGAGGGATTGAGAGAGAGGTGATGGGGAGGTAGAGTTGGCCTGGCCACATGTCTTTGGTTGATGTTGTCAAGGGGATGTATGTAGATAAGGAGAAGGAGGCCAAGGGTAGATCCTTGAGGGACTCCTCTGAGTTAACTGTTTGGGGGATGGGGGAAAAAAAAACATTGCTGGAGATGCTCTGGTTATGAGTAGATAAGTAAGAGTGCAGCCATGCAAGGGTAGTCCCACTGAACTGGACAACAGAGGAGAGGCATTGGAGGAAGATAATGTAGTTGACTGTCAGAGGCTGCAGAGAAGTTGAGAAGGACATGGTAACAGTCGCATAGAATGTTACTTGATTTTTAAAACATTGGGATGGGGGTGTCAATGGCAATGCCAGTATTTATTGTATATCCTGAATTACTGTTGAATAGGTGGTGGTAGGCTTTCTTGAACCACTGCAGTCTATCTATAGAACCACAGCAGAAAGTGCTCCCACAATGCTGTTGGGTATGGAGTTCCAGGATTTTGATCGTGACAATGATGTTCAATATGTGTTTAAGTCAGGATGTTGTGTGACTTGGAAGGGAACTTGGAGGTGATGGTGTTCCCATGCACCTGCTGCCCTTGTCCTGCTGGGTTTTGGAGGTACTGCCGAAGAAGCCATGGCAAGTTGCTGTAGTGCAGCCTGTAGATAGTACACACTGCAGCCATGGTATGTCGGTTTAGATGTTTAGGCTAGTGGATGAAGTACTGATTAAGTGGACTGCTTTCTCCTGGATGGTGGTGTTGGAGCTGCACACATCCAGGCAAGTGGAGAATATTCCATCACACTCCTAACTTGTGTCTTGTAGATGGTGGACAGGGTTTGGGGAGTCAGGTGGTGAGTCACTCACCACAATACCCAGCATCCGACTTACTTTAGTAGCCATGTCATTTATGTGACTGGTCCAGTTAAGTTTCTGGCTAATGGCGATCCTCAATGTTGATGGTGAGGGACTCTGCTATGGTAATGCCATTAACTGTCATGGGGAGGTGGTAAGGCTCTTTCTTATCAGAGATGGTCATTGCCTGGCACTTGTATAGCACTGAACAAAGATAAACCCAAAAAGTGCACCTGGTGTTGTGACTAAATCTGGTTTCGAGTTGACTAAAAATGAGTTGTAATTGGGGGAAAAAAAGCAATCTGATTTTTGACTTAATGTAATCTGTAAGCTTGTGAAAACAAATACTTATTTCTTTATTTTAATTTGTCCAACTGAGTGGGATTATCCTTGCTTGGTTCCACTCTTGCCTATGCAATTGCCACCAAATAAGAAATGGCTTATTTTCCTGCCCCAGCACTGTAACCTGGAGGCCCCCAAGGATCTACACTTACTCCTCTCCTATTCCTCATCCACATGCTTCCCCAGTGACATCATCCAAAAACACGGCATCAGGTTCCACTAACGGCACCCAGCTCTTTCTCTACCACTCCACCGCCTCTCTCAACTGCTGCATTGCCTCTGTGTTGTCAGACTGTTTGTCCAACATACAGTCCTGGATGAGAGAATTTCCAGTCAAACAGTGGGCAAGACAAACACCATTGTTTTCGGTCCTTGCTGCGAACTCCACACCCTCTCCACCGATTCCATCCCCCACCCCAGCCACTATCTTGGGTTGAAGCTGATTATTCACAACATTGGTGTCCTATTCCACCCAGAGCTGAGATTCCACACCCATATAGATTTTATAAGCATAAAAATCTAGGCTGACACATTTTCTCTCTCTCTCGCCCGCCCTCTGGAAAAACTGCCTACTTCCACCTCTAACGTCACCTATCAGTTGATGAAAAGCTCATCATGCTGTTGTCACCTCTGGGCTCGACTATTCCTGGGCACTCTGGGCAGCACTCCCATGCCCCAACCGCCAAAAACTTCAGTTCATCTAAAATTCTGCTGACAGAATCCTACCTCGCACCAAGACCCGCTCACCTGTCACCCTTGTGCTCGCTGAACTATATTGGCTCCCGATTTCCCCCAAAACGTCCAATATAAAATTCTCATCCTCATGTTCAAATCCTCACCACTTCCTATCTCTGTAACCTCCACCAGCCCTACAACCCTCCGAGATCTCTGTGCTCCTCCCATTCTGGCCTCTTGCGCATGCCCTATTTTAATTGCTCCACCATTGGTGGCTGTGCTTTCAGCTGCTTAAGCCATAGACTCTGAAATTCCCTCGCTAAACCTCTCTGCCTGTCTACCACACTCTCCTCCTTTAAGGCACTCCTTAAAGCCTACCTCTTTGACCTGTCCTAATACCGCCTTATGTGACTGTCAAATTTTGTTTGATAACTCTCTTGTTAAGCATCTTGGGACGTTTTATTACATTAAAGGTGCTACATAAATGCGAGTTGTTGTGGGGCATCTATCACTCCCTTTGCCCACCATTGGTGACCATTCCCTAAGCTGTCTAGACCCTTAACTCTGGAATCTCTCCTTAAACCTCTCCTCCTCCTCACTTCCATCTTTTCCTTTAAGACCCTGTTTAAAACCTACCTTTTTCATCAAGCTTTTACTTGTCCCTTCTAATATCTCCTTTGGCTTGCCATTGATTTTTGTGTTATTACACTTCTGTGAAATGCCTTGTGATCTTTTCCTACATTAAAGGTGCTATATAAATGCAAGATCGTATGATACAGCACAGAAGGAGGCCATTCAACACATCATGCCTGTGTCGGCACCTTGGTAGAGCTATCCAATTAGTTCCACTCCCCTGCTCTTTCCCCACAGCTCTTGTAATTTATTTCCCTTCAAGTATTTATCCAATTCCCTTTTGCAAGATACTATTGCATCTGCTACCACCACTCCTTCAGGCAGGGCATTGCAGATCATCATAACTCGCTGCGTTTATTAAAAAAAAAATGTTTCTGCATGTTGCCTCTGGTTCCTCGGCGAATCACCTTAATCCTCTGGTTACTGACCCTTCTGCCACTGGAAACAGTTTCTCCTTATTTACTCTTGATATTCATGATTTTGAACTCCTCTATTAAATCATCTCTTGACCTTCTCTGCTCCAAGGAGAACAACCCCAACTTCTCCAGTCTCTGCATATAACTGAAGTCCCTCATCCCTGGCACCATTCTAGTAAATCCCATCTGCACCCTCTCCAAGGTCTTGACATCCTTCCTAAAGTGTGGTGCCCAGAGTTGAACACAGTCCTCCAGCTGAGGTTTAACCAGTGTTTTATAAAGGTTTATCATAACTTCCTTGCTTTTGTACTCTAAGCCTCTATTAATAAACCATGGATCCCGTATGCATTTTTTAGCAGCCTTCTCAACTTGGCCTGTCATCTTAAGAGATTTGTGTACATACCCCCAGATTTGTTCCTGCACTCCCTTTAAAGTTGTTGCAATAAGATTTTTATAATGGAGAATGAAGTTGCTTACGTCTCAAGATTTCTGTTGTATGTAGATGCCACATTCGTAACCACAAATTTATAAGTTTAAACTTCAACTTATCAATTTGTTTCAAGAAATCTTGCTCTGGTGACTGTACCTTCTGCAGTTATGTGGGGTGTTTACACTGGCATTGATTCTGCTACAGGTTTACATTACTGCCATTTGTGCGAAAGCTAGTACTCTTCAATGCCAGCTTGAGTTATTAGTAATGTTATTTCATTTCAACTTTTTCTTTTTAGATACTTATCTCCCACTTCACAAAAGTATCAAATAGCTGAAACCAGTAGATGGAGAAACAATGCCTCTGCAACAGTAAGTGTTTTTGAGATCGATTAGCATTTTACATTAAAATGCAGTGTCGCTTTTGCATGCAATTTAAAGGAGGGGGCAAACTCCCATGTTAAATGTGGGCTCCAGACTTGCAATAGTTTCCTACTGTTACAAATTCAGGTCTGCTGCAGTTACCTTCTCGGGTTCAGGTGGAGTCTGCTCCGAGCTCCTTACTGTTATGAGTTGGCTTGAACTGCCCGATATCTACTTGTACAGTAACCGGACCCAGGAGTGTAACAATGACATTTTCTTGTGATGGACCTGATCTGATTTTTGCATGAATACACTATCAGGAAATCTCTCTCTCTTTCTCCCCCCCCCCCTCTCTCTTTCTCCCCCCCCCCCCTCTCTCTTCTCCCCCCCCCTCTCTTCCCCCCCCCTCCTCTCTTTCCCCCCCCCTCTCTCTTCCCCCCCTCTCTCTTTCCCCCCCCCTCTCTCTTTCCCCCCCCCCTCTCTCCCCCCCCCTCTCTCTTTCCCCCCCCCTCTCTCTTCCCCCCCCTCTCTCTTTCCCCCCCCCCTCTCTCTTCCCCCCCCCTCTCACTTCCCCCCCCCCTCTCTTCCCCCCCCTCTCTCTTTCCCCCCCCTCTCTCATTCCCCCCCCCTCTCTTCCCCCCCCTCTCCTTTCCCCCCCCTCTCTCTTTCCCCCCCTCTCTCCCCCCCCTCTCTCTTCCCCCCCCTCTCTCTTTCCCCCCCCACTCTTCCCCCCCCCTCTCTTCCCCCCCCCTCTCTCTTCCCCCCCCTCTCTCTTTCCCCCCCCTCTCTCTTCCCCCCCCCTCTCTCTTTCCCCCCCCCTCTCTCTTCCCCCCCCCCTCTCTTCCCCCCCCTCTCTCTTTCCCCCCCCCTCTCTCTTTCCCCCCCCCCTCTCTCTTTCCCCCCCCCTCTCTTTCCCCCCCCACACTCTCCCCCCCCCTCTCCTTCCCCCCCCCTCTCTCTTTCCCCCCCCTCTCTCTTTCCCCCCCCCTCTCTCTTTCCCCCCCCCTCTCTCTTTCCCCCCCCTCTCTCATTCCCCCCCCCTCTCTCTTCCCCCCCCCTCTCTCTTTCCCCCCCCCTCTCTCTTCCCCCCCCCTCTCTCTTCCCCCCCCTCTCTCTTTCCCCCCCCCTCTCTCTTTCCCCCCCCCTCTCTCTTTCCCCCCCCCCTCTCTCTTCCCCCCCCTCTCCTTTCCCCCCCCCTCTCTCTTCCCCCCCCCTCTCTTTCCCCCCCCCCTCTCTCTTCCCCCCCCCCTCTTCTTTCCCCCCCCTCTCTCTTTCCCCCCCCTCTCTTTCCCCCCCCTCTCTCTTCCCCCCCCCCCCTCTCTCTTTCCCCCCCCCCTCTCTCTTCCCCCCCCCTCTCTCTTTCCCCCCCCCCTCTCTCTTCCCCCCCCTCTCTTCCCCCCCCCTCTCTCTTTCCCCCCCCTCTCTCTTCTCCCCCCCCTCTCTCTTCCCCCCCTCTCTCTTCCCCCCCCTCTCTCTTCCCCCCCCCCTCTCTCTTCCCCCCCCCTCTCTCTTTCCCCCCCCCTCTCTCTTTCCCCCCCCCCTCTCTCTTCCCCCCCCCTCTCTCTTTCCCCCCCCCTCTCTCTTTCCCCCCCCCTCTCTCTTTCCCCCCCCCTCTCTCTTTCCCCCCCCCTCTCTCTTTCCCCCCCCCTCTCTCTTTCCCCCCCCCTCTCTCTTTCCCCCCCCCCTCTCTTTCCCCCCCCCTCTCTCTTTCCCCCCCCTCTCTCTTTCCCCCCCCTCTCTCTTCCCCCCCCTCTCTCTTTCCCCCCCCCTCTCTTTCCCCCCCCCTCTCTCTTTCCCCCCCCTCTCTCTTTCCCCCCCCCTCTCTCTTTCCCCCCCCCTCTCTCTTTCCCCCCCCTCTCTCTTTCCCCCCCTCTCTCTTTCCCCCCCCTCTCTCTTTCCCCCCCCTCTCTCTTTCCCCCCCCTCTCTCTTTCCCCCCCCTCTCTCTTTCCCCCCCCCTCTCTCTTTCCCCCCCCCTCTCTCTTTCCCCCCCCTCTCTCTTCCCCCCCTCTCTCTTTCCCCCCCTCTCTCTTTCCCCCCCTCTCTCTTTCCCCCCCTCTCTCTTTCCCCCCCCCTCTCTCTTTCCCCCCCTCTCTCTTCCCCCCCCTCTCTCTTCCCCCCCCTCTCTCTTCCCCCCCCTCTCTCTTCCCCCCCCTCTCTCTTCCCCCCCCTCTCTCTTCCCCCCCCTCTCTCTTCCCCCCCCTCTCTCTTCCCCCCCCTCTCTCTTCCCCCCCCTCTCTCTTTCCCCCTCTCTCTTTCCCCCTCTCTCTTTCCCCCTCTCTCTTTCCCCCTCTCTCTTTCCCCCTCTTTCCCCCTCTCTCTTTCCCCCCCTCTCTTTCCCCCCCCCCTCTCTTCCCCCCCCCCTCTCTTTCCCCCCCCTCTCTTTCCCCCCCTCTCTTTCCCCCCCCTCTCTTTCCCCCCCCTCTCTTTCCCCCCCCCTCTCTTTCCCCCCCCCTCTCTTTCCCCCCCCTCTCTTTCCCCCCCCCTCTCTTTCCCCCCCCCTCTCTTTCCCCCCCCTCTCTTTCCCCCCCCTCTCTTTCCCCCCCCTCCTTTCCCCCCCTCTCTTTCCCCCCCCTCTCTTTCCCCCCCCTCTCTTTCCCCCCCTCTCTTCCCCCCCTCTCTTTCCCCCCCCCTCTCTTTCCCCCCCCTCTCTTTCCCCCCCCTCTCTTCCCCCCCCTCTCTTCCCCCCCCTCTCTTTCCCCCCCCTCTCTTTCCCCCCCCCTCTCTTCCCCCCCCCTCTCTTCCCCCCCCCTCTCTTTCCCCCCCCTCTCTTTCCCCCCCCTCTCTTCCCCCCCCCCTCTCTTCCCCCCCCCTCTCTTCCCCCCCTCTCTTTCCCCCCCCTCTCTTTCCCCCCCCTCTCTTTCCCCCCCCCTCTCTTTCCCCCCCCTCTCTCTTTCCCCCCCTCTCTCTTTCCCCCCCCTCTCTCTTCCCCCCCCTCTCTCTTCCCCCCCCTCTCTCTTCCCCCCCTCTCTCTTCCCCCCCCTCTCTCTTCCCCCCCCTCTCTCTTTCCCCCCCTCTCTCTTTCCCCCCCCTCTCTCTTCCCCCCCCCTCTCTCTTCCCCCCCCCTCTCTCTTCCCCCCCCCTCTCTCTTCCCCCCCCCTCTCTCTTCCCCCCCCCTCTCTCTTCCCCCCCCCTCTCTCTTCCCCCCCCTCTCTCTTCCCCCCCCCCTCTCTCTTCCCCCCCTCTCTCTTCCCCCCCTCTCTCTTTCCCCCCCCCTCTCTTTCCCCCCCCCTCTCTTTCCCCCCCTCTCTTTCCCCCCCCTCTCTTTCCCCCCCCCTCTCTTTCCCCCCCCCTCTCTTTCCCCCCCCCTCTCTTTCCCCCCCCTCTCTTTCCCCCCCCCTCTCTTTCCCCCCCCCTCTCTTTCCCCCCCCCCTCTCTTTCCCCCCCCCTCTCTTTCCCCCCCCTCTCTTTCCCCCCCTCTCTTCCCCCCCTCTCTTCCCCCCCCCTCTCTTTCCCCCCCCCTCTCTTTCCCCCCCCCTCTCTTTCCCCCCCCCTCTCTTTCCCCCCCCTCTCTTTCCCCCCCCTCTCTTTCCCCCCCCTCTCTTTCCCCCCCCTCTCTTTCCCCCCCCTCTCTTTCCCCCCCTCTCTTTCCCCCCCCTCTCTTTCCCCCCCCTCTCTTTCCCCCCCCTCTCTTTCCCCCCCCTCTCTTTCCCCCCCCTCTCTTTCCCCCCCCTCTCTTTCCCCCCCCTCTCTTTCCCCCCCCTCTCTTTCCCCCCCCTCTCTTTCCCCCCCCTCTCTTTCCCCCCCCCTCTCTTTCCCCCCCCTCTCTTTCCCCCCCTCTCTTTCCCCCCCTCTCTTTCCCCCCCTCTCTTTCCCCCCCTCTCTTTCCCCCCCCTCTCTTTCCCCCCCCTCTCTTCCCCCCCCTCTCTTTCCCCCCCCTCTCTTTCCCCCCCCTCTCTTTCCCCCCCCTCTCTTTCCCCCCCCCTCTCTTTCCCCCCCCCTCTCTTTCCCCCCCCCCTCTCTTTCCCCCCCCCCCTCTCTTTCCCCCCCCCCTCTCTTTCCCCCCCCCTCTCTTTCCCCCCCTCTCGCTCCCCCCTCTCGCCCGCCCCCCCTCTCGCCCGCCCCCCTCTCGCCCGCCCCCCCTCTCGCCGCCCCCCTCTCGCCGCCCCCCCCTCTCGCCCGCCCCCCCTCTCGCCCGCCCCCCCCTCTCGCCCGCCCCCCTCTCGCCCGCCCCCCCTCGCCCGCCCCCCTCTCGCCCCGCCCCCCCTCTCGCCCGCCCCCCCTCTCGCCCGCCCCCCCTCTCGCCCGCCCCCCCCTCTCGCCCGCCCCCCCTCTCGCCCGCCCCCCTCTCGCCCGCCCCCCTCTCGCCCGCCCCCCCTCTCGCCCGCCCCCCCTCTCGCCGCCCCCCCCTCTCGCCCGCCCCCCCTCTCGCCGCCCCCCTCTCGCCCGCCCCCCCTCTCGCCCGCCCCCCCCTCTCGCCCGCCCCCCTCTCGCCCGCCCCCCCTCTCGCCCGCCCCCCCTCTCGCCCGCCCCCCCTCTCGCCCGCCCCCCCTCTCGCCCGCCCCCCCTCTCGCCCGCCCCCCCTCTCGCCCGCCCCCCCTCTCGCCCGCCCCCCCCTCTCGCCCGCCCCCCCTCTCGCCCGCCCCCCCTCTCGCCCGCCCCCCCTCTCGCCCGCCCCCCCTCTCGCCCGCCCCCCTCTCGCCCGCCCCCCTCTCGCCCGCCCCCCCTCTCGCCCGCCCCCCCTCTCGCCCGCCCCCCCCTCTCGCCCGCCCCCCCTCTCGCCCGCCCCCCCTCTCGCCCGCCCCCCCCTCTCGCCCGCCCCCCCTCTCGCCCGCCCCCCCTCTCGCCCGCCCCCCCTCTCGCCCGCCCCCCTCTCGCCCGCCCCCCCTCTCGCCCGCCCCCCCTCTCGCCCGCCCCCCCTCTCGCCCCCGCCCCCCCCTCTCGCCCGCCCCCTCCCCGCCCCCCTCTCGCCCGCCCCCCCTCTCGCCCGCCCCCCCTCTCGCCCGCCCCCCTCTCGCCCGCCCCCCTCTCGCCCCCCCCTCTCGCCCGCCCCCCCTCTCGCCCGCCCCCTCTCGCCCCCCCCTCTCGCCCGCCCCCCCTCTCGCCCGCCCCCCTCTCGCCCGCCCCCGCCCCCCCTCTCGCCCGCCCCCCCTCTCGCCCGCCCCCCCTCTCGCCGCCCCCCCGCCCCCTCCCTCCCCCCCCCCTCCCTCCCCCCCCGCCCCCCTCCCCCGCCCGCCCCCTCCCTCCCCCCCCCCCCCGCCCCTCCCTCCCCCCCGCCCGCCCTTCCCCCCTCTAAAAACAACTAATTAGCATATTCAACACCTTTTAGTCTGATTTTGGATTATTGCAGCATGTGGCTCTCCTGAGAAACAAACTCCTTTTTTAAAGGAATGTTTAACTTGAAGCGCATTTTGAAATACCTTTTATCTGGATCCTTTCTATGGGAAAGGGGTCAAAAATCCAAAAATAACTGACCACTTCCCATGGGTGTAAAGGACATCTGATTTCCCAGTGGGTTGCCACTGAAGTTATAACAGACCCCCTTTATTGGGGAACTGTCTAGGAAGTAAATGGAGATAATGCTGAAACATTTCTAGAAATGCCAGTAGAATCTCAAAGTAATAATAGGTGTAACTTCTAAGATGGCACATTTTGACTTGTGCATGGTCCGGCAACCGCCTACTGGAGGATGGCAGAGTTGCTTTCACAGCGGGGAATGTTTCACACCAGAGTTGAAGCCAGTAAGTGAGAAAAGTTGGCACGAGTTCAGCCAATGGCACCCCTCTGTTCTGTCTCCTTGTAAACTGAGAAACTCTCAAAAATGTGGTTCGATACAATTGCCTTCAGGTTAAGGCCATCAGTTCCCAGAAAGTAAATGTGGAGAGTCAGTCCCCCAAGTTTGTCCTTTAA